>NC_090440.1:1423963940-1424266970 GCF_031143425.1 Pleurodeles waltl | reverse complement strand
TGGCGGTTTCCGCCATGGTTGTAATTGTAAAAATTTTACCGACCGCCACGGTTGTAATGACCACCTAAATGTGTAAAACATTTTCACATCGACTGTACTCAAAGAATCACCATGTAAATAATTCAATAAAACATGTAAACTCAGAAAGTGCCTGGCGTACTCTTTTACGCCATCACATACCAATTGTAACTTGCCCATATATCAAACAGCATGACTACACCACAACAGTTGTAAATGACTTTGGAACATAGTTCCTGATTTAAGAGGGCCTAGTGCATCCTTGTTCAACATTAGCATCAAACGCATATGCACACTGTGGTATGTATGGTGCAGTGGAATCTAACAACAACTACTGTGTCATATATTACTGCTACTTTTAACACCTGCTCAGAGCAACTGTTTAAAGGGGGCACACCATTGGTACAAATGGGACCCTAAATACTGTTCAGGGTTAGAGCCAACATTTTAGCTCTGACTCTAAACAGTACATCAATTGCATCAAATATCCTACACGCTATTGCCCCATACCCTGTGCCATGGTGTGCAGTCTTTAAAATATGGCACACACATGGCAGCGGCAGGGGAATGCTAAGGGAGGAAAGAAAAGTGGCCCTGCACTGGTCATTGTGTCACTTTACTGTAATCTGTCCCATAGACAGGAATAAAAAACATCTTTAAAATAATTCACTACCACATGAATGTGTTTTATGGAATGTAGGCATTGTCTGTAGATAATACATTTTGCATTGTCATACACACATCACACAACTGTGTTGGCTTGACATGTGTCTGTAGCAGTCTTGGAAATATACATGAAGAATGCTGTACAGATGTATGGGTTAGGTAGGAAAAGGCTGGCAATAGTAAGTTTGTGTCTGGAAGATAACCTAACTAAGGCTGAATGAGAACATCACACATGAATACTAATCACATACTTCTCAGTGCCACTCTCAGTTATTAGCAAGAGAGTGAAATACAGGGACCAATATACATAAATGTCTAAGTGTATCACACCCAATCACCTAGGAACATGCATGGAAGTCAAGCAAGTCACAGACCCTTGGCAAATTGTATGTGTGAAGAATGACATAGAAAGCATGAAAAATGTAATTCCTGTTAGTAGATTTAGCAGGAGGTGTTCCTTCCTGCAGATGTGCAGTAGGACAGACAAGAGGGACACCCCCACATCATGCAGATTGTGTGGCAATGTTGGTGAGGTCCTTCATATTTTTGGGACTTGCCAACTTTACTATAGGGATACATTGAGTATCTGTGAGAAGCACACATCCCTGGCCTCTTGAATTGAAACTGCACAGCAGATCAAGCAAAGCTGCTGCATTACGTGTTTCTTCATCAATGGGTATATATGTGCCAGTGTATCCATACACAGACATCATAGTGCTGTGCCTAAGCTTTAAAAAATTCTGATTTGTACTTGAGTGGTGGATAGTGATAGGTCATATTTAAAATGCCAAGTTGAAGCACCTTGCACTCTTTATCCTGAAGTATTTTCCATGTGACCCTCTAGCACATGACACGACATGTAATAGGCATTCCATGTGTAAATTTGTAATCTTCCCATGCAAAACATGTGTGACCCACCCAGCTTCTAGTGCCTTTGGAAAGGTCAGCACATCTTGATAAGGTTTAGTGTAATCCAAGAACTCAGGGTGGTGTGGGAGTGACAAGTGGGTGTGTTATGTGTTGCTTTGTGCATCACACATAGGGCAACCTTTCAAGGTATTTGGTGCATTGATCTCACAGCACCATTTTCCTTGCTGCCATCTTGCCCCAGCCACTGACACCTTGGACACATGTAATTTACATTCCTGTTCACCATGGTGGACCTTCCCACAGTAGTCTAATGAGTTTTGTTACTCTTTTGGTGCTTTACTGCACTGGCATCATGAATGATGGCCCTAGTGCAACACAGCACAGGGATGTCCATTGATCACAGTGCTTGTGTCACTTTGTAATCTGCCTTTAGCAGACCTCACATGTGAGATAATTAGATGGCACAGTGCAACCTTTATGGATTGTCAGCCCCATTAGTTCTTTCCTCTCGGTGTGAGGGATATTTCATTGCATAAAGCATATCTGGTATATGCATATAGTGGTGTAAGGATGTACAAAGTGAATCAATGCATGCATTGTGGGACTTTGTTAATGGGGCACAAGGGAAATGGTCAGCTTGGATCCTCATTGGCAACAATTTATATGATGCTAATGTTACATTGCAGGCTTGTAACATTGGGCCCGTAGTGCAACATTGATGCTGCTTGTGGCTGTTCGTATGCATGACGGTGTCCCTTTGTGAACAACACCAACCATTTTCACAACCCAGGCCACCTTGTTAATGGTGAAATGGGAGCTACTTGTACAACAGCACAAATGATGATCACAGACATGCCCCATAGGTTGTATATATTAACTTTTTTTTGTTAACTTTTGTGCCCATCCCCAAATGGTGCATGGAGGTGTGTGAGAGTTGTTGTTGGGCCACCCTGTGCAACTAGCGTAGGAAATGTAGCACACTGAGGGGCATATTTAAGAGCCTTTAGCGCCATTCCGACACCACATTAGCTTCATTGTTTGACACTAATGTGACGTTAGAAGGCCAAGAACTCTGCTCAATATTTACAACGTGGCACAATGCATGCATTTCTGTAACCCTTTGCGCTACATTGTACCAGCACCGTGCATGAGGTATGCAAAGAGGGTGTTCTTCTGTTAGGGGGGCAAACAAATAGCACAAGGAAATCCAAGAGATTTCCTTGTTCCATTTTTTTGGGCACTTTTCATGCCTGCTCAGAGCAGGCATTAAAAGGAGGCTTCCATTGCTTACAATGGGCCTCTGGGTGGATTAGCGTCAGAAATTTTTATGTTAGTCCTGCAAAGCGCTGGAGTACTGTCAAAAATTCTGACACTAGTTTCCTAACTACTGCCATGGAGCATCATATTTTAAATTGGAGCATCATATTTTAAATTTGGTGCACACATGGTGGCGTTTGGGGGGGGCGCTAAGGGGTGCAAAAAAGTGGCGCTGCACTGTGTGAAGCTTCACTTTTCTTAACTATGCCCCTGAGTGTTACGCCTGGGCAGGTGGATCAGTGGCAACAGTGAAGCGATTGCTGGGATGGTTGAGAAATGTTTGGTGCATAAAGGGGTGAAGGTGGGTTGGCATCTGAAGTGCTGAACCATTATTGCCCAAGTTTCAGGGAAAATGACGGAGTGCAGCGTTGCACCACATTTGGCAGTGCCACACTCTGTCATTTTCAATATACGCTTGGATGCACCATTTTGAAGCATATATGATGCAGCCCAGTGTTGGCCCCTGCTTCAGTGCAATATTTTCTGCAGAGTGCCAACGCACACAACCTTGAGCCATGGAGCAAGGATGGCTGCGCTGTGGGGGAGATTGATTTTGGGCAGGAAGGGACACTTTCCTGCAGAAGATGCAATATTCTCTGGGCATTTGCACTTTCTATGTGTACTGTAGGATGTGGCACACATGAGAAAAGCAATAACACGAAGAGGAAGGAAAGCATTTCTCCTTGTTGCGCCATTCTAACACCACCCTTAGGGTTGTATGAGATTTAGTTGCAGCTTTAGGTTTACATAAAGTGTTAAATGTGGGGCAGCAACAATATACAATTAGTCTTATTGTGGCACGATCACAGCAACATTGAATGCACTCACCTTTCAGGCAAAGTGCCTCGTGTGAAGGGGCCATATTCACAAGGTGGTGTTAAGGCACAAGAAGTGGTTCAAGACCATGTTGTGAATATGGCGGAGTGGATAGCCTCACCAGAGCCTCACTAAAAGTGATGCTCTGGTGGTAATAAGTTCTTTTGAATTTGGCCCTATGTGTCCCGTTGCAAACCTTTTGCGTGCATTCAGTGTGTCCTAAGTGCCTCCCCATTTTGTCATTTGTAAATTTTCCGATACTCCCCCACTGGAATTTACTGTGCATTTGTGGTAGGTCTTGGTAGTCTGCTCTGTCCTGCGATTTCAATGAACAGCTCCTCCGGGATGGTGGCTGCCACAATTTCCTCCAGCTCATCTAGGTCCTCCTGGGGTGTGGGACTTCCACCTCCAGTCTGCAGTGCTGCCTTTCAGTTCCTGGACAGTTTATTTTTAGATCTGCGCTTTCAATCATGCCTGCGCTTCTTACAATCCGTGACAGTCCTTTTCATCTCAGTCATGCTGTTGACTTTATCGTCTATTGCCTGCCATATAGCGTCTCTCCTACCTATTGACAATTTGGAGGTGACGAAGAGCTGGTGTTGGTGCACTGTCACCTCTCTGACCAAGATGTCATTCTTCTCCTCACTAAAATGACACTTATGCTTCCTTTTCTCCTGGGATTTTTCTGGTCCTTCCTGGCTCGTACCTGGCTCATTGAGATTTCTCTGGGGTCTCTCTTGACCTGCATACTCCATCTTGTCTCCCTATTTTTTTTCTTGCTCGTGCATTTTTTCTTTACACTAAAGCTGCAAAATATGGTGCTAACACGATTTGCATCAAAAAACGTGCCTCAAAATGTTCTAACGCCACTTTTGAGCCATTAGCATCATTGTTCTTTCTAGCATGTCTCAATGGTTAGCGTCAGTTTTTTACGCTAACCTTTCCTTAGCGGCATGGTGCATCATTTTTTAAATATGGCACATGAACGGTGCTAAGGAATAGCGTTACCTGGCGGTAATTATTCTGACATATGTTTTGTGCATCATTCTTCTCAAATCAGGGCCTTAATGTGCTGTAGCACCAGACTGCTACCTTCATGAGTGATTATACTATCTGGTATGTGTGGTGAGCACCATACAGTTTTTATGAGTCTTCCAGGTTCTTGCTACAGTGAGTACTCTGCACTGTGGCTATGGTTCTGCACTGAGACAGTTCCCTGTAGCCCGGAATGTCACACAAACTGTGCATGCGGCTCAGCAGCTGGTAAGCTCTGTGTGTCAGCAAGGCCCACACACAGTGTGTTTACTGTCCAAGTACTGGACAACTATCTGTGTTAGTGAGTGCCACTCTTTGTGTACACAATTTAGGTTCTGGACATCTTCCTTTATCACAGAGTGTCACAAACTGTGCACAGGTTTGAAAAGCTGGAGAGTTCCCTGCATCAGTGGTTTCACAGCTGTAGCTATGATTCATTACCTTGACAACTCCCCCATTTCTCAGCAAGCATTACGTAGACTGCATGTTTAGCTCAGCAGCTGGGGTCTCCCTGACCGCAGCAGTACACACAAACTGTGAAGAAAGGTCAACAATTGGACAACAACTTAGACCAGTGACTGACGAATACAGTGCATAAAATTTAGGACCCAGAAAGCCCTGGTTTCCGTGAGTGACACACACTCAGCACAAATGGGCAAGATAGGCCCAAAACATAAGTTACTTACTGGTCTTGCAGCTCAGCAGACTGGTGTATCCAGTGCAGGGACCTGTTAGTGACCCAGTCCTTGCAGGATAAAATTCTGGTAGATTCACTTGGCATTCTATCTTTCAAGGCTGATGAAATGAGTACCACTGAGTTGGGTAAAACTAAAACTAAATATCCGTTACCGGCCACTGACCACGGCGGTAGCCCTCTTCTCGCAGGTGGAACACAACTACCCATCCACCATATTATGACATAGGAGACCGCCAGGATTTCTGGGGTGGTCTCCCTGCCACCAAAGGCCTGGCAGAAACACATCATATAAAAGGAGACACTGCCCTTCGGGGACACAGAAGAATCCGCGGCCACCATGGAACCAGAACTGGATGTCATCCCGATGCTGTACCACATGATAACACTCCAGGAGTACCAACGCCGACGAAGATGATGACGGTGAGCACAGCTGCCTGGCACACAAGGGAGGGAGGGGAGAGTGACACACAAATACACACAACACACAGCATGCACATATGCCACACACCCTGAACCATCTGCAAGAAATCCAACAACAACATAATCCAGAAGGAAAGAAAGGCAGGACACACACCTTTGGTCTAACAACTGTAATACATTGGGTATAATGATCTCAAGAATGTCAAATGTCAATATTTACAGACAGGGTCATGGGTCAGTCCAAGTGAAGCACAATGCCACAGGGCAATGTCCAAGGCCCAAATTGACTCCTGACAGCCCAGTCACTCCACTGGGCAGGGGCACCATGCTATAATAGGCAGGCACCTCAGGGGATGGGAGAGTTTCTTCTTGGGAGTGGGGTCCTTGAACTTGGGTTTTGGAGGGGGCAGGTCCTGCCCTTCTGTTTGGGGGCAGAGGAGTGGCCTTGGGACAGGGGGGCCGGAGAGCCATTCTTTTTCACCTTAGTGGCAGGAGTACTTTTAGGGGGAGGAACAGGAGTCGACTTGGAGCTGGAGGTACTGGCTGGGGTGTGGGCCTTTTCTCTTATGGGCAGGACAAGGGTGGTGGAGGGAGGAGGTCAAGACGGGAAAGGAAAAACTTCTTATGGCCAATGGGGTGGGGTGTTAGAGGAGGAATGGGAGTGGAGGTAGAGGGAGTGGTTGTAGGAGGAGGAAGTGTGCTGGACTTAGGTGCAGGTGCATGGACAGTGTGTGTGTGTGAGGTGGATGGCTATTGGGTGTCTGAGTGGGAGCGTTCATGTGTCTTTGGAGGGGGCAGACAGGGTGGGGGAAGAGAAACAGGATGTGGGTATGTATGTTGTGTTGGTGTCTTCAAGTGAGGTGGGTGTGCTGCATGAGGTGGTGATGGTGGTGACTGCACATGTGGGGCGTGTGGGGCGCGTGTCTGTGTGTCTGCTGTTGTGGTGACTGTGGGCAAGGCTGTACAGGTGCCAGGATCTGGGACTGATAATGCGGTGCATGCAGGTGTGAGTGCTGATGTGACTGTGAGGGAGGAGGAGGGGGAGACAGTGGAGACAGTGGCTGTAGTAGTATGTGCATCTGGGTGGTGGCTGTGTTTGTGCTTGTGTAGTGAAGTGTGGTGCCTGTATTTGTCTGTGCAAGCCCTGTCTGTTGTTCTGTGTGTGTACTTGTCAGATTGTGTGCATGATGTGTGTTGGGGAGAGGGCTATGATACTGGGAACAAGTAGTTGGAGTGGGGACAGAAGAAACAGGGACACTCACTGCCATCAAAGACGAGGCCAGAGCCTGAAACAATCTCTGTAGAGCAGGCATGCCACTGTGAATGCCCTCCAGGAAGGCATTGCATTGCTGCATCTGGGATGCCAGCCCCTGGATGGCATTCACTATGGTTGACTGCCCTACAGAGATGGATCTCAGGAGGTCAATAGCCTCTTCAGTGAGGGCAGCAGGGCTGACTGGGGCAGGGCCTGAGGTGCTGGGGCGAAGGAGATGCCCATCCTCCTGGGTGAGCAGGCAGGGGCAACTGAGTGGGGGGCTACTGAGAGAGGGGTGCTTGTACAGGGGTGGCAGAAGATGAAGTAGCTGGGGTGGTCCCAAAGGGGTCCACCACCACCAGGGAGCTCCCATCAGAGGAGGAATCTGAGTCTGTAGTGGTTTCTCCTGTCTCCTCCATAGTGCTCCTCTCGCCCTCCAACCCACTGGTACCATCGGTGACTGTGCTCTCTGCCTCCTTGGTCCTGTGGGCTGCAGCTCCCCCACTCGCCGGAGCCCCTGCTCCTTCCCCAGATGATGCTAATGCACACAAGAACAGGATAAGAAAAGTAGAGAGGGTGGGGGAGAAAGAAAAGGAACACAGGGTCAGTCACGGCACCAAAAGCACATGTGGTATACACATCACAATCACTCACTGGGACTTACATTGCACAGTATGGACCACAGTGACAAACCATTGCCTAGGTACACAGCAGTAAGGAATCCAAACACTACCATCTGCACACCTACTGGGACTAACTAAGCTCTGTCAGCCATGGTATGCTAGCTACTTAGCAATACTAAAAATGCATACCACCCTATATAGCTGAGCAGGACCACACAGGAATAGCTAAACCTGCATATTGGGGCATCCACTGACATGAACCTTGCACCCAAACCCCATGGCAGGTAACATATACAAAGTACCACACAGTCTGTACTCACTCTCGTGTGGCTGCTGTGCTGCCCTCAAGCGCTCATCCAACTCAGGATTGCCCACCACCAGTATGCGGGCCATTAGGGGGGTCAGGCCCTGACAGTCACCCCTCCCTTGTTGGGAGGCCGTCCCCAGTTGGGCCTCCACAGTCCTCCAGTCTCAGGTCCTCCCACCATTTCCTGCAGTGGGCTATGAACCCTCAGGGTCCCCATGTCCTTGCAGATGGCACACCACAACCCTTTCTTTTGATGGGCACTGACCTGCAGAGGAAACACAGACAGAAGGACACTATGAACTTTACAATTCAGTATGTCACACAAATGGCTCACATACTGCATTTGCCCCTCATCAAGTAGACACATGACCTGTACGTCTGCATACACATTACATGCAGCCAACATGCCCTCCCCCCAAATGACACACTGGCAGCACACACATACATCTACATGCAGCTATGTCCCATACAACGTATCCATTATGTAATCACCTGTTGGTCTGAAGGTCCATACAACTGCCCATTCAGGGGTAGGACCCCATCCACAAGCTTCTCCAACTGCTCGGATGTGAAGACTGGGGCCGTTTCCCCTGTAGTACGGGCCATCACAGGTTCCAGACACAAATCACAGCAGCACACGCAATGGAGATGTAGTACCATGGAAAGTCCGGAATCAAGTGAAGTGTTAGAAAGAAAATGGCGGTCATGTCCGCTGCTGGGCACACCTTCACCGCCGGCATTGATCATCAGGTTCCTGTACTCCATCAAACCCAATGTTAGCCTATGAGGATTTGCACAGCCTTTCGCCATGATGCCAAATGCCGGTGGAGTGAGGTTACTTCCACCTGTCCATGCATACAGGACAGTCGGTTGCCATTTCCCACTGCTGGTACTCATGTTGGGAAGATATATGTGTGTCATTGGTAGGGACTGTTCACACCAAGACAATTCCAGTCTCTTACATACATACTTGCTCGGTGTCCTATGATGTAGTGTGTCCATTGGTCCTGTAGTCACATCCATTTCACTTTTGGCTCACTTAGATACCAACCGCTGTGGAGGATGAGGAGGCAAGCACCTGTGTACAGACCCCTTTTGTACTTGGCTGCACTGGAGGACCAGCACATCACACTAACCTATCGTCTGGAAAGGGCCACCATTGCTGAGTTGTGTGCAGAATTGTAGCCTGATCTAATGCCTGCTATCTGTAGCACTACAGCTATTCCCCCTGTAGTACAGGTACTCTCAGTTGTCCACTTCCTGGCAACTGGTTCTTTCCAGGTGACTGTGGGCTTGGCTACGAGAATGTCACAGCCAATGTTTTCTATTGTGCTTGGAAGGGTTTTGACGGCCTTGCTCAAACAAATGAGCAACTACATCACATTACCCCAGAGTGAAGATTTGCCCACCATGAAGGCTGGATTCTATGCCATGGGACGCATACCACATGTGATCGGAGCCTTTGATGGGACCCATATTGCCTTGGTCTCTCCCAGGGCAAATGAGCAGGTATATAGGAATAGGAAGAGTTACCACTCAAAGAATGTCCAGATGGTGTGCCTTGCAGATCAGTACATCTCCCAGGTCACTGCCAAGAATCCTGGATCTGTGAATGATGCCTATGTCTTGAGGAATAGCAGCATCCCACAGGTGATGGCACAACTACAGAGGCACAGAGTGTAGCTCATAGATGAGCATGAGTCTTCACACAATGTTTGTCAGGGTGTGGCAACTGGTGATGTACACCATGCCAATGTAAATGGGTAATATGTGTCCCTCACTACTTTCAGGTGACTCTCGCTCCCCAAACCTGTCCTAGCTGTTGACCCCTGTTAGGAATCCGAGAACAGGGGCTGGAAATCAGTACAAAGAGGGACATGGGCGTGCCAGAAGGGTTGTTGCATGCACATGTGGCTTACTGAAAACCAGGCTCAGGTGCCTCCATTTGACAGGTGGGTCCCCATGTTACGCCCCTAGGAAGGTATACCAGATTGTGGTGGCATGCTGCATGCTGCACAATTTGGCCCTCAGAAGCAATGTGCCCTACTTGCAGGAGGAGGTGGGTGACAATGCACCTGTGGCAGCAGTGTATACTGAGGACAGTGAGGAGAAGGAGGATGTGGACAACAGGACACATATCATATAGCAGTACTTCCATTGACACACAGGTAAGACTGTAGAGCTGCTAAATTCACCATTTCTGTGGAGTGCTGTGTGCCAGTTGTGTTGAGCCAATCACTGCATTATCCTTTCAATTTACTTCCCTTTTTGCAGATGTTGGTGTGGTAACAACAGTGTACTGATGCGATGGCTAGAGACTGCTTCACAACATCTGTTTGATGGAATTACATTTTACAGGACATTTGCACAGTATGATACCATCCATTACATTGCACTTTTCTGTCTGATAAAGCACAATTACACCATTTGTGTTCAAGGGTGTTTATTGAAGTGACAATAATGAAGGGACAGTGCAATAGAGTGAGGTGATGGTTGAGCTAAACCTGCGTGTATTGGTCCATTTAGTCCGGAGCACAGGTACGTTGCCCATGGGGCCATAGGATGAGGAGCAATGGAAGTCCAAAGTGAACAAGGTGACTCAGTGGTACACAAGGGGGACATTCTGGCGGGGATCATTTCCTGGTGGTGGTCTTAGCAACAGTTATAGGTGTCTGTCTGGGCAATAGGGAATGTTTGCGGGGTGGTTCTTCTGCAGAGGGAGGGGTGCTGGGGGCCTGTGGTTCCTGTGGCAGGTCCTCCTATCCACTAGCTGCAGCAGATGTTGATGGCTGCTGAGTGGAGTGGCTAGTGGTATGGGACAGCTGGTGTACTCTGTTCTCCTGCATGGTGTTGGCCATGTCACCCAGCACCCCTACAGTGGAGGCAATGTTTGCATTTAGGCCCTTCAACTGCTGCATGACCTCCTGGTGGTGTATCCCCTGCAGCCGCTGGTTCTACTGCATGATGGTGATGGCCTGGCCCATCCTGTCCTGGGATTTTTGGTATGCCTCCAGGACATGCGTGAGTGCCTTCTGGCAGTCGGTTCCCTGGGCCTGGCCTCCCCGGTGCACAGCTGACCTGCCACTGTCGCTGGCCCCCTGTGCCTGTGTCCCCTGAATGGTGTGCCCACTCCCACTTACACCAGGACCTTCTTCGTTTTGCCTGTGTGGTGTCGACTCACGTCCCTGTACTGGTGGGCACACAATTGATTGACGTGTCCTGTGGGCAGGTAATTGGGGACTTTGGGTGGCTGATGTGGTGTTTGAGTCGGAGGGGGGGCCCTGTGGAGACTGGCTGTGGGCTGTTGTAGCAGACTAACCTGTGGTCCCAGATGGGCCAGGGAGTTCATCCAGCTCGGGACATCTAGAGTTGCTGTCATCACTGGGGGCATCTTCTGTGAGGGACTGGGATGCCTTGGCACCTGCTCGCCACTGACAATGGCTGAGGAACCAGTGGGGATGTAAGTGATTTGTTAGGGTCATTATCCATCACATTTTCTGCATTCCCTATGGGTTTGGTGTTTCTCCTCCCACCTTTGGTAGTGTATGGTGTTGGATTGTGGGATTGGTAGTACTACATGCTGTTCATGCATTGCTAGTGGGTGTGCATGCAGTGCTGGGAGGGGTGTGCCTGCAGTGGGTAGGTCATGCAGGGGTACATGTTTACCTGTAGTTAATGGGAAGGGTGCACTGTATGGGTGGAGTTGGGTGAAGGGGGTTAGGGGGTGACATGTCATGCAGGGATTGGTGGTGGTAGGTAAGTAATGGTGACTTACCATGTCCAGCCCTCCAGTGACTCCAGTGAGGCCCTCAGGATGCAGGATTGCCATGACTTGCTCCTCCCATGCTGTCAGCTGTAGGGGTAGTGGTAGGGATCCACCGCCAGTCCTCATGATGGTGACCTGGTGCCTTGATGCATTGGAACACACCTTCCCCCGTAGGTCGTTCAACCTCTTTTGGATGTCATCCCTTGTGCATGGATATTGTCCCATGGAGTTCACCCTGTCCACGATCCTCCGCCATAGCTCCATCTTCCTGCAATGGAGATCTGCTGCACCTGTGCACCAAACAACTGTGGCTCAACCCTGACAATTTGCTCTAGCATCACGCGCAAATTTTCATCTGTGAAACGGAGGTGCTTTTGTGGGAACATGCCTAATGTGTGATGTGTGTTGTGCAGAGGGTGTTCAGTGTTGTGGTGGGGTGTGTGTTATTTGATGCATGATGGATGGATAGATGGGTTTGGTGTGTGTCTGCAGTTCTGTAAAGGATTGGCCTGGCAAGGTTTGGCAGTCTTTTCATGTTTGGAAGGGATTGTGGGTTGTGTGGGGGTGTGTTTTATAGTGCTGTTGGTGTGTCAGGTGTGGAGTATTTGAACTGGCCAATGTTGGCTTGTAGTGGTGATGGGTGCCCAATTCTGCTGCGGTGGTGTGCACCGCCAATGGTTGACAGCTGTTGAATGTCCATTGTGGTGATTCGTGGGTCATGATTTGAAGGGTGGTGTTTTGCTGGCTTAGCGGTGTGGGTGGTGGGTACGACAGTTTTTCGCCTTAGTTGGGTCTGGCGGACTTGTGGTTGTGGCATTTTTTTGTTGGTTTTGTGTTTGTGTGTCATAATCTGGTGGGCAGATTACCGCCTCCATGGCCATCTGTTGGCGGCCATCACCACAGCTCTTTATGACCACAACAGTGTCAGTGCCATCTCCAGAGGCTGTTCCCTCATTTGCATGGGGGGATGTCCCAATGCAAATGAGGGAATCCCTTTGCCTCTCTCCCCACGCCATATTATAGATGTGTGCGCAGAAGCAAAAAAGCTGCCAGGAGGCGCACTGACAGTATGCCACCTGAAAGGAAGGGGCAAACGGGGTCCTATAGACCCCTCAGACATCCCCTTAAAAGTGCAGGTGGGTTCTGTCACTCACTGCATCTGCCTGCAAGGGGAACTCAAATCCCCCTTAAAACATTGCAGGTGGGTTTCCGCCTGCACAGTGAAACATGGAGCGGCTGCTTTAAAGCCAGTCCATTTTTCACTTGAATGTGCTACCCTGGTTGCAGCGTGGGTTTGTGGCTGCCCTTGGGGCCGCACAGTCAGGATAAGTCACACACAATCCAAATTATCCTGTGCCCACTCTCTGGTAGCTTGGCACTGAGCAGTCAGGCTTAACTTAGAAGACAATGTAAAGTATTTGTGCAATAAATTATGCAATAACACAGTCTAGTACCACAAAAATACACCACAGTGTTTAAAAAAAATATATCATTTATCTGATACGATACAGGTCAAAACAATTAAGATGCAATAGGTATATGTTGAAAATATCACTGTAGAAATGATATAAAGTGTCTTTAATCTCTGAAAAGCAACAAATGTCTCTTGCAAGCACAAAGTACCTGGTTTGCATTCAAATTCTCCGCAATGGACCGCAGAGGAGGAGATGCGTGGAAAACAGGGAGGTGTGCGTCAATTTTTCCAGGGCACACAGGTGATGCGTCGCCAACTTGTCTCGCAGGGCAGGCTTGGTGTCGATTTCCGGAGCGTAGACTGGGATCCTCTTTGGGTTGCAGGGTTTTCAGGCACCTCAGGGACGATGAATTGAAATCCAGCACTTGCAGGACGAAGTCACAGGGTCTGCTTTGATTCGGTGGGCGTTGCATGGAAATTTCTACTGCACGGCAGGCGCTGCGTCAATTCCTCTCAGGAAGTCGGGCTGCATCATTCCGGCTCAACATTGCATCGATCCAGTGGGCCGTGTGTCGAATTCCTGGTTGCTAGGCTGGCACAGCGTCAATCTTCTCCTTGCGAAGTCGGTGTGCGGTGATTTTCTCACCGCGACGCAGGCTGTGTGTCATTTCTTGCAGGCTGTGCATCGATTTTCACTGCACATTGAGTTGTACTTTCAGGAATGGTCTTTTTGGACCTGAGACTTCAGGGAACAGGAGACAAGCTCTATCTAAGCCCTTAGAGAGCACTTCTCAGCACAGCCAGAGAGCAGCAAGGCAGCAGGGCAACAGCAAGGCAGCAGTCATCCTCAGAAAGCAGTCAGGTGAGTCCTTTGGGCAGCCATGCAGTTCTTCTTGGCAGGTTGCAGGTTCTCGTTCAGGGTTTCTTCTCCAGGAAGTGCCTGAGTTGGTGGGGGTAGAGGACCTGTTTGAATACCCAAATATGCCTTTGAAGGGGGGAGACTTCAAAGAGTGGCTTAGAAGTGCACAAGTCCCCCTTTCAGTTCAATCCTGCCTGCCGGGGTCCCAATAGGGTGTGTGTCAGTCCTTTGTGTGAGGGCAGGCTACTCTCCTTTGACATGTAAATGTCAAGCCCTCCACCCCCCAGCCCAGAAAGACCCATTCAATATGCAGATGTATGCAAGTGTGGCTGAGCATCCTGTATTTGGGGGTTGTCTGAATGAATGCACAAAGGAGCTGTCAACTGAACCTAGCCAGATGTGGATTGTAAGGCACAGAAGGACAGAAGTGCAGAGAAATGCTCACTTTCTAAAAATGTCACTTCTAACATAGTAATATTAAATCCATCTTCATCAGTCAGCCGGATTTTGTATTGCCATTCCGGCCCTACTAAATATGACCTTCCTACTCCTTTCAGATCCGCAGCTACCACTCAAACAGTATATGAGGATAGCCCTATTGTTAGCCTATGAAAGGAGCAGGCCTCACTGCAGTGCAACACAAATTTAGGGGTTTTACACTACTAGGACATGTAAACTGCACAGGTACATGTCCTGCCTTTTGCCTACACAGCACCCTGCCCTATGGATTACCTAGGGCCTACCTGAGGGGTGACTTATATGTAGAACAAGGGAGGTTTTAGGGTTGGTAAGTACTTTTAAATGCTAAGTCGAATTGGTAGTGAAACTGCAAATACAGACCTTGCAATGGCAGGCCTGAGACATGGGTTAAGGGGCTACTTAAGTGGATGGCACAAGCAGAGATGAAGGCCCACTAGTAGCATTTAATCTACAGGTCCTGGGAACAAAAAGTGCACTTTACCAGGGACTCATAAGTAAATTAAATAAGCTAATTGTGTATGATCCAATGTCATCATGATTAAGGGACAGAGCATATGCAATTTTAGCACTGATTAGTAGTGGTAAAGTGTGCAGAGTCCTAAAACCAGCAAAATCTGTCCAAAAGGTGGAGGGAGGCAGGCAAAAAGTTAGGGGTGAGCACCCTAAGGCTGTCAGGTCTAACAATTCTCTAGCATTAAAGGTAAAGTTTGCAGCTAGAGATCGCCAGGTGAGCCTCATATGTAGAGAACATTCTGTAACTTGCATACATTCTTAAAAACAAAACATGTATCAGCAGCTGTGTGTGCAAACAGCACCTATATATGAATACCTTTTGTACACTACAAATGCACCCATGGCAGCCATATTCATGCTTGTAGTTCTAAATTGTCAAAAGAAAAGACGGTTGCATTCATACTTAATCACTGCTGCCCACTCACACATCATGCATGTGATGAAAAACCCTATAGGGATACATCTTAGCATGTTGTTAGTGTAACTGTAATTGTAATTGTACATTGTTTTTATATAGCGCATACTACCTCTGACAAGGCATTAAAGCCCTTTTCAGAGAGTCAGCAAGCTACTGAGAAAACTAAGGTGGATTGGTAGAGGGAAAATATAAATTGTTGTGAGTGGTGTGCATGTACTCATGTTAGAAGGAGGAATAAGTTAAAGGAGGGATAAAGAAGGGAAGAGTTTGGAAAGGGTTCTTTGGGGCTCCGTAGTAATAGGAGAGGTTAGGGGCGAGTCAGAGAATGGAGAGAGATGGATAGTTTAGTGAGAGTCATATAGATTTTCTTTTCTTTTCTTTTTCTTTTCGTCTACAGTAGGTGGAAAATATATTCATATATTGATATATACCCAGACATAAAAGGTAACCATACTTAGAGATGTCAATGTATGATAGGCATGGCAGATCCTGGCATGGTTTCCCTGTACATTTTTGCTTCGGAGCTCCTGTTTTGGACCCTGTACTGTAATTTGTTTTTGTTGGTTTTGATACTCTGGGCACTTTATCACTGCTAACCAGTGCTAAAGTGCAAGTGCCCTCTGTCTAAAGGATATTTGTAATTGGTTTTCCATGATTGGCACATTTGATTTACTGGTAAATCCCTACCTAGTAAAGTGCACTATGGGTGCCCAAGTCCTATAAATCAAATGGTACTAGTGGGCCTGCAGCACTGATTGTGCCACCCACCTGAGTAGCCCTGTAAACATGGTTCAGACTTGGCACTGCAGTGTCTGTGTGTGTACTTTTGCACTGCCAAATCGACCTGGCAAGTGTACCCACTTGCCAGGCCCAAATCTTCCCTTTTACTGCATGTAAGTTATCCCTAAGGTAGGTCCTAAGTAGCACCATGGTCAGAGTGTAGTGTATTTCAAAGGTAGGGCATGTTCTGGTGTGTTTTACACGTCCTGATAGTGAAATTCTGCTAAATTCGTTTTCACTATTGCAATGCCTACCCCTCCCATAGGTTAACATGGGGACTGATTATAAATATCTCTTAAGTGCAGATTCCCATTTGGAGCAGGTTGAGATTTGGGGTCTCTGAACTCACAATTTAAAAATACATCTTTTGGTAAAGTTGTTTTTTAGATTGTCTCTTTGGAAATGCAAATTTTTTTCTTGCCTCTGCCTGCCTGTGGAATCCACATCTGGGTCAGACTGATAGTTGGGCTGTTTGTGAATTCCTTCTAGACAGTGGCACAAAGGGAGCTGAGGAGTGTCCTGCATATCCTGGTAAGTCTCCTGGACTAGAGTGAGAAGGAAGGAGCTGACACGCACACCTGCATATGCCAACCCCCTGGAGTGTGTCTGGGACCAGGCCTGGGCCAGACAGGACCTTGTGAACAACAAATATGTTCCTTTAAAGTTTGCCTACTTCAAAGGCATAAAGGAGTATAAGTAGTGGCACTAAACCCCCAGACTTTAGATTACTTCTGGATCCAGAGGAAGCTCTGCCAAGGAGAAGAGCTTGATGCTTGAGGAGGACGTGCCACTCTGCCTGTTGTTTTTCTGTGCTAGCCTGCTTCTGGATACTGCTTCTGGATACTGCTTTCTGCAATTCTGCTTGTGAAGTGTCTCCAAGGGCTTGGATTGATCTTGCCTCCAGTTAAGAAGTCTCACGGACAGCAAAGACGTCCCCTACCAACCTCTGGGTTAACTTACTGTGGATCCTAACTCACCAGGTGGTACTTACTTCAATCTCTGGGCCCCTGGAAAGGAAAGTTGATTGAAAAACAGGAAAAAACAGTTACACTGACTCCGTATGACGGCAGGACCAATGCCGCTGCGTGACTCTGCGACACCACCAGTAACCTGTAGGAAGGTGGATTTCCTCTAGCATGCTTACCCATATTTTGGACCTGTTTGTCAGTGTGTTTTTACTGTCTCACAGAACCCAGTGCTCATAGCTTGTGGCCTATATGTGTTGTCAGTATGCTTGACTGTGTCATGGGAGTTCTGCTAACCGGAACCCCAGTGTTTATGCTCTCTCTGTTTACCAAATTTGTCACTATAGTTTAGTGATTCCGTATTCCAATTCTGATTGGCATACTGGAACCCCTCATAAGTTCCTAGTATATGGTACCTAGGTACCCAGGGCATTGGGTTCCAGGAGATCCTTATGGGCTGCAGCATTTCTTTTGCCATAAGGAGCTCATACAAACACTCTATTTCACAGCCATTTTCACTGCACCAGGAAACGTATAAGTCACCTATATGTCTAACCTTCAGTTACTGAAGGCTTAATGCAAAGTTACTGTGTGTGGGCACCCTTGCACTAGCAAAGGTGCCCTCATGTTGTCCAGGACCAACAGGGCCAATTTACAAGACTTTGTGAGTGCGGGGACACCATTATAAGCGCGCACTACATATATGTCAATACATATATGTAGATTCACAATAGTAACTTCGAATATGGCCATGCGAGGTGTCTAAGATTGTGAAATTGAACCCCCAATCCAAATCTGGTATTGGGAGGCCAAATCCATGCACCCTGGAGGCTCCACCATAGGCCCCCAGTACTGCCAAACTAGCTCTCTGAGGTTTCCACTACAGCCCAAGCTGCTGCCACCTCACAGACAGTTGTCTGCCCTCCTGGGAATTGAGCAGCTCAATCCCAGGAAAGCAGAACAATGCATTTCCTTTAGGAGAGGAGTGTTACACCCTCTCCCACTGGAAATAGGTGTTACAGGCATGGGAGGGTTTCCTCCAAGAGCCCCAGTCCCTGCTCTGGCATCAAACTGAACAAAGGACCACTCCCCTGTCTATCCCCACCCCAGGGTTGGGGCCCAGAGTTCCTCCAGAGTATCACTGTTATTAGCCATCTTGGATTCCAAGGTGTGGGGACCCTCTGGGAGCATCTGAGTGGCCAGTGCCAGCAGATGATGTCAGAGACCCCTCCTGAAAGGTGCTTACTTGGGTAGGTAGTCAATCCCCCTCTCAGGGCTATTTAGGGTCTCGCCTGTGGGTGTTTCCTCGGATTCGGTTTGCAAGACTCCATCAGGTTGCCTCTGCATCCTCTGCTTCAGCTTCTGACCAGCAGATCAACTGCAGACTGCTCCAGGAACCACTGTAACTGCAACAAAGTATCCAGGAAGGCTACTGTGACCTGCAACTTCAGCTCCAGCCAGCAACTGCAACAGTTTCCAGGTTGTGCACGCTCTGAGGACTGCCTGTCTTCACCCTGCACCAGAAGAACCACAGGAATCTCCTGTGGAGTGACGGAGTCACTTCCCTGCTTCAGCAGACACCTCTCTGCAACGACGACTGGTACTGTGGGACTCCTCTCCTGTCGACGAGCGTGATCCCTAGAACACAGGTGGTGGACCGATATGACCCTGACTGTCCAAAGCTATAGCTGTTCAAATTTGGGAGAGGTAAGGGCTAGCCTCCCCGTGCCAGACAGTACCCCTGTGCATCGTGTCCCCTGCAGCTCCTTGGGCTTCTGTGCACTTCTTCCAAAAGTTCTTCATGCACAGCGTAGCACAGGTCCCTGGCACTCTATCCTGCGACGCTCAGCTCACTGAGTTGTTCTCCGGTGGCGTGGGATGCCTATGTGTAGTGTTGCAATGACTGCAATTTGCAACTCCTTTGTCCTCATGTCCTGGGACTCCTGTGGCTGCTGCCTGGTCTTCTGAGGGCTCTCTGAAGTGCTGAGAGCACCCTCTGTCTCCTCAGTCCAAGATGAGACCCTTGTTCCCTCCTGGGTCCGGGCAGCTCCTCTTTGACACTGAACAGGTTCTTGCGTGAACCAAGGCTTGTGGGCAGTATCCAGTGACACACACAGCCTGCATCCAACGACTTTACATGGGACATCTCCTGCACTAAGCAGGAACCAGCAGCTATCTTCTTTGGTGCATTTCTGTACTTTTCTTCCAACCAGAGAATCCACTTTTGCACCTTCTTCCAGGTGGGCAGGGGATCCTGTTCATTCTGGACTCTTCAACAACTTCTGGACTTGGTCTCCTCTCTCCACAGGACTTCATGTCTCTGGGAGGCTTGCCTGGTTTGTACTGGGTACCTTGGGTACTTACACCTTACACCAGGTCCAGTTATCCCTTGTTAGTGAATGTAGTAGTGTTCTAGCAGCTTAGGCTGATAGAGGTAGCTATAGCAGAGCAGCTTAGGCTGAACTAGGAGACATGCAAAGCTCATGCAATACCACTTATAGTTCCACAGTACTTATGCACAAGTAAAGACAATACTCAGAGTTACCAAAAATAAAGGTATTTATTTGTGTGACACACTACCAAAATTATCTTAGAGCAGTGGTTCCCAACCTGTGGGCCGGGGACCCCTGGGGGTCCGCGAAGCCTCCTCAGGGGGTCCGGGGCTGCTTAAAACATTTAATAATATTAGGTCCCAGCTATCAGTAATGACTCCTCGGGGGTCCCCATGTTCCAATAATGATTCAGTGGGGGTCCCCGGGCTCCAGTATTGATAAAATGGGGGTCCACAGAAGTCAAAAGGTTGGGAACCACTGTCTTAGAGACAATACTCCTCCTGGAGGTAAGTATTATACACAATATATAGAGTAGACACCAAAATTAGACAAGTAAATAGTCATAGAACAATGCACACAGTAGGAAATCCATTGCCGCCGCCGTGGAGGATTCCCTGGGGCAGCGGGAAGCCGGCGGGAAACCGCCGGCTTCCCTTTTCTGACCGCGGCTTTACCGCCGCGGTCAGAATGCCCCCGGAAGCACCGCCAGCCTGTTGGCGGTGCTTCCGTTGCCCTCCACCCTGGCGGTCACAGACCGCCAGGGTTGGAATGAGGGCCTAAGTCCAGAAGTCGAAAGATGTTCCAGGAAGGACAGGAGCCCCTGTCAACCCAGAAGAGGGTGCTAAAGAAGAGTCCCTGGTTAATTGAAGACTGCAGAAATGCACCCTAGGAAGATGCCAGCGGGTTCCTGCATGATGCAAAACGTGTCCTATGGCGTGAAGATTGTTG
The DNA here is from genome assembly GCF_031143425.1 of Pleurodeles waltl. Lineage (NCBI taxonomy): Eukaryota > Metazoa > Chordata > Amphibia > Caudata > Salamandridae > Pleurodeles > Pleurodeles waltl. The sequence goes on along the minus strand of NC_090440.1, from coordinate 1,424,246,470 downwards.
CACATGAGATTTCGTGTTGGAAGGCACCAACAAGCCTTGGCTATGACAAAAGTGTGTTTTTCATCAAAATGGCGCTGGATGGACCCAGGAGGGACCCGGGGGCCTCAACTCTGTGTGAGGAGGAAGAGGAGGCTCTCCACACTTCAGGGAGCCCTCAGGATGCCAGCCAGCAACCCCAGAAGCCACTGGACCCGGGTTCAAAGGAAGTGCAAAATACATTTGATGCTGAACACCAAAAGAAGGTCCCACACCGCCAGAGAACAACTCAGTGAGTTGGGCGTCACAGGGTGGTGTGCTGGGGACCTGGGCCAGGCTGTGCATGAAGGAATTTTGCAAAGAGTGCACAGAGACCTCAGGAGGTGAAGAAGACACAATACACAGGGATACCATTGTTCTTGGAGAAGGCAAGGTCTTATCTCCTCCAAATTGGGACGGCAGCACCTCAGGACAGTCTATGTTGATGGTGTCCACCCTCTGTGTCCTTAGGAGCATGCTCATTGCCGTGAGAGGAATCCCAGGGTACCAGTCATCTCCTTGAAAGGTGCCTACTTGGAGCAGGGCAGGGACTCTGTCACTCCACAGGAGATTTCTTCAGTCCTTCTGGTGCAGGATGAAGACAGGGAATCCCCAGAGCATGCACACCATGGAAACTGTTGCAGTTGCTGACTTGGAGCTGAGGTTGCTGAAGAAAAGTGTCTCTTGTAGACACTTTGTTGCAGTTATAGCGTTTCTTGGAACAGGCTGCGGTTGATCCGAGGTCAGAAGAGTCTGAAGTTGTTGCAGAGGATTCCTGATGAAAATTGCAAGCAGAATCTGAAGAGAACCCACAAGAGAGACCCTAAATAGCCCTGAGAGGGGGATTGGCTACCTTATCAGGTATGGAATTATCAGGAGGGGTTTCTGACGTCACCGGCTGGCTCTGACCACTCAGAGCCCTCCAGAGTGCCCCCACACCTTGCAAAGCTAGATGACTGAAGGCTGGGACACACTGGAGGAGCTCTGTGCACCACCCCTGGGGTGGTGATGGACAGGGGAGTGGTCACTTCCCTTTCCTTTGTCCAGTTTCCCGCCAGAGCAGGGGAGAAAGGGTCCCTTAACCGGTTTAGACTGGTCTATGCAAGGAGGGCACCATCTGTGCCCTTCAAAGCATTCCCAAAGGCTGGGGGAGGCTACCCCTCCCCAGCCTGTATCACCTATTTCCAAAGGGAGAGGGTGTAACACACTGCTCTCAAAGGAAATACTTTGTTCTGCCTTCCTGGTACTGAGCTGCCCAGACCCCAGGAGGGCAGAATCCTCTCTGTGAGGTGGCAGCAGCTGTAGCTGCAGTGCAAGCCTCAGAGAGCTGGTTTGGCAGTATTAGGGGTCCATGGTGGAGCCCCAAGGATGCATGGAATTGGCTCCCCCATGCCAGATTTTGGAATGGGGGGGACAATTCCATGATCTTAGACATGTTACATGGCCATATTCGGAGTCACCATTTTGAAGCTATATATAGGTATTGACCTATATGTAGTGCACACGTGTAATGGTGTCCCCGCTCTCACAAAGTCCGGGAAATGGCCCTGAACTATGTGGTTGCACCTTTGCTAGTGCGAGGGTGCCCTCACACTTAGGGCCTTATTTATACTTTTTGGTGCAAAACTGCACTAACGCAGTTTTGCACCAAAATGTTTTGCACCGGCTTGCACCATTTTTTAGAACCAGCTGGTCACCATATTTATCGAATGGTGCAAGCCGGTGCAAAGGGTAGGCTAGCGTAAAAAAAATGACGTTAGCCAGGTTAAAGTCTAAATAAATTACTTTAACCAGATTAGCGTTACTTTATGACGCTAAGAGACATATTTATACTCTGTTTGCACTGAATTAGCGTCATTTTATTTTACTCTAATTCGGTGCAAAACTAACTTCATATTTATACTTTGGTGCTAGACCAATCTAGCGCCAAATTTAGGAAGTTAAAGTCATTTTTTTGAAGTGGAAACCTACCTTGCCTTAATGAGATGCAAGGTAGACGTTCCCGTGCAAAAAATGCCTCTATGGCCTTAAAGCCATATTTATACTCCCATGCAAAAATGGTGCAAGGGAGGGAGGAGGGGTCAAGAAATGGTGCAAAGCTTGCTTTGCCCCATTTTTTAAAGCCTGGGTCAGGGCAGGTGTTAGGGGACCTGTGGGCCTGTTTCCATGGTGGAACACCATGGAATAAGCCCACAGGTGCCCTCCCCAGGCCCCAGGGGCACCCACACCCACACCAGAGGGACTGCGGAGGATGGGGGACCCCATCCCAGGTAAGTACAGGTAAGATTGCATTTTAATTTTGAAAATGCCTTGGGGGGCCCTGAAATGGGCCCCCATTAATGGCACAGGGTGCAATGGCCATGCCCAGGGGACCCCTGTCCTCTGTGCTGGCAATTGAGGTGGTGGGCATGACTCCTGCCTTTTCTAAGGCAGGATTCATGTGGCATGGTAGGTTTAGCACCATAAAATGGGGCTAATCTGGTTAGAGTCATTTGTTTTTACTCTAACCTGCCTAAAGTCATTTTTTGGTGCTAAACCCTCTTCTTCTAGGCTGCCAGCCCCACCCGACTAAAGGCCGCGGTGGAAATCCGGTACGGGTATTATGACCCATACTGAGAAATCCTCCACAATACAGACACCCACACAAGTCCGCCACACCAAAGGTCAGTGATAAATTGGCGGCAACAAAACCCACACCGTCACGCCAACAGGCATACGCCCACACTATCACGACCCATGAATCAACGTGGCGGTCATTCAACCACGGTAAACCATTGGCGGTACACACCACAGCGCTCAAAATACACACACATTTACAAAACTACACCACATTGGACAATTCAAAATGCACACACCTCACACACATACACACACCACACCCACACACCCAATCCAATATAAAACACCCACCCACATTACCCACAACCCCTTACAATGAACATTTTTGAAGAAGCAGAGAGACTGAAAAGCAAAGACCACACCAGCATCCCGAGGCACACAACACCATCACTCATACATCATCCATGCACAAAACACCACACACCCAAAAACATCATCCCACACATCACATCACACATCACCTCACACATCACTCACACCACATCATGGCACCTCAAAGACACCCCAGGTTTTTTGAGGAGGAGCTCAGGGTCATGGTGGAGGAAGTCATCTGGGTAGAGCCACAGCTATTCAGATCACAGGTGCAGCAGACATCCTTTGCTAGGAAGATGGAGCTATGGTGGAGAATTGTCGACAGGGTCAAAGCAGTGGGACAGCATCCAAGAACACAGGATGACATCGGGAAGAGGTGGAATGACCTACAGTGGAAGGTGCGTTCCGTGGTATCCAGAAACCAGGTAGCCGTACAGAGGACTGGCAGTGGACCCCCACCTCCTCCCCCACAACTAACAACATGGGAGGAGCAAGTCATGGCGATCATGCATCCTGAGGGCCTCACAGGAGTAGCAGGAGTACTGGACTCTGGTAAGTCAAATCTTTACTACTATATCCCCCACCCTACCTGCATGCCACCACAAACTCCTACCCCTACCCTCACACCCATCATTCAAACACCTTACATATACCCCACTATCACGACCCACCCATCCCAATACCAAGCCCTGCACGTTACACAAATGCATGGACACCCATCACAGACCTGCATGGACACCCATCACCAAAGACTCACCCAGGGCACACAATCACCGCTTCCACAAGGGTCAAGGCAATATTGCAAGCAGAGTAATAGAGGGAAACACACCCATTGCACAAGATGGCACACACAGAGAAAAAATAACAATGCATTTACACCCCAACAGGACCCCTACCCAACGTCACCGGACAGGAGGTGCCAGCCATATCCAGTCCCCCCACAGTGACAACAGCAGCTCTGCACGCCTGGATCAAGATGACCAGCCCGGCCCATCAGGGACCTCTGGACAGTCGGTTCCCCTGCCACAGTCCCAACCCACCACAGAACCTTCCCCCTCAGGAAACACCACTACAGCACCCACCCAGTGGGCCCATATCACTGTCCCCAGGACACGTCAATCTGCAGTGTGTCCACCACTACAGGGATCCCAGGCAAACCCACTAATCCAAGCAAATCAGGGACCTGGGGTCAGTGGCAGTCGGCACACAGTTCAGGGGACAGAGGCACAGGATAACAGGGAAGCTGGGAGGACTGCTGTGCGACAGGGGGAGGACAGGGCCAAGGAACCGACCCTCCACAAGGCACTATCAAACATCATGGGAGCATTCCACCATTCCCAGGAGACCATGGGCACAGTGCTGGCCAAGATTCAGGAGGCCCAGCGGCTGCAGGAGAGACAGTACCTGGACATCAGGGATGACTTGAAGTCCATTAACACCACCCTGGTCACCATTGCAGGGGTGCTAGCAGACATGGCCAACACCATGAGGGAGACAGTGGCATACCACTGGGCCCAAACGATGAACAGCCTTCCACGTCCGCCGGGGCTAGTGGACAGGAGGTCCCGCCACAGGACCAACAGGCCACCAGCACCCCGCCCCCTGCAGAAGGAGAGCCACCCCGCAATTGGTCCTTGCGATCCAGGCAGAAGACAGAGAACATTGCCAAGACCCCGCCAGGAAATAAGACTCTCCTGATTGTCACCCTTCTGAACCACTCTGTCACCCTGTCCACCTTCAACTGCCATTACTCCCATTCCTATGGCCCATTGGACAATGCACCTGTGATACCAAGAGACTGGACTCTACTATGGACTTTCCTCCATCATCACCCCAGCCCCTTCCACATACCCCTATACACATTAGCCCATAAATAACACCTTTGAATCACAAACCAATCTGGAGTCAGTCTGTACTTTCACAAATGTATAATTACAACATGATCCACAAATATCAATGTTCATTTGCTCATACCAATATATGACAGCTGTTGGGCAGCAGTAAATATAGCAGAAGGCAGAATGAGGTACCCAGATCTGTGAAATGGAAAGCCAAAGTGAACTGTCAGTGTCCATAGACAGAAGTTAAGAGGCTGACTTCTACAATGTCATACAGTAGTCAGATATGAGATGAGCAGTGCCAGTCTCTTACCTGTGTGTCACTGGAAGTACTGCATGATGAGGTTGGTTCGTTTGTCAATATCTTCTTCCTCTGCCTCCTCTTCCTCACTGTCCACAGGCTCCACAGCTGCCACAATACCATCATCAAGCCCATCCTCCTGCAGAAAAGGCACCTGGCGTTGCAAAGCCAGGTTGTGCAATATGCAGCATGCCACGATTATCCGGCACACCTTCTTTGGTAACTAGTATAGGGAGCCACCTGCTAGATGGAGGCACCGGAATCTGGCCTTCAGGAGGCCTAAAGTCCTCTCAATAATACGACTAGTTCGCCCATGTGCCTCATTGTAGCGTTCCTCTGCCCTTGTCCTGGCATTCCTCACTGGGGTCAGTAGCCATGAGAGGCTGTGGTAACTAGAGTCACCTGAAAATGTTGAGGGATATCTGTTAGACGCACACTAACCCTTAGTGACTACCCCATACCCAGACACCTATTCATACTGTGTGGGGACCCTGGGTTCACCTATTAGCCACACCCGGTGCCTCTGGAGTTGGCCCGTCACATAAGGGATACTGCTATTCCTCAAAATGTAAGTGTCATGCACAGAGCCAGGATACTTGGCATTCACATGACAGATGTACTGGCCTGCCAAACACACCATCTGCACATTCATAGAATAGTAGCTTTTTCGATTTCTGTACATCTGTTCATTTCTGCTGGGGGGGGACAAACGCCACATGTGTACCATCACTGGAACCAATTATGTTGGGGATATGTCCCAGGGTATAGAAGTGAGCTTTCACTGTGGGCAAATCCTCCACCTGGGGGAAAACGATGTAGCTGTGCATGTGTTTCAGCAGGGCTGACAACACTCTAGTCAACACGTTAGAAAACATTGGCTGAGACATCCCTGATGCCATGGCCACTGTAGTTTGAAAGGAGCCACTTGCCAGGAAATGGAGCACTGACAGGACCTGCACCAGATGGGGGATTCCTGTGGGATGGCAGATAGCTGACATCAGGTTTGGCTCCAATTGGGCACACAGTTCTTGGATTGTGGAATGATCAAGTCTGTAGGTGATAATGATGTGTCTGTCTTCCATTGTCAACAGGTCCACCAGAGGTCTGTACACCGGAGGATGACACCATCTCATCATCTGCCCCAGCGGATGAGCTCTATGGAGGAGAATGGTAACCAGAGGGTCATGTACCACATAGGTTGCACACGTGTTTTGCAGTAATGTGAGCAAAGCTGTGTGTGGGGTAGTTTGTCCGTATTTCTGACAAAATGTGCTGTTACGCAGTTAGGTGCTATGCCATGTGCCCCCCTGAAATGGCGGCTGCCTGACCTGTAAGGAGGGACAAGGGGAAATGAGGCAACTGCCCTGGCGTTTGGCAGCGTCGCAGTAGGCGTTCGAAGACCGCCTCACAATTTAGCATTGGTTATCATTGGGCCCTATGGGTTCTAGAAGCCAATGACGATGTACGCCGGCAGTGACGGTACGCACCGCCACAGACGTGACTGCCATTTTCTATCTGTTGACTCACTTGATACCTGACCTTCAACAGGAGAGGACCTACACTGCACTGCAAGTGCTGCTGTGACCTCAGTCTGGAAGCAACAATGGCTCATGTGTCTGGGGAAAGGGCCCCTGCCTTCACCGCGGAGGAGTTGGACAAACTGGTGGATGGGGTCCTCCCCCAGTACACACTACTCTACGGTCCTCCAGACAAACAGGTGAGTACACTGTGAGCATGATGCGTGGGCAATGCCTGTTTGGAGTGGTGTGGATGGATGATACATGTGGGGGGGGCTGAGGCCTGCATGTGAGGATGGTCAGGGCATGGGTAGGAACTGGTGGACGATGAGCATGACAGCCCGGACAGGAGAATCATTTGCTTTCATCCTGGACCTTTCCTCTAGGTCAGCGCCCACCAGAATAAGGGTATTTGGCATGCCATAGCCAAGGAAGTGCAAACCCTGGTGGTCTATCATAGACGGAGCACCCACTGCCACAAGAGATGGGAGGACCTGCGCCGCTGGAGCAAGAAGACGGTGGAGGCCCAGCTGGGGGTGGCCTCCCAACGTGTAAGGGGTGCCCATCGCACCATGACCCTCCTGATGTTCCGGATCCTGGCGGTGGCATATCCGGAGTTGGATGGGCGCTTGAGGGCATCACAGCAGCCACAAGGGGGTAAGTACAGTGTCATTCAGCTGACTCTGCGTGCTTTACGAAGTGTCTGGGTGGGGGATGTGGGCTGTGGGTTCCCCTAGGCCAGGGCGAACGTGGTAGGGTAGATCCCTTGTTGGGCAGGCTCTGCGGCACTCCAGCCCCAATAGTGGTAGTGGGCATTTACAACTAGTCAGGCTCCTGTGGGTTCCAGGAGTGCAGCAAATGGTGTTAGGCATAGTCCCCCATGGGAAGGTGATTTTCCTACTAACTGCTAGTGAATGGCCTACCTCATAGGGCTGCTCCCTGTGTGTTGTGTCCGCCAACGGTAGTGGTGTTGCTGGCATTGACCATGTGTCTCCTCTGTCTTCCCCCCTTGTTGTTAGCGTCATCTGGCAGAGGAGCAGAGGCACCTGAGATGGAGGGAGCTGCATCCCACATGGCCCAGGAGGGTGAATCCACGGAGGGTGAAGGCACCAGTGGGACGGAGGGCGAGTGGAGCTCCACAACGGGGACAGGAGGGGACACCAGCAACAGCAACTCCTCCTCTGATGGGAGCTCCCTTGTGGTGGCGGGCATTTCTGTGCCCACCTCAACAACAGGTACAGCTCCCATCCCCTCTACCAGCACCGCCCTCCCAGCAGCCCATCAGCGTGTTTCCAGTACCCGCTCACCCAGGAGGGTGGGCATCTCCTTCACCCAACGCACCTCAAGCCCTGCCCCAGTCAGCCCTGCTGCCCTCAGTGAGGAGGCTATTGACCTCCTGAGATCCCTCACTGTTGGGCAGTCAACCATTCGGAATGCCATCGAGGTTGTCGAGAGGCATTTGCAGCAAACAAATGCATACCTGGAGGGCATTCATTCGGGCGTGGCGGCCCAACAGAGAGCATTTCAGGCTCTGGCCTCAGCACTGATGGCAGCCATTGTCCCTGTGCCCAGCCTCCCCCCTCCAAATTCCACTACCCAGAGCCAATCCCCTCTACCTCAGCCTATCCCAAGCACACCATCAGACCAGCATGCAGACACATCAACACACAAAAGTGGCTTAGGAAAGCATAAGCACCACACATCCCACAGGCACTCACACAAGCACCACACCAATGCAGACACACCAACATCCACTGCCTCCACTGTGTCCCCCTCCTCCATGTCTTCCACCTCCCTCCCAGTCTCGTCTCCACTCACACCTGCATGCACTACATCCTCAGCCACTACCTCCATCACCAGCATGCCCATCACTACACACCGCTCACGTGCAATCACCACCCCACTACCATTCACACGTCCTGTGTCCTCTCCCAGTGTGTCTGTGAGCCCTCCTCCCAAAGTACACAACGCAGGCACACACAGACTCAACAGCCATCCACCTCACAACAGCCTCCAACCCATGCACCTTCACCCAAACTCAGCAGACATACACCTCCTACAACCACTACCTCTTCCTCCACGCCCAAACCCCCTCCATCTTCCTGTCCCAGTATGTCAAAAAAACTTTACCTAGCTAACCTGAACCTCTTCCCTACACCTCCCCCCCATCCTTCCCCAGGGCCAGGATGTCTAGATCCCAGCCCAGCACCTCAGCCAACAAATCTGCATGTGGTCCCTGCTACTCCAGTACGGTCAAAGGGGGCACCCGTCAGAGCTGCCAGTGTGCCACCGACAGAAAAGAAGGACCACCCTGCTCCACTACCTGCAAAGCTCACAAAGGGACAGGCTTCCAGCAGGGGACAGTCACACCACCCACCAAGCAAGGCCTCACACAAACACAGATGGACAGTGCCAAGGTCCCTGCAGCGACTGTCAAGATGGGGAAGGGCCACAAGCCAAAGGGCACATCTCCTCTGGGCACGATGTCACCTGGTGAGGGGCTGGTGACCACCAAATCATCAGGGATGGCAGCCACATGCACCACAGTCACCACCGCCGCTCCGACCGCCACCTGCACCGCCACCTGTACCGCCACTGCCACAACATCAATCTGCAGCATCCTCCCCAAGGATCAGCCATCTGAGGCTGCAAGAAACGGTATGGTGTCTCCATCCACAGCAACAGTCACTTGCACCACGACCAGCTCTGGCAGCCACTCCACCGCAGCCACCGCCGCCTGCACCACCACCAGCACTGCCACGTGCACAGCCGATGCCACTCTGTCAGACGTCAGCCCCATCCCCAGTGTGCAGCAGTCAGAGTCTGCAGGTGACGTCGTGGACACTGGGCACGCCACTTGAGACACCATCTCCAGCACTGACACGAACCAGCAATTGGCAGCCTAAGTTGCCGCAGGATGGAGTGTGGCTCTGCCTCTATGGAGTATCATGCTACCTTTTCCAGGTACATCGCGTGGCTGTGACACCCAGGTGAAATGAAGTCAACTGCCATGCCGCAGGTGAAGCATCACTAGGCACAAAGCCCCTTCCAGACCCAGTGGAGAAAAGCATCCACTAACACAGTCCTTGGCAGGATGAAGCACTCTGGGCCCAAAGCCCCCTCCAGAACCAGTGGAGAAAAGCATCCACTAACTGTCCTTGGCAGGATGAAGCACTCTTGGCACAAAGCCCCCTCCAGAACCAGTGGAGAAAAGCATCCACTAACCCAGTCCTTGACAGGATGAAGCACTCTGGGCACAAAGCCCCCTTCCAGAACCAGTGGAGAAAAGCATCCACTAACACAGTCCTTGGCAGGATGAAGCACTCTGGGCACAAAGTCCCCTCCGGAACCAGTGGAACATGTCACCGACTTGAGAAACTGTGGCTTTGCACTCCACAGGACCCAGCAGTGGGCATGGAGCCCCCTAGAGGAGCAGTGGCGTCGTACCATCATCCGGCTGAGGTGCCCCCATCCCTTCCCCTTGAGGTGCCTGTTTTTTTTTCAACCTGATGCCACTGCAGTGTTTTCTCCGTTTTGAGGCAGGTGTTGTGTGGGCTTCGCCCATGCTTTTTGGGACCACTGGTCCACGGACATTTCATGGGACATTGTACAGACTTGTGTACTTACTGTAAATATTTGTGTATACTGATTATTTGCTGTTCTCTTGGGCTATCTGATTGTTCGAATATTACACTAGTTAAACTAATTTTGTTTGGTCCTTGCGTTCTTCCAGGGGGTGACGGGGTGTATCTGTGATGTTATTGGATATATGTGAGTGTGTGTTGTTGTGGGTGGGGGGGTGAGGGTATTGGGCTTTGCGGATGTGTGTCACTCTCTTTTCCCTCCTCCTCTCCCCAGTGTGCTAGGTGCACTACTCACTGTCGTCATCGCCTCCGCCGCCTTCTTTCCACTTCGTAGTGTATTAATAGATGCAGAAACATGGGCAGGACCTGTAACTCAGGGTCAACAGGTGAGTGGTTTCCCTTCTGTGTACTGTTTCCGCCGTGCTTTTGATGGCGTTGGTACCGCCCCGGAAATGCTGGCGGATTGGTGCCTTGTATTAGTGTGGACGGTACATTGTGTTCTGCCTGTCTGATGGTGGTGTCCGCCACATTCTTTGTTGCTACCGCCGTGGCAGTCGGAGTGTTAAAGTGGCTGTCTGTGCTGGCAGTTTCAGCCATGGTCGTGATTCCATTTTTTTATCCTCCGGCATGTTTGCGGTATTACCTCCGCTTTATCACCGACCGCCAGGGTTGTAATGAGGGCCTATATCTCTAAACTGGTGTTGAGTGTTTTTTTGGTGTTTTCACTGTGTTATTTTGTGTGTCGGTTTACATACTTAACACATGCCTCTGATATAAGCCTGACTGCTTGTGCCAAGCTACCAAGGGGGTGAGCAGGGGTTATCTGAGCTGTGTATCACCCTTACCCTGACTAGAGAGAGGGTTCCTGCTTGGACAGAGTGAAAACTTACTGTCAACCAGAGACCCATATTCTAACATTGTATTGTGCATATGCAAAATAACCTAAAAGTATAGACTTGTACTATATGAGCACACACATGTACATGGATATAGAAGTATTTACAAACTCAGGTATTACATTTTTTGCTGTTGATAAATACAGTTTACAGTTGTTTTGCCCAATATTTCAGCAATGAAGTACTTATAGACACAGTTCCTATACTCATACTTGCACATTGTGACAGGTATGTGTGATAGAAAAATAAATAAGCACTTTATATGTTAATATTGTGATCTACTTTTAAATGAATATAACGATAAAGATATAAATATGTATATATAACAATAAAAAAAAATAGTTTTTTTTTCCTTTTTTATGTTTTGTTTCTCTGCTAAGTTTAAAATACATACATATGTGTAGATTAATACCAACCTTATAATTTACAGGCAACACTTATGTAGATTTAGACACCATAACAAAAACATAATTGCAATGATGATCACAATTGAAGATGGTTGTACATTGTAACTACACATATGTATTTTTAGGTATTGTAATTTACAAGCTGAACCATTGGAACGTATGTATTGTATGCAATCAGCACCATGAGCACATCCTTTGTTTCAAATGTATACAAACTGCTGTTAGTAGATTTCTAAAATGGACCAAAGCACAACGCTGGTGACGACAGTTGCACTTGCAGAAACTGTTGGGAGTTAGAAAAATGAAGCCTAGCCCCAACAACACTTCTCACGTATATACTTGACAAAGACTCTGCTTGTTATCCAACGTTTCTCTCTCGTCCCATTTTGTGCCCTGCGCCATTTTGAAGAAATCGATTATTTTGACTTTACCAGAAGATGGCATGAAAAGGCAGAAGATGGCATACAGTGATAGAGAGAGACGACAAAGTAGATTATATAAAACTGTAGAAATTCAAGACTGTGCCAAGCAATGCTGTGAGCTCAGCGCGAAAAGTCGGTAATGCCTCGTTGAATAAAATTAATTAACTCCTTAATTGAGATCTATATTTAGCTGTTAATTAAAGGAGAGAGGAGGAAAAATGACTCAAACATTATATTCAGAGATAAATATGAAAATAAATGTTCTGCTGGAAAGCGCTCGTGCAATTCTCTGCGCAGTCGCAGATCTGCAATGATTGAAAGGTATGATTGTGTATGCTTGCCTGAATGGGACCTCAAGCAGCCTCTGACCACGAAACAGATAATCTGCAGGGGCGTAGGTTCAAGGGGTGTTTGGGGTGTTACATCCCACTTATAAATGTATTTTGTTGTAAATAGTTGGATACAAGTGCTTTCAGTGGGTATTGTGAGATATCATTCGCATTTCAGCAAGTATCTCTAAATACACACCGAGCAAAACGCACACACACTCTTTGTGAAAGTCCTAAAAAATCTTGGTTATTTTGCAGAATAATCTTTTTTCTCTCTTTGTACTCTCAACAAACCTCATTCTTATCCCTTTCCACTGCACTGTAGGCCCAACTGATGCACCCTGTTTGTCATATAATGCATTTAAGCATTATAAGCTACCCCTGGTTATCTGTGAGCATGTTACCGACCCTCTTCATTTTTATTTGAAATTTCTGCAAAATAAAGCAGGAGTCAAATATGGTGAAAAGCTCTGAAGTGAAAATGCATTACCTCCCTCCACCCCTTGCTATCCACCGAAGAAGGTGTGTGGATAGAAGTGTATTCAAGCAGAGGTGATTTACCTACACGTCACAAGGTACAATATTGTGTGATATGGTAACACACTATTCATAGGGTGGTGGTAGCCAAAATGGTTTCTTAGCTGCTAGTGCAGTGGAGAGACCAAAGACAACCTACTAAATACTAGTTACACCCATGTTTGATGGAATGTGTGCAAGACAGGTAAGGAAGAAATAGTTTAATTAGCAAAGCATTCCAGAGTTTAGGTGTTAAGGTAGATATGTCCGCTAAGGCAGGACAAGTTGAAACTATGTACTATTGACAACAAGGGAGAGAAGAATCTGAAGAAATGCAGAGCAATAAGGGCCAGATGTATGAAGAATATGCTTTGCGAGTCCCTAATAGCGAATTTTAGGAAATCGCTATTTCCGGCACGCAAAATGTAATGTAACAAAATTGCGAGTCGGAAATAGCAATTTCTTAAAAATCACTAATGCAATTTGTGATGTCCAAATACCGAATCGCAAACAAAATTGTGGTTCAGTATTTGAAAATCACAAATTGTGAAAACGGTTACCAGGCACAGCCTGATGACATCACAAGCAGGAGGTGAGTCAGCCCATGCTGTTTCCAGGTACCACACCCACAGGAGCAGTTAGAGAGTCACAGTCCAGCCCCAGGTAGCAAGTGTGTGAGCAAGCCAGGACGACGCTCTGTGGAAGAGGTACGCAAGCGGTGGTACGACATGCGTTCCCATGCCAAGGAGAGGTTGGCCAGCAGGCTAAAGGAGGCAAGGAGCACAGGAGGCGGACCATCCACCTAGACACCCACCACCCCCAAGGAAGGCCTGGTGGAGTCCACACTGCTTCCAGAAGCTGTCAGTGGGGTCACTGACATTGACACTTTCGGCACACCCAGCACCAGTAAAGGTAAGTCCAATAATGATGTGTATCCCCAATATGTGCATGTACAAATGTCCCTTAGGAAATAGCAATTAGTGCAAAGCATTGGGATAAGTAATGCATTCCACATCTTACATGCGGCCCAATAATGCCTTATGGGAGTGGTAGTCCACAACCCTGAGCTTAAAATAGCACATAGATAGCAATTAAGTACACCGACACAGAAGAACAAAACACCCAGTTCATAGTGATACGATGTAAGCGTACATTAATTATCATTGTGCCACATTTGGTGATACATACATAAATGACATGCTGCACATTGTTGTTGCAGATGACTCAGACCCAGCAGCAGCAGAATGTGCCAATGTGGGGGATGCAGAAACCCAGCCTCTGTCCAACTCAAACACCAGCGAGTCATTGTGTATAGCACTAATCAGACGCGGGGCAAGGGTGTTACCTCTCCACGAGTTGAACCTGGACTCCGACGATATGCCAGATGAAGGCCACACACCACCCCCAGAAGCTAGATCCACAGGAAGGCAGCAGTCCCTGCCCCAGCGTCACTCAACTTCCCGCAGGAGGCCTCCCGATGCAGGCACAGAGCTCACAGATGAAGGTGAGGGCCCATCATTCTTTGGTGGCCTTGAAGCGTACATGCTCAAAGCGCAGCGCCTGCAATGCAAAAACATGAGGGCAATGCACAGGGAGTTGCAGTCACACAATGCCAATATGGGGGGACTGCACAAGCAGTTGGAGTCTCTGAATGCAAACATCTGCAAGCTGCATGAGGGACAGCAAACAGCAGCAGATAACACCAAGGAACTGACAAACGCCATTAAGGAACTCTGTACTGAGATCATGCATGGGCGTGTTAGCCACCGCAGGCGCGAACGGCAATTCATGGGAATGTTCAATGGCTTTTGCAGATCTATAAATCGTCTTGCTACATCAACTGCCCTGATATCACAGCGTGCTGTGGCCGCACAGGTGGAGCCAGCACATAGCAGTCGAGATGTTGTCCAGGGATTGGTGCAAATAACCAACGTTCTGGATGCTATGCTGACAGCACGCAGTGCTACACCCAGCGAACTAGGTGTTGGGGATACTGAGGAGTCATCTAGCCTCAGCAGTCTTGCAGTCCCCTTGATGGATCCTAGGCGTAGCAGTGCAGGCACAGTACTGCCTGTGAGCCTGGTGCAAGAGGTGCTGGCGAGGCCACTGCGCACACAAGTGGAATGCGTGGTCGTAAGAAGTGACATTGAGGGCTACAGGGGACTACCTTCACATGAAGCAATACAGTAAACTATGATGATAATAGTGTGACACTGTTAATGGCTCATGTCTGACTCATGTGTATTGCTTTGTCCTAGTGACACGTATGTTACCTGAAGTCAAGGTAATAAAGGTGCTAACTACCGGAATACATTTCAGTAAGGTGGTGTTGTCATTACTTACATCTGAAATGGTTGTGCGTGAGGTCAGCACGCCTTTGCTTGCCCTCTGCTGCACTGGCCCTGTCTGCTGGCTGTAGGGGTGGTATGGTATCATCATCCTCATAATAGTCTGGCTCCTATATTTCCACAGGTATGCCCCTGGTGGAGCTATATTGTGCAAGATCGCACATGTGGCCACTATTGTACAGGTCGTGTCCGGGCTGTACTGTAGTGCCCCTCCACTTTTGTGGATGCACCGGAAGCGACTCCAAAGGTGCGCTCTACAACATTGCGGGTTGCCCTGTGTGCTGAATTGTATCTCCGCTCTGCTGGTGTTTCAGGATTTAGATAGGGCGTCATCATGTAGGTGCGCACTGCGTAGGCACTGACTCCTGGAATGAACTGAGGGTATAATGAGTAGCTGTGCCATCTGACGTCACACTGCCATCAATGCACCATTGTAAAGTTGGAAATTACCTAGTAGATATCCTTCACCAAATTCGCCAGCTAGCAGTCTTGTGTGAATCCCACTGTGGGGAAAGATGTACGAATCATGTGTGCTCCCGTGGTACCTGGCCACGAGATCAGTTATGATGTAGGAGGCATTACATATCACCTGTATGTTCATTGAATGTTGGTATTTACGTTTGCAGTACACATACTCTGTGGCCGATGGTGGACAGATTGCAACATGTGTCCCATCTATGGCACCTAGGACATGGGGGAACTGTGCTATCCGGTAGAAATCGATTTTTGTCTGCTGTATTTCCTGTGGGGTGTGGGGGAATCTGATTTACTGGTGTATCCTGCTCAGCATGGCATTTAGAAATGCATTGAAAAATCTAGAGAGGGCACTCTGTGATACCCCTCCAGCTGCTGCTATGACCCCTTGATAGCTCCCTGAGGCAAGTAGGAGCAGGGAGCATAATACCTGCACATGGGTGGGTATGCTATTGGTCCTGTGTGTTGTGCGCTGCAGTATGGGTTGTAGCTCAGCTATAAGGTCAAGTATCATGGTGGAGCTCAACCTGTACTTATCAAAAATGTCCTCCTCAGTCTAGTGAAACAGGGTAATGCGCACTCTGAAAATGCACTCCTGTCTCCTCCTCTCTCTCCTCAAACCTGCCAAGATCCTCATTCTACTCGCCATGACATAGAGTGCAGCCATTGTGGAAAAGAGGCTGAGGCATTCTGGGCCTCTTTATATAGGTTGCACCTGTTTACCACCTGGTTTCAATCCGTGGTAAATTGCATGTGCAAAAGGCCATTCTGCAAATATTCGCAATTTGCGATTTTTTAATGCATCGAATTGTGACTTGGTTTTGCGTGTCGCATTCTGCGTATTGCAATTTGTGGCAAGAAATACCGATTCTGTATTTGCCAGTCGCTATTCGGGCTCGCAATTTGCGATATGCAAATAGCGATTCGGTTTTTCATGTCGCAAATTGCGATACGCGGATTGCGACACACAAAACCATGTCGCTTCGCAAAAAATCGAAATTTTTTCGATTCCTTGTTTTTGGCCTGCGAATGCCTTTCATACATCGCAAAACAAGCCGATTTCTGCGATTCGCACCGTTTGTGAATGCATAAACGTTTGATACATCTGGCCGTAAGTCTCAACTCTTCCTAATGAAGACAGGAGAATAGCCAATATTAGCAGCTATAACTAGCCTTTTCCCATTTGAGGAAAGGAAAACACAATCCTCAGTCAAGGTAGGACTCAACAACACAGGAGATTAAGCAGGTGGTTAAACCTAGCACCCATACCTGCTTACATGCTACCAGTCCTCCGACTGGTCAAGGCCCTTTCGAACCCAGCTCCAGTATCTCTAGGTTCATGCCTCACCTGCTCTCTTGCCACTGATCCCTCTCTCTTTCTCCTGTGACCATTTGCTTGCCACTGTCCTTATCATTAGTATTGTCTGCCTTGTCGAAGCTGTCCTCGCGTGTGCCTTTTGTATTGTCACTAGGACCTCATTACGACCCTGGCGGTCGTGATAAAGTGGCGGTAATTCAGCCAACAGGCCAGCGGTAACTCCCGCCAAAACATGACCATGGCAGAAAGATAGCCGAAAGACAGCCAATGTACCACACCGACCGCCAGGGCGGAAATAACAGGCACCACGGCGGTAGCCGCCTACAGACTAGGCGGAAGTCAAAGTTCCGCCCACCATATTATGACAAGATAATCCGCCACCTTTTCCGGGGCGGTACCAATGACATCAAAAGCCTGGCAGAAACAGAGCTCAGAAGTAAAAAGACTCACCATTGGAGACACAGGGAAGAACCACGGTGCCGTGGAATCCGAACTGCATGTATTTCCAATTATATAAAACGTTCTGCTCCACCACGAACATCAAAGGTGGCGAAGATGACGACAGTGAATGCAGCCGCCTAGCGCACAAGAGAGGGAGGAGGAAAAAGGGAGTGACACACACACACCATACACACAACTAGATGCACAAAAAAACATGTTAATCCCCCTAAATCGGCTGAATAATGCAAGGACAACCCGAATTTACTAAAGTGATTGTAATAAGATCAACACATTATAAAAATAATTTAGCCAATGTAACAGATATCTACAAATGTATAGAAAAAAGGACACTGCCCAGTCCTCAGTTTGCTTGGGCCACATGGCAACAGGGCAAATTCCAAGGCCCGACTTGTCACATTCATCAATTTGGAGAGAACACTGCAGGGGCATCAGTTGGCAAATAGGCAGACACCTCAGGGGGAGGAGGGGCCCCTCAGCCGGTAGCGGAAACAAGACCACTGGTTCTGGAGGGGACAACATGCCCATTAGTCTGTCTTGGGGAGTGATAGGCTCCAGTCTCTCAGGTGGATAACTTGCCCACTGGTTCTGGAGAGGCGACATGCCCTTTGCTTGGTCCTGGGGAGTAATAGGCCACAGTCGCTCAAGTGGGTGACTTGCCCACTGGTTCTGGAGTGGACAGGCTGCACAGCAGCCCATGGAGGCAGGATCACATTGTGTCAGCCGGCGGTGACTGTTGCACTGTGATAGTGCTGGTGGTGGTGGGAGGCTCCTGCACAGCCCCTGCACCCTCGGATGGCTGTACTGTGGTGGTGGTGGGAGGCTCCTGCACAGCTCCTGCGCCCTCGGATGGCTGCACAACCACGGTTGGTGGTGGGGGCTCCGTGACAGCTGCTGGTGCAGGCTCCTTCCCCTTTCAGCTGCACCCTGGGATGGCTGCACTGTGGTGGTGCTGATGGTAGTGATGGGAGGCTCCTGCACAGTCCTTGCACCCTCGGATGGCTGCACTATGGTGGTGCTGGTGGTGGGAGGCTCCTGCACAGCTCCTACACCCTCGGATGGCTGCACAACCACAGTTGGTGGTGGATGCTCCGTGACAGCTTCTGTTGCAGGTTCCTTCTCCTTTCAGCTGGCTGGTGCAGGCTCCTTCCCCTTCCGTATATGTGGCCTGGAATCCTTTCCACCACAAGTAGTTGTGGATGGAACTGGGCCCGTGGACTGTGTGGCTGAGGTGCTTGGCTGTGTTTGTGATACCCTGGCCATACGTGCAGGACGGGGGAGGGGAAGGAAGAGGTCAATGGTGGAAAGGAAAAGTTTCTTAGGGACATTGGGGTGGAAAGAGGGAGAAGGAATGGGAGTGGAGGATAAGGGAGTGGTTGTTGGAGGTGTTTGGAGGTGTTTGTATGCTGGATTTGGGTGCTGGTGCATGGGCTGTATGCTGTTGTGAGGTGGATGGCTGTTGGGTGTCTGAGTGCTTGCGTTTGTATACTTTAGGGGGGTCAGACACAGTGGGAGAGGACACAGGGGACGTGTACATGGCTGTTGTGGAGGTGTCTGTCAGTGAGGAGTATGTTCTTCTTGGTGTTGTGATGATGCAGGTGGAGAAGGATGATGATGTTGTGCATGCAGTTGTGAGTGTGGACGTAACTGGGTGGGAGGTGGAGGTGGAGGAGGAGGAGGAGGAGGGGGAGACACTGGAAATAGTGGATGTTGTGTCTGCAAATGGATGGTGTTCGTGTGAGTGTCTGTGGGATGAAATTGGGTGCTTGTGGTTGCCTGTGACACTCTTGGGTGTTGTCATGTATGCATTCTCGTGTGGATGTGTGCTTGGGATGGGTTGGGGTTGGGGAATGGGATCGGGAAGTGGTAGTTGGAGGGGGGACGGTAGAAACAGTGACAATGACTGCCATCAGAGAGGAGGCCAGAGCCTGGATCGATCTCTGTTGCGCCGCCAAACCAGTGTGAATGCCCTCCAGGAATGCATTAGATTGTTGCATCTGAGCTGCCAGCCCCTGGATGGCATTCACAATGGTTGATTGCCCCTACAGAGATGGATCTTAGAAGGTCAATAGCCTCATCACTCAGGGCAGCAGGGCTAACTGGGGCAGGGCCTGAGGGGTCTGGGGCAAAGGAGATGCCCACCCTCCTGGGTGAGCTGGCATGGGCAACTCAATGACGGGCTGCTGGGAGGGCAGTGCTGGTAAGGGGGTGGCAGCTGTACCTGTAGCTGAGGTGGTCACAGAATTGTCCGCCACCGCCAGGGAGCTTCCATCGGAGGAGGTATCTGTGTCTCAATTGTCACCTCCAATCTCCCCTATGGAGCTCCCCTCGCCCTCTGTCCCACTGGTGCCCTCAGCATCAGTGGACTCTGCCTCCTGGGTCCTGTGGGATGCAGCTCCCTCCGACGCTGGTGCCTCTGCTCCTCCGCCAGATGATGCTAATGCACATAAGGACAGGATGACAAAACAAGAAAGGGGGGAGAGAGACAAAGGATACACTAGGTCAGTGGCTGCACCAACACCATCGTTGGCGTACACAGAACCCTCACACACAGGGAAGAGGCCTACGCACTATGCATTGCACCACCACTGATATTGCTAGCCACCAAGACATGAGGAGGGGCGCACACCACCAACTGCAACACACCTGGGACCCACGCAGACCTGACCAGTAGTGGATGCTTACAAACTAGGTAGGCAGGATTATCCCTTCAGATCCCTAGCCACCAGTGGACCTATGCTCCTATATCAGGCCTGGCATAGGGGCACCCACTAGCACACATCCACCTCCCAGATACCACCCCACCAACCGTAAGTTGTAATGATAGCCACTGTACTCGCCCCCTTGTGGCTGCTGTGATGCCCTCAAGCGCCCATCCAGCTCTGGATAGTCCACCGCCAGTATTGAGGCCATCAGGGGGCTCAGGGTTCGGCGTGCACCCCTTCCTCATTGGGAGGCCTTCCCCAGCTGGGCCTCCGCCGTCTTCCATGCCCAGCTTCTCAGGTCCTCCCACCGTTTGCAACAGTGGGTTCTCCACCTGCCATAGACCCCCAGGGTCTGCACCTCCTTGGCGATGGAACACCATATACACTTCTTTTGATGGGCGCTGACCTGCAGAGGCAATGCACACAGGAAAAGACCATTAGACAAATAGTCCCACTAGTTACACAAGTGGCCCACCATACCCTTTTCCATCACCAATGGCACACACATAGCTCAGCACATAACGTGTACAGCTCAAAGAAGACATCCACCCACCCCCTTACACGAGGCCTTCACACACACACAATTCCATGCATTCATGCCACATGCATTGTGCCCACAGTGGGCTCACCTGTTAGTCTGGAGGCCCAGACAGCAGTTCGTACTGGGGTAAGACCCCATCCACCAGTCTCTCCAAGTCCTCTGAAGTGAAGGCAGGGGCCCTTTCTCCGGTCACACGGGCCAGGGTAGGTTCCAGACACAGGTCACAGCAGCACATGCAGTGTAGGTCCTCTCCTAAGGAAGTCAGGTAGCAAGTGAGGAATCAGATAGAAATGGCAGCCACGTCCACGGCGGTGCATACCATCACCACCAGCATAAATCACCATTGGCCACTGTAACCCATAGGGCCCAAAATTAACCAATGAGGCGTTGCGCTTCGGTTCCCTCCCGCCTCCCGCCACGGCGCACAACGTCAGCGGAATTACCTCACTTCCACCTAGCCCTCCACACAGGACAGGCGGAAGCCATTTCATGGGGGGGGCAGCCCTATGGATTCATGCTGCGTCACAGGAGAAATAGGCACATACTTGACAAATCACACTGACCCATTGCAAGTTCACAGATTGCAAACTCCTGTTGTGGCTCCAATGTTCAGTTTGTGACAGTCTCATCACTCTTGTGTCCCTTAGATACCTACAGCTGCAGATGAATAGGAAATGGAGACATACCACCCGTGTACAGACCCCTGGTGGACTTGGCAGCACTGGAGGACAGGCACATTATCCTCACCTATAGACTTGACAAGGCCACAATCACAGAGCTGTGTGCTCAATTAGAGCCTGACCTCATGGCTGCTATCTGTCACCCCACTGGGATCCCCCCTCTTGTGCAAGTGCTATCTCTACTCCATTTCCTCACTACTGGTTCTTTCCAAGTGACATTAGGCTTGGCAACAGGAATGTCACAGCCAATGTTCTCAATAGTGCTGAGAAGAATGTTGTTTGCCTTGATAAAACACATGTGCAGCTACATGGTTTTCCCTCGGGTTGACGATTTGGCCACAGTGAAGGTCGAGTTTTATGCAATGGGACATATCCACAACATAATTGGGGCAATTGATGGTACAAAGATTTCATTTCTCTTCCCCCCGGCAGAATGAACAGGTGTTCAGGAATCATAAGAGTTTCCACTCCATGAATGTTCAGATGGTGTGCTTGGCGGACCAGTACATCTCCCACGTCAATGCTAAGTATTCTGGGTTGGTACATGATGCCTTTGTCCTGAGGAATAGCAGCATCCTAAATGTGATGTCCCAACTACAGAGGCACAGGGTGTGTGTTAGACTTTTCATCCTTGGCGTGGTCTCTCTTAACTTTTTGCCTCTGTTCCCCAGGTTGTTGATGTGTGCTGGACTCTGATTTTACTGTTTTTGTTACTCTGGGCACTTTACCACTGCTAACCAGTGCTAAAGTGCAAGTGCACCTGTTTAAAATGTGTACGTAATTGGTTCTCCATGATTGGCATATTTGTTTTACTGTTAAGTCCCTAGTAAAGTGCACTAGAGGTGCCCAGGGCCTGTAAATCAAATGTTACTAGTGGGCCTGCAGCACTGATTGTGCCACCCACATAAGTAACCCTGTAATCATGTCTCAGACCTGCCACTGCAGTGTCTGTGTGTGTATTTTTACACTGTAAATTCGACTTGGCAAGTGTACCCACTTGCCAGACCTAAACCTTCCCTTTTCTTACATGTAAGGCACCCCTAAGGTAGGCCCTAGGTAGCCCCAAGGGTGAGGTGCAGTGTATGGATAAGGTAGGACATATAGTAATGTTGATAATATGTCCTGACAGTGAAATACTGCCAACTTCGTTTTTCACTGTTGCAAGGCCTGTCTCTCTCATAGGATAACATGGGGGCTACCTTTAAATATGATTAAATGTAGATTCCCCTAGGGAGTAGATGGACATGTGGAGGTTGGGGTCCCTGAACTCACAATTTAAAAATACATCTTTTAGTAAAGTTGATTTTGAGATTGTGCATTTGAAAATGCCACTTTTAGAAAGTGAGCATTTTCTTGCTTAAACCATTCTGTGACTCTACCTTGTTTGTGGATTCCCTCTCTGGGTCGGTTTGACAGTTGGGTTGTTTTTCACCTCACACTAGACAGTGACACAAAGTGAGCTGGGGTGTAACCTGCATTTCCTGATTAGCCATCTCTGCTAGGAGGGAGGGGTGGAGTGGTCACTCTCATCTGAAAGGACTGTGCCTGCCTCTGACAATGCAGACTCCAACCCCCTGGTGTGTGTCTGAGGCCTTGCCTGGGCAAGGCAGGATTTCACAAGTAGGTCTGAGTCCCCTTTGAAGAAAGGTGACTTCAAAGACTAAAATGGGTATAAGAAGGGCACCCAAATCTACAGACTTTAGAAACACTTCTGGAACCAAGAGGAACCTCTGCCTGGAGAAGAGCTGATAGCTGAGGAAGAAGTGCTGCCCTGCCTGTGACTGTGCTTTGTGGAGCTTTCCTGCAGTGCTGCTTCTGCCAGAGTAAGAGGGGAAAGACTGGACTTTGTGTGCCTTCCATCTTGTGAAGAAATCTCCAAGGGCTTGAGTTAGAGCTTACCTCCTGTTATTTGAAGTCTCAGGGACAGCAAAGACTTCTCTCTGCCAGCACCTGGAGTCTCTGGAGAGACTCCTGCTCTGACAAGTGGTGCCCTATCCAGTCCCTGGGCCCTTCAAAGAAAAGCTGGTGGAAATCCAAGGAAATCGACTTCGGACGACTCCGGACCGACGCCGTTGCTGAATCCGGTAACGCCGCCTGCACCCGACACCGTGACCTTCGCTGGAACGCGACGCTCTTCGCAGGCCCGACGCCGCTGCAGCCCCGCTGAAGTCAGCGACTCCGTGGAAGTCGCCGCAACACATCGTGACCGACGCCGCTCGAAGTGCGTGGATTCAACGTTTCGCAGAGACGCCGCGATACTGTACTTGGGGGTCTACACGACTCCGTGTCCAGCGCCGCTGGTGTCGGCTTGTTGGGAACGACTCCGTCACGACGCCGTGTTAACATCTCATCGAAGCATTTTTGTTTCTAAGCGCTATTTTTGAGTTTAATCTTTAAAAATTCATAACTTGACGGATTTTTGCCATTTTGGTCTTGTTTTGTTTAGATAAATATTTCCTATTTTTCTAAACTGGTGTTGTGTCATTTTGTAGTGTTTTCATTAAGTTACTGTGTGTGTTGGTGCAAATACTTTACACCTAGCGCTCTGAAGTTAAGCCTACTGCTCTGCCAAGCTACCAAGGGGGTAGGCAGGGGTTAGCTGAGGGTGATTCTCTTTTACCCTGACTAGAGTGAGGGTCCTTTTTGAAAAGGGGGTAACCTGACTGTCAACCAAAGACCCCATTTCTAACATTGGTGATCAGCGGTTGGGATTTGGACTTGTATTTGTACTTGACATACAGTAATTAAGTGTACACTACTGTTGAGTTCAGACCACTACGTGACCACATACTACTAGTCTTGTGATTTTTGTTTTGTTTTCTATTTGGACTGTTTTTGCTCAGCATTCAGTTTCTTTTTTCACTGATCTTGTGAAAGACTTTTCTGGAACTTCAGTTTGGAACTTGTTTTCTGCATTTGGAACTTTGCACTCTTTTTAACCTTTCATCACGTCTCTACTTGGAGATGCATCAGTTGGAGCTGACTTTGACCTTGAGAAATTGGAGAGTTATACCAAAGCTCAGTTGAAGCAGTTCTGTAAAAGTTTTGACTGTCCCATTAAGAGCTCATCCACGAAGGAGGAGCTGCAAAAGGCGCTGAGGGCCTGGGTGACAGCCAAGAGCACTGAAGGGCACACAGAGGATGAGGGAGATGAGGAGGATGAGGAAGAGTGTTCAGGACACAATGGTATTGTGGGTGGGCCTGTTATGTCCAGGGAGAAGGTCTCCAGGGCAGGTAGCAGTGTCTCATCCAAGGGTCTGACACCTGAGGAGTTACAGGACAGACAGGCAGAAAGGGAGTACCAATTGGAGCAGAGGAGGCTAGTCCTTGAGGAGAGGAAGTTAGCAATGGCTCATGAGCTTAGCTTGAGAGAGATGGATCATAGAAGCCAGTCCAGTAGAGATGGTGGCAGCAATCCTACAGTGCAGCCTGAGAGAAGGGTACACATCCCAAAAGACCTTGTGAGGGATTATAAGAGGGAGGATGATATCTACTTGTGGTTCAAGGGTTATGAGTCAGCTCTCCACATGAACCTGGTCCCTGAAGATCATTGGGGGGCAGCCCTGTGAAAGCATTTTGAGGCAGAGGGGAGGGACACACTGACAGGCTTAGGGGATGCTCAGTATCTCACCTACCCTGTCATGAAGGAGGCCTTACTCACCAGGTATGGTCTCACCCCTGAGCAGTACAAGGAGAAGTTTAGATCCTACAAGAGAAAGGAATCCAAAACATCGTTGAAATGTGTTGATTCTTTTTGCAGGTCACTGGATGGTTGGGTGAAGGGCAGTAAGGTAAACACGTATGAGGGGCTTTACAATTTAATTACTTGGGAGCACTTGTACAGTTTATGTTTTCAAGAGCAGCGCCAGCACCTCATCGACAGCAAGCTGACTGACCCCAGGAAGCTTGCGCAGGAAGTGGACCGCTGGGAGAGCACCAGGGTCCAGAAGAGGTATGGGGGAGACCATGCCAAGGATGGGCAGGGTCCCTCTCAGAAGAAAGGGGGGGTTCTCTAAAGGGCCCCAAACTGATTCCCAGGGTAAGGATTGCCAACCCCCCAGTGAAAAGAAGCCATGGTTGTCCAAAGGGAAGCCAGTGGCAGGTGGTCCCCCACGTAAGTGCTATGCATGTGACCAGGTGGGTCATGTGAGGGGGGGCCCCAAATGCCCCAAGGGTAGGTCGCTCCCCCTGCCGCTGCAGCTCCACCAGCCCAGGCTCCTGAAACCTCCAAGCAAGTCCTGCGAAAATACAGTAAGTACCCCCCCGCCCAGCCCCTTGCCCTGCCCCGCGCTACTCACCTCTTTTCCTGTGCCTCTGTCTTCTGCCTTCCGCTCTCCCCTCCTACCTCTCTCCGCTCCTCCACCGTCCTTCTTCCCTTCGCTCTCTGCTCCTCTGCTCCTCTGCTGCAGCCCCCTTACTGTGTGCTCTGCTCCTCCTCGGCCCCGCTCCTCTTCCTCACTGCATTCTCTTCCTGCTTCTTTCTTCATCTTTGGTCTTCTTCTGTGTTCTTCATCTGTACTCTTCATCTGTGTTCTTCTTCTGTGTTCTTCTTCTGTATTCTTTGTCTGTGTTCTTCTTCTGTGTATTTCATCTGTGTATCTTCCTCCTCTTCTGCACCGCGACCTGCGTGTGCTTTCTTCTTTCTTCATCTGTGTTCTTGTTTCTTCCCTGCACCCCGTCCTGCGTGTTTTCTCTTCTTCCTGGTCCTTCTTCTGTGTTCTTCATCTGTGTTCTTCGTATCCTCTGCTTCTCAGGTATCTCCTCTTCTACCTGACTCCTCTTCCTTAACTCTTCTCTCCTCCTCTTCTTTACCCTTCTTCCTGGCTCCTCTCTCTTCTGCTCTTCTGCTCCTGACTTCTCGCTGCTCTTCTTCTTTACCTTCTTCTTGGCTCTTCTCTCTTCTGCTCTTCGGCTCCTGACTCTTCTCTCTGTCCTTCCTTACTCCCCCCACCTCTGTAACCCCCCTCCCCTATCTTCCTATCTTTCTTCCCTACTCCCCTCCACCTTTAACCCCCCCCTATCTTTTCTCCCCTCTACCTGACCCTCCGCTTTCCCGCTGCCACCTCCTGCTCGCCCTGCCCCCCCTGCTCCCATTCGTCGCCCCACTCCCACCCCCCGCCCCCAGCTGACCCCTCCCCCCCTCCTCCCTCTTATGGCGCCCGCTGCGCGACAGAGTTAGCGACCCTTGACCCAAGGGTAGGTCGCTCCCCCTGCCGCTGCAGCTCCACCAGCCCAGGCTCCTGAAACCTCCAAGCAAGTCCTGCGAAAATACAGTAAGTACCCCCCACGCCCAGCCCCTCGCCCTGCCCCGTGCTACTCACCTCTTTTCCTGTGCCTCTGTCTTCTGCCTTCCGCTCTCCCCTCCTACCTCTCTCCGCTCCTCCACCGTCCTTCTTCCCTTCGCTCTCTGCTCCTCTGCTGCAGCCCCCTTGCTGCGTGCTCTGCTCCTCCTCGCCCGCTCCTCTTCCTCACCGCGTTCTCTTCCTGCTTCTTTCTTCATCTTTGGTCTTCTTCTGTGTTCTTCCTCTGTACTCTTCATCTGTGTTCTTCTTCTGTGTTCTTCTTCTGTATTCTTCATCTGTGTTCTTCTTCTGTGTATTTCATCTGTGTATCTTCCTCCTCTTCTGCACCGCGACCTGGTGTGCTTTCTTTTTTCTTCATCTGTGTTCTTCATCTGTGTTCTTCTTTCTTCCCTGCACCCCGTCCTGAGTGTTCTCTCTTCTTCCCTGGTCCTTCTTCTGTGTTCTTCATCTGTGTTCTTCGTATCGTCTGCTTCTCAGGTATCTCCTCTTCTGCCTGACTCCTCTTCCTTGACTCTTCTCTCCTCCTCTTCTTTACCCTTCTTCCTGGCTCCTCTCTCTTCTGCTCTTCTGCTCCTGACTCCTCACTGCTCTTCTTCTTTACCTTCTTCTTGGCTCTTCTCTCTTCTGCTCTTCGGTTCCTGACTCTTCTCTCTGTC
The DNA here is from genome assembly GCF_031143425.1 of Pleurodeles waltl. Taxonomy (NCBI): domain Eukaryota; kingdom Metazoa; phylum Chordata; class Amphibia; order Caudata; family Salamandridae; genus Pleurodeles; species Pleurodeles waltl. The sequence continues at coordinate 1,424,219,230 of NC_090440.1, read as the reverse complement.
CTTCCTTACTCCCCCCACCTCTGTAACCCCCCCTCCCCTATCTTCCTATCTTTCTTCCCTACTCCCCTCCACCTTTAACCCCCCTCCCCTATCTTTTCTCCCCTCTACCTGACCCCCCCACCCTCCGCTTTCCCGCCGCCACCTCCTGCTCGCCCCTGCCCCCCTGCTCCCATTCGTCGCCCCACTCCCACCCCGCCCCCAGCTGACCCCTCCCCCCCCATCTCCCTCTTATGGCGGCCACTGCGCGACAGAGTTAGCGACCCTTGACCCAAGGGTAGGTCGCTCCCCCTGCCACTGCAGCTCCACCAGCCCAGGCTCCTGAAACCTCCAAGCAAGTCCTGCGAAAATACAGTAAGTACCCCCCCAGCCCCTCGCCCTGCCCTGCGCTACTCACCTCTTTTCCTGTGCCTCTGTCTTCTGTCTTCCGCTCTCCCCTCCTACCTCTCTCCGCTCCTCCACCGTCCTTCTTCCCTTCGCTCTCTGCTCCTCTGCTGCAGCCCCCTTGCTGTGTGCTCTGCTTCTCCTTGGCCCGCTCCTCTTCCTCACTGCGTTCTCCTCCTCCTTCTTTCTTCATCTTTGGTCTTCTTCTGTGTTCTTCATCTGCACTCTTCATCTGTGTTCTTCTTCTGTGTTCTTCTTCTGTATTCTTCATCTGTGTTCTTCTTCTGTGTATTTCATCTGTGAATCTTCCTCCTCTTCTGCACCGCGACCTGCGTGTGCTTTCTTCTTTCTTCATCTGTGTTCTTCATCTGTGTTCTTCTTTCTTCCCTGCACCCCGTCCTGCGTGTTCTCTCTTCTTCCCTGGTCCTTCTTCTGTGTTCTTCATCTGTGTTCTTCGTATCCTCTGCTTCTCAGGTATCTCTTCTTCTGCCTGACTCCTCTTCCTTGACTCTTCTCTCCTCCTCTTCTTTACCCTTCTTCCTGGCTCCTCTCTCTTCTGCTCTTCTGCTCCTGACTCCTCGCTGCTCTTCTTCTTTACCTTCTTCTTGGTTCTTCTCTCTTCTGCTCGTCGGCTCCCGACTCCTCGCTCCTCTTCTTCTTTACCTTTCTTTCTTCTTGGCTCCTCTCTCTTCTGCTTTTCTGCTCCTGACTCCTCGCTGCTCTTCTTCTTTACCTTCTTCTTGGCTCTTCTCTCTTCTGCTCTTCGGCTCCTGACTCTTCTCTCTGTCCTTCCTTACTCCCCCCACCTCTGTAACCCCCCCTCCCCTATCTTCCTATCTTTCTTCCCTACTCCCCTCCACCTTTAACCCCCCTCCCCTATCTTTTCGCCCCTCTACCTGACCCCCCCACCCTCTGCTTTCCCGCCACCACCTCCTGCTCGCCCCTGCCCCCCCTGCTCCCATTCGTCGCCCCACTCCCGCCCCCAGCTGACCCCTCCCCTCCTCCCCCTTATGGTGGCCGCGCCGCTGACGCGCCGATGGCGCCCCAAAGGCAAGCCCGTCTGCACCCGTCCGTGCCTGGACCGCGCCCAGCTCCACGACTCCTGGCCCCCAGCACTCCCAAACCCCTCAGCACCGCTACGACCCCATCACCCTCCATGCCCTCAACCCGGGACGCTCCAGCACATACTTCCAAGCCAACCCGAAACATACCCACGGTCCCTTCGTATGTCACACCTGCAAACTCACCTTCCACCACAAAACCACTACGCCCGCCAGCCCACGTGCCAACAACCACCTCAGATGCATCCTGATCAACGCACGCTCCGTCCACAAGCACGCCGTTGAACTTTGGGACCTCCTGGACTCCACCGCACCGGATGTCGCCTTCATCACTGAGACCTCGATGAACGCCTCCTCGGCCCCCGACATCGCCATAGCCATCCCCGACGGCTACAAGATTTCCAGGAGAGACCGCACCAACCAAGTAGGGGGAGGAGTCGCCATCGTCTTCAAGGACTCCATCAACGTCACCACCTCCACCGAAGACACCCCCCTCGCCGCCGAACACCTGCACTTCCAGATCCACACAGACCCCAGGACCACCTTCAGAGGAACTCTCATCTACCGACCCCCTGGACCACGCGCCCTCTTCAGCGACTCTATCACTGACTTCATCTCCCCACACGCCCTTGCCTCGCCGGACTACATCCTTCTCGGTGACCTCAACTTCCACCTGGAACAGAACAACGACCCCAACACCACCGCCCTGCTCGCCAACCTCGCCAACCTCGGTCTCAAGCAACTGGTGAACACTCCCACCCACATCGCCGGACACACGCTCGACCCCATCTTCTCCGCCAGCAACCACGTATCCTTCAGCCACTCCTCTGCTATACACTGGACCGACCACAGATGTGTCCACTTCACCTTCCGACGCGAGACTCGCCACCTCCGCACTCAACCCATCCCACGCCAACAGTGGAACAAAATCCCTGCGGAACAGCTTCTCTCCACTCTCAGCGACAACCAACCCACCTTCTTCACCGACCCCAACGTTGCAGCCCTCAGCCTCACGCATTGGATCACCAACTGCGCAGACAACCTCGCTCCCCTCTGTCGCCTCCCAAGACAGACCAACACCAAAAAACCTCTCTCGTTCACTGATGCCCTCAAGGAATCAAAAAAATCCTGCTGCACCCTCGAGAAACCCTGGCGCAAGGACCACACCGCAGATAACATGACTGCCCTCAAGAACGCTACCCGCGACCACCACCGACTGATCCGCGCCGCCAAAAGAAATTCATTCACAGACAGACTGGACAAAAACAGTCACAACAGCAGAGAACTCTTCAACATCGTCAAAGAGCTCTCCAACCCTAACGCCACCTTCTTCCATCGTAAGATCACCGACCTACACGACAGCTTCGGACACCAAACCCAGCCAACCACCACAGAACCTACAACCCCAGTCATCACCCTCAACGCCTGGACTCACATCAACACGGAAGAGACCAAAGCCACCATGAACTCCATCCACTCCGGTGCCCCATCGGACCCCTGCCCACACTTCATCTTCAACAGAGCCGACGACATCATCGCCCGCATCTCCAGACCATCATCAACAGCTCTTTTTCTTCTGCCACCTTCCCCGAGAGCTGCAAACACGCTGAAGTCAACGCCCTACTGAAGAAACCTACGGTGGACCCAAGCGACCTGAAGCACTTCCGCCCCATCTCGCTCCTCCCCTTCCCTGCCAAAGTCATAGAGAAGGCCATCAACAAGCAACTTACCAACTTCCTTGAAGACAACAACCTACTCGAACTCTCTCAGTCCGGATTCTGAGCCAATCACAGCACAGAAACCGCCCTCATCTCAGTCACAGACGACATCAGAACCCTGATGGACAACGGAGAAACAGTCGCCCTCATCCTCCTCGACCTCTCCGCTGCCTTCGACACCGTCTGCCACCGCACCCTAATAACCCGCCTCCGCTCCACCGGGATCCAAGGACAGGCCCTGGACTGGATCACCTCCTTCCTCTCCAACCGCTCCCAAAGATTCTACCTCCCACCTTTCCGCTCAGATCCCACCGAGATCATCTGCGGCGTCCCACAAGGCTCCTCGATCAGCCCGACTCTCTTCAATGTCTACATGAGCCCCCTCGCCGACATCGTACGCAAACACAGCATCATCATCACCTCCTACGCCGACGACACTCAGCTGATACTTTCCCTCACCAAGGACCCCACCAGCGCCAAGACCAACCTGCAAGATGGAATGAAAGACGTCACAGATTGGATGAAACTCAGCCGCCTAAAACTGAACTCAGACAAAACTGAAGTCCTCATCCTCGGAAACACCCCGACCGCCTGGGACGACTCCTGGTGGCCCAAGGCCCTTGGCACCGCACCAACCCCCTCAGACCACGCACGCAACCTCGGCTTCATCCTGGACCCACTTCTCACCATGACCAAACAAGTCAACACCGTATCATCCTCCTGCTTCCTCAACCTCTGCATGCTTTGAAAGATCTTCCGTTGGATCCCCGCCAACACCAGAAAGACCGTGACCCACGCCTTCATCACGAGCCGTCTGGACTACGGCAACACCCTATACGCAGGAACCACCGCTAAACTCCAGAAACGTCTGCAGCAAATTCAAAACGCCTCCGCCCGCCTCATCCTCGACATACCCTGCAACAGCCACATCTCCACCCACCTGAGACACCTGCACTGGCTTCCCGTCAACAAAAGGATCACCTTCCGACTCCTCACCCACGCACACAAAGCCCTCCACAACAAGGGACCCGAATACCTCAACCGCCGCCTCAGTTTCTACACACCCACCCGTCAACTTCGCTCCGCCAACCTCGCTCTCGCCGCCATCCCTCGCATCCGCCGCACCACGGCGGGTGGGAGGTCCTTCTCCTACCTGGCAGCCAAGACATGGAATTCCCTCCCCACCAGCCTCAGGACCACCCAGGACCACTCCGCATTCCGGAGGCAACTCAAGACCTGGCTCTTCGAGCAGCAGTAACCCCATCCCCCTAGCGCCTTGAGACCCGCACGGGTGAGTAGCGCGCTTTATAAATGTTTATGATTTGATTTGATTTGAAGTACACCGGCACCCACTGGTGCACCGTCCCAGGGTTTGGCCAGTGTAGCGCTTGGGGAGGAGTTGGTTTCAGGTGGGTGGGAACCAGCAGAAATGACCCTTGTCTCACTAGGGGACAGTGAGATGGTCCAGAGAAACCTAGTGCCTGATAACACTAAGAAGTACAGGCAATGGGTGACCATCAATGGACAGAGGGTGGAGGCTCTGAGAGACACAGGAGCCAGTGTGACTACAGTGAGGAGTCACCTGGTGTCTGAAGAGCAGATTGATCCCCGGGTACTTCACCAAGTAGTTGCGGTAGACAACTCTGAGCGTCTCTGCAGAGTGGCACAGGTTCCCTTTGAATGGGGGGGGGGTCTCAGGTTCCTGGAAAGTAGCTGTGAGTCCAACCATGCCTGTTGATTGTTTGCTAGGCAACGACCTGGAGGATTCCCCTTGGAAGGAGGTGGAACACAGGTCTCACTTGGAGATGTTGGGTCTGCCTGTGTGGGTATGCATATCCACCCGGTCTATGGCAGCCAATCAGGGTAGTCAAGAGCCCCTGGAGCCTGAAACAGTGGCCCAGGGGACCGCCAAGAAGAGGAAGGGCAGGGGGCGCAGGAAACCAACCCCAGAAGTTCCCACGGTCCGGGAGGAGGCAGAGCCTGAGGGTGGTGCCCCAGAGCCTACAGGGGAACAGGTGGCTGAACTGGGGGAGGTCCCTGAGCTGTCGCAGTGGCAACAGGAAGGGGGGCCCACCAGGGAAGCATTCTGTGCAGCACAGAAGTCATGCCCTACTTTGGAGGTTTTGCAGCAGCAGGCGGCAGACCAGGCGGCTGGCAAGGAGCCAGGATCACACCTGATTTATTGGGAGGATGACCTCCTGTATAGCGAGCCTAAGGTTCCTGAGCCTTGGTCAGCCCGTGTGCTGGTGGTACTCCAGTGCTTCAGGGCCTTCCTACTGGGGTTGGCTCATGATGTGCCTTTAGCTGGACATTTGGGGCAGGACAAGAACTTTGAGAGGCTTGTCACCCACTTTTACTGGCCCCTAATGCGTAGGCACTCAGATGCACATTGCAGGTCTTGTCAGACTTGTCAGGCAAGTGGCAAGAGTGGGAGGAAATGTAAAGCTCCCCTCCAGCCTTTGCCTGTTGTCAGTACTCCCTTTGAACGGGTAGGAATTGACATTGTGGGGCCTCTGGATCCCAAGACAGCACTGGGCAACAGGTTCATCCTGGTCTTGGTGGACCATGCCACACGGTACCCAGAAGCCATTCCTCTAAGGACGGTCACTGCCCCCGTGGTGGGACGTGCCTTGATGGGAGTTTTTACCCGCATGGGGTTCCCCAAGGAAGTGGTATCTGATAGAGGTACAAACTTCATATCTACTTATATGAAGTCTCTGTGGAAGGTGTGTGGGGTAACCTACAAGTTCACCACCCCTTACCACCCCCAAAGTAATGGTCTGGTTGAGAGATTCAACCGCACCTTGAAAGGCATGATTCAGGGCCTGTCAGAGCCCTTGTGGCGTAAGTGGGACATCCTCTTGCCATGCCTTCTGTTCGCTTACAGGGAGGTGCCTCAAAAGGGACTTGGCTTTAGCCCCTTTGAGCTCATCTATGGTCACCCTGTGAGGGGACCGCTCAGTCTGGTGAAGGAGACTTTGGAGAAAGCTCCTAGTAAACCACCCCAGGATGTATTTAGCTACATGCTGGCACTAAGAAACCAGACTGCCCGCTTCAGGGGTCTCGCTCAGGAGAACCTGGAAGTAAGCCAGGAGGATATGAAACTGTGGTACGACCAGAATGCCACTCTGGTTGAGTTTCAGCCTGGACAAAAAGTGTGGGTCATGGCACCAGTGGAGCCTAGGGCTCTCCAAGATAAGTGGACTGGGCCTTTTGAGGTGGTGGAAAGAAAGAGCGAGGTCATCTATCTGGTAGACTTGCAATCCACCAGGAACCCTTTGAGGGTCCTACATGTCAACCGCCTCAAACCACACTTTGACCGAAGTGAGCTATCCATGCTCCTAGCGACAGATGGGGTGGAGGAAGAGAGTGAGCCTCTTCTTGACCTCCTGTCTGCAGGAGAGAAAGATGGGTCTGTGGAGGGAGTGATCCTCTCCCCCTCCCTGACTGAGGAACAGCAGAGGGACTGTCACCACGTGTTGGGACAGTTCGCCTCGCTGTTTTCCCTGATCCCAGGAGTCACACACCTGTGCACACATGATGTGGACACTGGGGACAGTACACCTATTAAACATAAGGTTTACAGGGTGACTGACAGGGTCAGGGGTTGCATTAAGGAGGAAGTCTCCAAAATGTTAACCCTAGGGGTTATTGAGCACTCCAGCAGTCTTGGGGCCAGCCCAGTGGTGTTGGTACCGAAGGCTGCTGCTCCTGGTGCCACTCCAGAACTTAGGTTCTGTGTGGACTACCGGGGTATCAATGCGGTCAGCAAGACTGACGCACACCCCATCCCCCGAGCTGATGAGCTAATTGATCGGTTAGGAGCTGCCAAGTACCTCAGTACGTTTGATTTAACATCTGGGTACTGGCAGATTGCCTTAACTGAGGGGGCAAAGGAGAGGTCAGCGTTCTCTACCCCAGATGGGCACTTCCACTTCAATGTGATGCCCTTTGGGATGAAGAATGCCCCTGCCACCTTTCAGAGATTGGTCAACCAGGTGTTGGCAGGACTGGGTGAGTTCAGTGCCGCCTACCTGGATGACATTGCTGTGTTTAGTTCCACATGGGAGGAACACCTGCAACACCTCTGGAGAGTGTTAGAGGCCCTGCAGAAGACAGGCCTCACTATTAAGGTGAGCAAGTGCCAAATAGGGCCGGGTTCTGTGGTGTACTTAGGACACCAGGTCGGGAGTGGCCAGGTGGCACCACTACAGCCTAAGATTGACACGATTCTGGCTTGGGAGCTTCCCAAGACCCAGACTGAAGTGAGGGCCTTTTTAGGTCTCACAGGATATTACCGGAGGTTTGTTAAGGGATATGGTACCATTGTTACCACCTTAACTGAGTTGACTTCTAAGAAGCAACCCAAGAAAGTGATCTGGACAGAGGCTTGCCAGAACGCTTTTGATGCCCTGAAGGCTGCCATGTGCACAGCACCTGTGCTGCAGGCACCTGACTACTCCAAGGAGTTTGTTGTGCAAACAGACGCCTCAGAGCATGGTATTGGAGCAGTACTCTCACAGCTGAATATAGAGGGCCTAGATCAACCCGTAGCCTTCATTAGCAGGAGGTTACTACCCTGGGAACTTAGGTGGAGTGCCATAGAACGTGAAGCGTTTGCTGTGGTCTGGTCACTGAAGAAGCTAAGACCCTACTTGTTTGGGACTCACTTCCGAGTTCAGACCGACCACAGGCCCCTCACATGGTTAATGCAGATGATGGGTGAGAATTCAAAACTGTTGAGGTGGTCCATTTCCCTACAGGGGATGGACTTTACAGTGGAACACCGTCCTGGTACAGAGCACGCCAATGCTGATGGTCTGTCCAGGTTCTTCCGCCTTAGTGATGAGAACTCCCATGAGGTTGGGTAGTTGCTCCCCACTTTTAGCTGGGGGGGACACGTGTTAGACTTTTCATCCTTGGCGTGGTCTCCCTTAACTTTTTGCCTCTGTTCCCCAGGTTGTTGATGTGTGCTGGACTCTGATTTTACTGTTTTTGTTACTCTGGGCACTTTACCACTGCAAACCAGTGCTAAAGTGCAAGTGCTCCTGTTTAAAATGTGTACGTAATTGGTTCTCCATGATTGGCATATTTGTTTTACTGTTAAGTCCCTAGTAAAGTGCAAAAGAGGTGCCCAGGGCCTGTAAATCAAATGTTACTAGTGGTTCTGCAGCACAGATTGTGCCACCCACATAAGTAACCCTGTAATCATGTCTCAGACCTGTCACTGCAGTTTCTGTGTGTGTATTTTTACACTGTAAATTCGACTTGGCAAGTGTACCCACTTGCCAGGCCTAAACCTTCCCTTTTCTTACATGTAAGGCACCCCTAAGGTAGGCTCTAGGTAGCCCCAAGGGCAGGGTGCAGTGTATGGATAAGGTAGGACATATAGTAATGTGGGTTATGTGTCCTGACAGTAAAATACTGCCTACTTCGTTTTTCACTGTTGCAAGGCCTGTCTCTCTCATAGGATAACATGGGGGCTACCTTTAAATATGATTAAAGTGTAGATTCCCCTAGAGAGTAGATGGACATGTGGAGTTTGGGGTCCCTGAACTCATAATTTATAAATACATCTTTTAGAAAAGTTGATTTTGAGATTGTGCGTTTGAAAATGCCACTTTAAGAAAGTGAGCATTTTCTTGCTTAAACCATTCTGTGACTCTGCCTTGTTTGTGGATTCCCTGTCTGGGTCGGTTTGACAGTTGGGTTGTTTTTCAACTCACACTAGACAGTGACACAAAGGGAGCTGGGGTGTAACCTGCATTTCCTGATTAGCCATCTCTGCTAGGAGGGAGGGGTGGAGTGGTCACTCTCATCTGAAAGGACTGTGCCTGCCTCTGACAGTGCAGACTCCAACCCCCTGGTGTGTGTCTGAGGCCTTGCCTGGGCAAGGCAGGATTTCACAAGTAGGTCTGAGTCCCCTTTGAAGAAAGGTGACTTCAAAGACTAAAATGGGTTTAAGAAGGGCACCCAAATCTACAGACTTTAGAAACACTTCTGGAACCAAGAGGAACCTCTGCCTGGAGATGAGCTGATAGCTGAGGAAGAAGTGCTGCCCTACCTGTGACTGTGCTTTGTGGAGCTTTCATGCAGTGCTGCTTCTGCCAGAGTAAGAGGGCAAAGACTGGACTTTGTGTGCCTTCCATCTTGTGAAGAAATCTCCAAGGGCTTGAGTTAGAGCTTGCCTCCTGTTGTTTGAAGTCTCAGGGACAGCAAAGACTTCTCTCTGCCTGCACCTGGAGTCTCTGGAGAGACTCCTGCTCTGACAAGTGGTGCCCTATCCAGTCCCTGGGCCCTTGAAAGAAAAGCTGGTGGAAATCCATGGAAATCGACTTCGGATGACTCCGGACCGACGCCGCTGCTGAATCCGGTAATGCCGCCTGCACCCGACGCCGTGACCTTCGCTGGAACGCGACGCTCTTCGCAGGCCCGATGCCGCTGCAGCCCCGCTGAAGTCCGCGACTCCGTGGAAGTCGCCGCACCACATCGTGACCGACGCCGCTCGAAGTGCGTGGATTCAACGTTTCGCACAGACGCCACAATCCCCGACTTCGCGCATCGTCTTGTTTTCACTCTTCACCAAAAGTACTGTTCTTGGGGGTCTACACGACTCCGTGTCCGGCGCTGCTGGTGTCGGCTTGTTGGGAACGACTCCGTCACGACGCCGTGTTAACATCTCATAGAAGCATTTTTGTTTCGAAGCGCTATTTTTGAGTTTAATCTTTAAAAATTCATAACTTGACTTGTGTATGTCGGATTTTTGTCATTTTGGTCTTGTTTTGTTTAGATAAATATTTCCTATTCTTCTAAACCGGTGTTGTGTCATTTTGTATTGTTTTCATTAAGTTACTGTGTGTGTTGGTGCACATACTTTACACCTAGCACTCTGAAGTTAAGCCTACTGCTCTGCCAAGCTTCCAAGGGGGTAAGCAGGGGTTAGCTGAGAGTGATTCTCTTTTAACCTGACTAGAGTGAGGGTCCTTGCTTGAACAGGGGGTAACCTGACTGTCAACCAAAGACCCCATTTCTAACAGTGTGGCTAATAAGTGAGCCCTGGTTCCCACCCAGTATATGTTGGTGTATGGGTATGCTGTGGGCCATTGTAGGGGGCTGGCCTGGTTTGTAGTGAGTACCATGGGTAATTACACCTTATACCAGGTCCAGTTATCCCTTATTAGTGAAGTAATAGTGTTCTAGCAGCTTAGGCTGATAGAGGTAGCTATAGCAGAGCAGCTTGGGCTGAACTAGGAGACTTGCAAAGCTCCTGCAATACCATTTATAGTAACTCAGTAATTATACACAAGTAAAGACAATACTCAGTGTTACCAAAAATAAAGGTATTTATTTGAGTGACAGAGTACCAACAATATTTTGGAGACAATACTCCTTCTGGAGGTAAGTATTATACACAAAATATACACTACACACCAGAATTAGACAAGTAAATAGTCATAGAACAATGCAAACAGTAGGAAATCCTATAGAATGCAATGGGAGAAAATAGGTCTATGGACAACACAAACCATATTCTAAGAAAGTGGAATGCGAATCACAAATTCCCCCCTAGACAAGTGTAGTGTGTGCAGAATTGCTGGGAGAGTAAGAATACAGTAGATGTAAGTAAATTACCCCAACCCATTTTTGGGATTTTGCAGCAGTCAACGAAGTCTGCAAAGAACAACTGCTGGATTATTGGACCTGAAGACCTGCAAAGGAAGGGGACCAAGGCCAGAAGTTGAAAGAAGTTCCAGGGAGGACAGGAGCCCCTGCCAACCCAGAAGAGGGTGCAAAAGAAGAGTCCCTGGTTAGTCGAAGACTGCAGAAATGCACCCTAGGAAGATGCCAGCAGGTTCTTGCATGATGCAAAAGATGTCCCACGGCGTGAAGATCATTGCAGATGAGATTTCGTGTTGGAAGGCGCCAACTAGCCATGGCTATGACAAAAGTGTGTGTTGGCCTAAAAAGGGTGCTGGATGGACCCAGGAGGCACTTGGGGGCCCCAACTCTGTGTGAGGAGGAATAGGGGGCTCTCAGCACTTTAGAGAGTCCTCAGGATACCGGCCAGCACCCCCAGGAGTCGCAGGATCTGGTTTCAAAGGAGATGCAAAATGCAGTTAATGCAGCACATAAAAGAAGGTCCCATGCCGCCGTAAAACAACTCAGCGAGTTGTGCGTCACAGGATGGAGTGCTGGGGACCTGGGCCAGGCTGTTCATGAAGGAATTTTGCAAAGAGTGCACAGAGGCCTCAGGAGGTGAAGAAGACGTAGTACACAGGGGTACCATCGCTCTCAGGGAAGGCAAGGTCTTACCTCCTCCAAATTGCGTCAGCTGTGCATCAGGACAGTCTATGTCGATGATGTCTGCCCTCTGTGTCCTTAGGAGCACGCTTGTCGCTGTGAGAGAAGTCCCAGGGTACCGGTCGTCGTCTTGGAAGGTGCCTGCTTGGAGCAGGGGAGTGACTCTGTCAATCCACAGGAGATTTATTCGGTCCTTCTGGTGCAGGATGAAGACAGGGAGTTCCCAGAGCATGCACACCGTGGAAACTGTTGCAGTTGTTGACTTGGAGCTGAGGTTGCTGAAGAAAAGTGTCTCTTGTAGACACTTTGTTGCAGTTACAGCGTTTCTTGGAGCAGGCTGCGGTTGATCCGAGGTCAGAAGAGTCTGAAGTTGTTGCAGAGGATTCCTGAAGGAAACTTGCAAGCAGAATCTGAAGAGTACCCACAAGAGAGACCCTAAATAGGCCTGAAAGGGGGATTGGCTACCTTATCCGGTATGGACCTATCAGGAGGGGTATCTGACGTCACCTGCTGGCACTGGCCACTCAGAGACCTCCAGAGTGCCCCCACACCTTGCAAAGCAAGATGGCTGAAGTCTGGGACACACTGGAGGAGCTCTGGGCACCACCCCTGGGGTGGTGATGGACAGGGGAGTGGTCACTCCCCTTCCCTTTGTCCAGTTTCCCACCAGAGCAGGGGAGAAAGGGTCCCTGAACCGGTGTAGACAGGTTTATGCAAGGAGGGCACCATCTGTGCCCTTCAAAGCATTTCTAGAGGCTGGGGGAGGCTACCCCTGCCCAACCTGTAACACCTATTTCCAAAGGGAGAGGGTGTAACCCCCTGCTCGCAGAGGAAATGCTTTGGCTGCCCAGACCCCAGGAGGGCATAACCATGTCTGTGAGGTGGCAGCAGCTGTAGCTGCAGTGCAAGCCTCAGAGAGCTGGTTTGGCAGTACTGGGGGTCCATGGTGAAGCCCCAGGGATGCATGGAATTGGCTCCCCAATACCAGATGTGGAATGGGGGGACAATTCCATGATCTTAGACATGTTACATGGCCAAATTCAGAGTTACCACTGTGAAGCTACATATAGGTATTGACCTATATGTAGAACACACGTGTAATTGTGTCCCCGCACTTACAAAGTCCGGGAAAATGGCCCTGAACTATGTGGGGGTACCTTTGCTAGTGCAAGGGTCCCCTCACACTTAGTAACTTGCCACCTAACCTTCAGCAAGTGAAAGTTAGACATATAGGTGACTTATAAGTTAATTAAGTGCAGTGAAAATGGTTGTGAAATAACGTGAGCGTTATTTCTCGCAGGCTACAATGGCAGTCCTCTGAAAGGGTTTGTCTGAGCTCCCTATGGGTGGCAAAACAAATGCTGCAGCCCATATGGATCTCCGGGAACCCCAATGCCCTGGGCACCTATGTACCATATACTATGGACATATAAGGGGGGTTCGGTATGCCAATTGAAATTGGTAAATGTAGTCACTGGTCTACAGTGACAAATTTAAAAGCAGAGAGAGCACAAGTACTGAGGTTATGGTTAGCAGAACCTCAGTGGCACAGTTAGGCACTACACAGGCAAACACATTAAGCCATAAACTATGAGCACTGGGGTCCTGGCTAGCAGGACCCCGGTGAGACAGGCAAAACACACTGACATATGAGTTTTTGTCTATGGGCACTGGTGTCCTGGCTAGCAGGATCCAAGTGACACAGTAAAAACACACTGACACACACTCACAAACAGGCCAAAAGTGGGGGTAACCATGCTAGAAAGAGGCTACTTTCCTACAGCCATATAGGATAGTGTTTGGCTAATTGTTGTCCCTCAATATTTGCAGGTGACTCTGGTTGCCCAAATCTATCATGGCTGCAGACCCCTGTGAGGAATGCCAGGACAAGAGCAGAAGAACATTATAATGAGGCACATGGGTGAACCAGAAGGCCAGGTTCCGGTGCCTCCATCTAGCAGGTGGATCCCTGTGCTTCTCACCCAAGAAAGTCTGCCAGATAGTAATGGCATGCTGCATGTTGCACAATTTGGCCCTAAGATGCCATACACCTTTTCTGCAGGAGGAGGAGACTGGAGATGCCCATGTGGCAGCAGTAGACCCTGTGGACAGTGAGGATGGGGATGCAGAGGATGATGATGAGGACAACAGATCATCAGTTATACGAATATACTTCCAATGACACACAGCTAGGACAGTTTAACTTTACATTTCAATGACTTTGGTTGTAATCTGTGTGGCAATGGCATGCTGATATTTCCCTCTTCTATGCCCACTTACTGTTCCCTCTGGCAATTCATTTTGCAGATGTTGGTGAATTAACATTTACTCCTGGTGTGATCATTACAGGCAGCTACAGGTCATTAATCTATGCTCATTCTATGTACAGTTAATTTGCATTGTTTGTACCTGTTTCAAAGAATACATATTTGATATACATGACATACTCCAAATGGATTTTGTTTTACAAAGGGTGTTTTTGAAGTGCTAACATATAGGTGGAAGTGCAATGGGATGGGGTTATGATGGAGGAAAGTCCAGGGTATTGTTCCAGTCTGTTTGTAGCACAGGTGCATTGTCAAAGGGGAAATAGGAAGGGGAGCAATGGCAGCTCAACATGGACAGGGTGACTGAGTGGGACACAAGGGTGACAATCAGGAGAGTCTCATTTCTGGCGGGGTCTTGGCAAGAGTATCTGGCTTCTGTCTGGATCGCAGGGAACGTTTGCAGGGTGGTTCACCATCTGCTGGGGGTAGGGGTGCTGGTGGCCTGTGAGCCCCGTGGTGGGGCCTCCTGGCCACTGGCGGCAGCAGAAGTTTAAGGCTGTTCAGATGTCTGGCTAGTGGCATGGGCCCGCTGGTGTGAGACTGCCTCCTTCATAATGTTGACCATGTCTGCCAGCACCCCTGCTATGGAAATCAAGGTGTTGTTGATGGCCTGCAATTCCTCCCTGATCCCCTGGTACTGTCCCTCCTGCACGTTGTCCAGAATCTGGCCCATTGTGTCCTGGGAATGTTGATAGGCTCCCAGGATCTCAGAGACTGCCTTCTGGAGAGTCTGTTCCCTGGGCCTGTCCTCCCCCTGGTGCACAGCACTCCTCCCATTTTACCTGTTGGCCTGGGCCTCTGTCCCCTGAACCATGCGCCCACTGCCACTGACCCCAGGTCCCTGATTGTCTTGAGTATGAGGTGTGCCCTGGGGTCCCTATAGAGGTGGGTACACTGCTGATTGACGTGTCCTCTGGACAGAGGTGTGGGTACGCTGTGTGGGTGCTGTGGTGGTCTTTTCAGATAGGGGAGCTCTGTGGTGGTTTGTGACTGGGCTTGGGTAACTGGCTGTCCAGTGGTCCCTGATGGGCCAGGTAGATCATCCAGATCCTGAAGACCAGAGTTACTGTCATCACTGTGCGCCTCTTCTGTTGGGGGACTGGATACTGCTGGCACCTCCTCTCCGCTGCATTTGCTAGGGTACCTGTGGGGATGTAAATTATGTGTTGTGGTTTATGTGTCTGACATATTGTATATCCAATGCTTCCCCTCTATGGTTAAATTTGCCCTGCAAGCTTTCACTTGTGTATGTTAGTGTATGGTGGGATTGTTAGTTTTCTATGGTGTGCATTCTGTAGTGATGAGTGTCCATGCATGGCTGTGAGGGGTGTCAATGCATTGGTACAGCATGCAGGGCTTGCCATTTTGATACGTGAGATGTGATGGTGAATTGTGTAGGATGAAGTGGAGTGATGGGAGTGAGGGTGAGGGTGAGGGTGTGGGATGGCATGCAGGTATGGGGGGTGATAATGGTTGAAAGTTGACTTACCAGAGTCCAGTCCTACTCTGACTCCGGCCAGGCCATCAGGATGCAGAAAGACTTGCTCCTCCCATGCTGTGAGTTGTGGGGGAGGAGGTGGGGATCCACCGCCAGCCCTCTGGATAGCAATCTGAACTCTTGCTGCTATGGAACGTACCTTCCCCCGTAGGTCGTTCTACCTCTCCCTGATGTCATCCCTAGTCCTGAGGTGCTGTTCCACGGCGTTGACCCTGTCCATGTTTCTCCGCCAAAGCTCCATCTTCCTGGCTATTGATATCTGCTGCACCTGTGCTCCAAATAGCTGTGTCTCTACCCTGACAATTTCCTCCACCATGACCCTTAGCTCCTCCTCTGTGAAAAAGGGCTGCCTTTGTGGTGCCATGGGTGTTATGTGTGGTGTGTTGGTGAGGTTGTATTGAGTAATGTGTTGGGGTGTGTGATGTGGAATGCGTGAGTGGTGTATAGGTGTGAGTAGTGTGTGGCTCCAGTTGTGTCAGTGGTCTTGGTGTCTGTCTGGTGTCAATGCTTTGTAGTCGTAAAGGGTTGTGGGTAATGTGGGTGTGTGTTTTATAGTGGTGGGTGTGTGGGTGTGGTATGTGTATGGGTGTCAGGTGTGTGTTGTTTGAATTGTCCAATATGGTGTTGTTTTGTATGAGGGTGTCCATTTTATGTACCGCCAATGGTTTACCACAGTTGAATGTCCGCTGTGGTGATTAGTGGGTAATAATGTGATGGGCGTTGTTCTGTTGGCATACCGCTGTGGGTTTTGGGACCACCAGTTTATCACTGACCTTTAGACTGGCGGATTTGTGTCTGTGGCTGAATTCTGTTGGATTGGTGTGTGTGTGTCATAATACGCTGAATGGATATCCACCGCAACAACGGTAAGTTGGTGGCTGTCGGCATGGCGGTAAGTAGAATTCACTGCCAATGTCACAATGAGGACCTATATGTCCTTGTCCGTGCTCTGTCTTAGGCACTGTTTTGTTTGTCTTCTCCATACCAAAGGCAAGCCTCTCTGTGCCCGTTCACACCTGGATCATACTCAGCTCCAGGAACCCTGTTTTTTCCCCATCCTATTGCTACCCCAGTACGTTCCTCTGCACACTCAACCCAGATGGCAGCTCTTCGTGCTGCTGCCTTGCCAAACTACACAACATGGAAGGAACCTTCACTTGTTCCCACTCCTGCTTCACCTGCCCCACCACACCCACCCTCACTATTCCTACACCCACCACAGGAGATCTCAGCACCTGGGATTCAATTAGGGATTTAGAGTTACTTACTTTAAGAGCATCCTCTCAATCCCCAGTTGCCCCCACATTTCCATAGGGAACTATCTTAAGAGGGCCCCCTGGAAAAAGGTGATCTGGTGCTCAAAGAGGTGAATGCTACTGTACAGAAGGATATGGACAGATGTGTTGTGATAAAAAGTCTCAAAATACTTCTTATGCTTTTGCAAAAGTTTTCTTACCCGAAGTCCACTTACTCTGAGTACCTCAGACTTGTGCACTGATAAGTGCATGCATAAAAATATTGATGCAAGAGACACTAAGGTTAACACACAAGTAGTGCAGGCTACTTGCTCAATTCTACAGTAGGAGGTAATATCTAATGGACAGAGTATTCCGAGCAGTTGTAGACCACTACAAGTTTTAATTCCTGACTGTTCTGCCCAAGGGGGGAGCAATGAGGATAGCCAGCATTCACAAAGCACACAAGACAAATTAGATCAAGGGGCTGGGAGGGATATTTTCTTTAGGGCTTCACAATTAACTCTTGATGCTCTGTACTACCAGTCCACAAAAATTGATGTGCAGTAGGACTTGTTGAATGTTATGACTCTATCTGTGTCAGGGATCGACCAAAAGCTGGCTGACTTAAATGCCTTGATTAAATGATCACAGAATTATGCCGAAACAACTAGGATGAACTGTACCTGTGCTCCAATAATTAATAAGCTTGTTACACTTTCAGAGGTTTTAAATACAATAATGGATGATTTTAAGGTTAACCTCAACATCATTGAAAGTGGTAGAAATATAGGCCCTCATTACCACAATGACGATAAAAACCGCCTACTGCCATGGCGACGGCCGCCAAAAGACAGTCGCTGTGGCTACCAGCCATCCGCCGTATTATGACCACAACTAGATTTCCGCCAGAAGGATAGCAGAAATCCAGCTGTGGTCATGCCGGCAGATGGCGGTAAGGTGGCACTGCGGCCACCAGCAGCACCATGCCAGTAGTCTGACACCAGCCATATTATGACTCTTATGGCGGTGTTCTGCTGGTGGACGCTGCTGGTGGCAGCACCTTGTCCCGTCTCCTGCCGGAGGTCCCCCTAGACACAGGTAAGTCAGGTCTCCGACGGGGTGGGGGGTGGGGGGGTTGTGTGTTTGCATGGGGGTGTGTGTATGTTTGTGTGTGCTTGGATGTAGGTCTGTGTTGCATGTTGGATGCAAGTGTGCATGTATGGAGGTGTGAGTGCGTGTATATTGTGTTTTGTGACTGTGTGTCTGCGTGTATGCTAGTAAGTGTGTGCAGGTGTGTATGAGTGGATGTATGCATGCGTGGATGTTTGTGGGAATGGGTGTGTGTGTGTGTGTGAAGGGAGCTTAAATGTAGGGGGTGGGGGGCTTTGGAGAGGCAGGGGGCTAGGGGTAACTGGAGGGGGGGAGACCCCTATCAGTGACAGGGAAGTGATTCCCTGTCACTGATAGTGCGTACCGCCATGGTTTTCGTGGCGGTAAGGAAGCCTCGAAAACCATGACAGTAGGCAGGGTCATAATCCCGCAGGTGGTACATTGATGGCCGCCGGGATGGAGATGGATATTTCCAGCCTGGCGGCTGTTACCGCCATGGCGGTCAGAGTGGTACATTGGCGGTCTGGCTTCAGCCACCCCGCCAATGTCATAATATGACTGGAAGTACCACCAACCTGTTGGCAGTACTTACCTCCATATTACCGCCAACCACCAAGGTCATAATGAGGGCCATAATCTATTTGGATCAACAGCAAGAGGCTAGTGTTTGTACTACTGAGCAAAGTTTTAATGACAATGTCTACTGTACTGGGGTAGACTTTTTATTAAAGAGGGAAGTGTTAATGAGGATGTCTTCTGTACTGGGTGAAGATTTAGTGATACTGCCTGTTGTACTGAATCACTAGAAAAGGAGCAATCCCACAATACTGAAGCTTCACCCGAAAAGATGGCTTTAGAACAGATTCCAACCCAACCCTTGCAACAAATTAAACAACGACCAATCTAAGCAACTAGATGAACAAACTACTAAAAGGCAGAGGAAAAATCAAAGTAAAGCTAGAAAAAAATATAATTGGTGCCCCAGCTGTTACTTTTGATTTCTGTGTGAGTACTATAAATACCTCTGTCACAGGAAATTGGAATAGAAAGAGGTGTGAGCAAAATCTCAATAAAAAGGTTAGCCCTTTTGATATTAAGTTGTTCCCACTATTTAACACTCAAAAGGATGGTCAAGATCTTCTGGGAGCAAATGAGCCTACTTTATGTAAGGGGGAATCAGTAATTAAGTAACATCATGTTCCCCTTAATGCTAGGGGATGGGCATAAGTGAATCTGGAATTTCCAATTTCTAAAATACAACAGGTTTGGGGATTGCAAGATAGGTACTAACCTAGGGGTTGACAGTGAGATCATAAAAGCTGAGGGACAAGGAATGATAACCTGCAAGATATCAATTAAAGGTGCTACTGCACAAGGTGCATACAAGCTAGAAGCTTCTGAGAGAAAGGGAAGCTGTCTTCTTATCAAACAACTGGGCAGTACTGTGCAAATTGTGCAGGGAAAGGATGTACATGAAGGGTCTACATTTGAAGCTACATTGGTAAACAGGTCAGATGAACAGATGGATTTGATCCACCAGTGGAGGTCTGGCCTGGAGCCTAGCTCCAGAGCCCCAATACATGATCTTAGAAGTCCAGCTTTTGATGTAGACCAGGATGTGCCTAAAGGGGGTCCCCAGTACAGATCCTCCATCGGTGGAGATCATTTTTTCTCCACAATATCAGACTAGGAGCCCGCATAGCATACTCAATTGTGGAAACATGTTAAAACTCTTACAAATAATACCCTCCCTTAAAAATATCCAGACTACAGACATTGACTCTATAACATTTTGGCCTGTGTCTAAGGAGGGTGTGAATAACACCCCAAAATCCATTTTGTTAACTTGGATGACACCTCAGCTTGCCAGCAAGGCTTTAAATGAAAAAAGTTAATTTTTAAACTGGGGAATTGTGTTTACAATACCGCAACAGATAGGTACCCTGATCCCTTAGAAATTCAAAGTACCTCGCCATAATTATACAAAATGAGAGGTCAAAAGCAACCCTTCTCAGTTCTTACAAATCTAATTGGGAACTCAATTTTAGCTCATAATCTGACCCCTATATTCCATCAGACGAGATACACGTTAGATAATAGGTACCACCTTAAGCAGTTAAGTTTAGGGTGGTTATCAGCCTCTCTCCACAATGGTAGCCGTCACTGACAATTACACAGTCCACCAATAAGATCCTGTATGGTAAGATACTATCAAAAATCGTTCAAAATCTGCTCTTGGAACATAAATGGGATTAATTCAATCAATCGACAAAAGGACTGAACAAGTCTATTAAATGATTTTCAAATTCTTTTATTACGGGATATCTGGGCTACAAAACCCTTTGAAATAGATGGGTACATTGGCTTTTTCTCCCCCGCATTAGAGGTAAAAATGTTTGGACACCCGAGGGGGGGGTGAGTCTCACTACCTTTATTGCAGTTGGGTTAAAGACATCTTGCATACAAGTAGAAGTGGAAAATGCTGATTTTTTGGCAGCAAAACTACTAAATTGGCACAAATGATTGTGAGACCACTCTTGGTAATTAATGTCTATATTCATCCTGATGCTCATTCTAAGAAGCTTATGACCTCCAATTTGGTAGAAATAATACTAACAAGCTTAAAAGAACCTGCTGCTCCAGAGCTTTTAGTAGCAGGCAACTTCAACATGAAATTGTTGCTGCCTTTGAAAGAGAAATACAGATTGTGCAACAGAATCTTTTGTGGACAGTCCCACAGCAATCAGTGGGGCCTATAGGTTTAGGTAGTATTGATGCTAAAGCAGTTTCTTTTATTAAAAACCTAGAGGCCCTTGGACTTAGGCTCCTGAATGAGAGAGTTCAGCAAGATATTCCCCGCCAGCATCCTGTTATGTTTCTGGAACCCACTCAACAATTGATTATATAGTGGTCACTCTTAGTTTACTAAACTTAGTAACTAAATATCAGATTGTAAAGACAGATAAGAGTGAACATGGTCAACAAAGTATGGACATTAATTATTGTTTCCTCAGGCACAAGCATGCAGCTACACCCCAGAGGATGTCACTACTACTGATTATAAGAAACTCCAGAGGGGTGAAAGTTCAATCGATGCTATAGGTGTAAATGCACTTGTGTTGTATAAGTATTGTTGGAATTAAGAAACTGGTGAGCCGATAACTATATGGTCAACTTTTATAAGCAAAATGTATTACTAGGTTTCTTACTAAAAGTTATCAAAAAGCCAGTCAGTGCCTAGAACGTGAAAAGGAAGCAAATAAAATTAAAATCTCAGCCTCCATTTGTTTTAATTAGGAGGAGGTGAAACAGAATTTTAAGATTAGCTAAGAAGCAACCAAGAGATTGCGAAATCCAAAATGATCTACAAATCATTAATAATACGTATTGGAATCAAATTTGTGAACATAAGGCACGGAAAAAGCACAACTTTTGGGCAAAGGCATTATTTTTAAGTAAAAAAAGTCATTCACAGGGGTTCTGAAAAGTAGTAAATGTATCTGAATACAGCACCTATGACACTTACAAGTTCTAATATTTCAGAATCGCCTTGGACTGGCTTTTTTACACAGCATTTTAATCTCAATAAGGAAATCAAAAAAGATGCATTATGGGAGGCACAGTGGGGGGGGCTCGGGCCCAGGAGAGGGTCCAAATATGGTCTGTGATGGTCAAAAGGGAGTAAAGGAATCAATATTATCTGTGGCTCAGGTTACTGGACAGATTAAGAAGAGTAGGCATACAGGGGCTCCTTACCCAAGTGGGGTCACAAATGCTTTATATAAAATGAACCCCGGATTTTGGACAGAAAGGTTAGTTATGGTTTTTAACAGTTCTTATGGCTTGAAACCATCCCAAGTTCCTGTAGGGTAACAATAATTCACCTGATATATAAAGGAGGAAATAGTTCCTGTCCCGGGAATGATTGTTTAGTTACCTTAGACTCTGAGGCAAAATACTATGCAGGTTTCAATTTAGAAGAACATCAAATCTGGGCGACTGAAAATAATATTATTCCGGCTAATCAGTCAGGTTTTGTTAAAGGGCCAGGGACGGCAGTTAATATTTTATCCCTTTTGTTGGACCTGTCTCCTTTTGCAGGGTCATACCCAAATGTTTTGCCTCCTTACTCCTATTTTTCCTGACCTGTTTTTGTTGGCTTTAGGACTCTGGGCACTTTACCACTGCTAACCAGTGCTAAAGTGCATATGCTCTCTGTGTAAATTGTACTGTTGATTGGTTTATCCATGATTGCCATATTTGATTTACTAGTAAGTCCCTATTAAAGTGCACTAGAGGTGCTCAGGCCCTGTAAATCAAATGCTACTAATGGGCCTGCAGCACTGGTTGTTCCACCCACATAAGTAGCCCTGTAATCATGTGTCAGACCTGCCACTGCAGTGTCTGTGTGTGTAGTTCTAAACTGTAAATTCGACCTGGCAAGTGTACCCACTTGCCAGGCCTAACCCTTCCCATTTCCTACATGTAAGACACCCCTAAGGTGGGCCCTAGGTAGGCCCATGGGCAGGGTGCAGTCTATGGTTCAGGTAGGACATATATTAATGTGTTTTATATGTCCTGGCAGTGAAATACTGCCAAATTCATTTTTCACTGTTGCAAGGCGTATCTCTCTCATAATTTAACCTGAGGGCTGCAGTTAAACATGATTAAAGCTTAGATTCCCTTTGTGAGCGGATAGACGTGGAGTTTGGGATCTCTGAACTCACATTTAAAAAATATATCTCTTAGTAAAGTTTGTTTTAAGATTGGGTGATGGAAAATGCCACATTTTAGAGAGTGGGTATTTTCTTGCTTAAACCATTCTGTGACTCTGCCTGTTTGTGGATTCCCTGTCTGGGTTAGTTTGACAGTTGGGCTGTCTGCATCTCTCTCTAGACAGTGACACAAAGGGGGCTGGGATGTAGCAGGCATATCCTGATGAGCCATGTGTGCTAGGAGGCAGGGGAGGAGTAGATATTCAAACCTGAAAGGGCTGTGCCTGCCCCACACTATGCAGTCTCTAACCCCCTGGTGTGTGTCTGTGGCCTTGCCTTGGCAAGGCAGGAGTTCACAAACAATTGAGACTTTCCTTTGAAGTAAGCCTACTTCAAAGGCCAAAATGGATATACGAAGGGCACCCAAAACCACAGACTTTAGACACTTCTTGGGGTAGACACTCTAGCTCACAGACACTTCCTGGAGAAGAGAACCTGAACCAGAACCTGCATCCTGTCATGAAGAACTGCTTGGTTGCCCAAAGGACTCACCTGTCTGCTTTCTGAGAAGGACTGCTGCCTTGCTGTTACACTGCTGCCTTGCTGCTCTCTGGCTGTGGTGAGATGTGCTCTCCAAGAGCTTGGATAGAGCTTGCCTCCTGTTCCCTGAAGTCTCAGGACCAAAAAGACTTCATCTCTACAAGAAGGACTCCTTGTGTGGCGAAATTCGATGCACAGCCTGCACCACGGTGAAAGATTCACCGCACGCCGAACTAGAACGATGCAGCACGACTTCGCAACAAGAACATTGAGGCAGCGCCAGCGTAGCGACTGGAAATTCGACACACGGCCCACTGGATCAGCGCACAGCCGAGCCAGAACGATGCAGCCTGACTTCCAGAGAGAAATCCACACAGCGCCTGCCATGCAGTAGAAATTTCCACACAACACCCACCGGATCGACGTAGCCCCTGTGACTTCGTCCTGTCAGCACCAGAAATCCACGCAAAGTCCACGGGGCATCCGAAAACCCCCACACCTGAAGAGGATCCACGACCAAACGCCGGAAATTGACAAACAGCCATCCCTATGTGAAAACTAAACGACACCTCGCCCTGTTGGGCCTGAGAAATCGACGCACACCCCCTTTGTTTCCACGCATCTCCTCTACTGCTGTTCTTTGTGGAGATTTTGCACACAAACCAGGTACTTTGTGCTTGAAAGAGACACTTATTGCTTTTTAAAGACTAACGACACTTCAGACCACTTTTACAGTGATATCTCAACATATACTTATTGCATTTTAATCATTTTGACCTACATCTTATCAGATAAATATTATATATTTTTCTAAACACTGTGTGGTGTATGTTTGTGGTGCTATACTGTGTTATTGCATGATTTATTGCACAAATACTTTACACATTGCCTTCTAAGTTAAGCCTGACTGCTCAGTGCTAAACTACCAGTGGGTGGGCACAGGATAATTTGGATTGTATGTGACTTACCCTGACAAGAGTGAGGGTCCTTGCTTGGACAGGGGGTAACCTGACTGCCAACCAAAGACCCTATTTCTAACACCTTTCTATTACTGTAGACAAGTGTAAACAAATATATCAACTTCTGTATCTGTGTTTTGTTGATTTTAAATCCGCTTTAAACTTGGTACAGCATAACCATTTACGTGGAAAATTAGCCTCCTGGGAAATTCCTGCTTGATTATTAAAAGCCATACAGATGTCATATACCAGTACATGGGTTAGAGTGAAGGTAGGGGACAGTTCCTTCCTGTCGGGGAAAATCAAGACAAAACAAGGACTTAAGCAGTGCTGCATGATGTGCCATATTTTTTTATTCTCTTTTTATCAGACTCGACTGTTAAGCTAAATGACGTGAATGCAGATCCTCCAAAGAGAGGAGAAATGTATGCCTCAAATCTGCTTTCTGCAGATGACATGATCCTTCTAAGTCAAACAAAAGTAGGAGTATGGTGACTTATTGACAGTCTATCAGAATTTGCTGAGGCAAATGGAATGATAATAAATGAGAAAAAAACAAAAGTTAGGGAAGTAAGTAAGAAAATACAGAAACTGTACAAGCGGTACCTGCAAGGGCAAGAATTAGAACAAGTTAAGCTTTATAGATATCTGGGCATATTATTTGATGGGAAGGGATCCTTTCTACCTCAAAAGCTGGATTTCCAGCAGAAAGGAAATTTGCTGTTGCTCGCTTTCCGTACTTTTCAAAGATCGGTGGATGGCCCTAGCATTCGGCCTCTGTTACAAGTAATTGCTGCAAAATTAAATGCAAGCATTAGTTATGGAAGTGAACCTGTGTGTGGAAGAGACACCAATATTTTGAATGCGATAATTGGAAAAGTACTTAGGTCCCTGTTACATCTTCCTGGTAACTCGGGTTAGATAGGAATTTGGATTTTTTAACCAAACCAATGCCAGAAGGGGTATATAGCAGTGGGTATAGCGATAGGGAGTAAAACAATACTCAATTGGTGGATGTATATAGGTGTTTTTATTGTGAGATTAATTTAGTTGTAGAGTAATCAGTAGCTAGAGTCTTTCGGGCTGTTGATCTCCTCTATATTCTTCCTCCTCCGGTCCCTGGTGTCTGTCAATGGTTTCTTGGCGGTGGTGTTTAGCAGGAAGACTGAAAAAAAAAAGGAACCAAACGACTGGTAAGTATTGGCTCTGAGCTGTTATTGGTACTCTTTAGTGAGTGCTAAGGTTGTGGGTGAGGACGAAGAAGAGAGCGAGAGAGAAAAAAAGAGAGAGAGAGAGAGAGAGAGAGAGCGCTCAGGGTGAATGGGGTACGTGTGCTTCCCAGAAGAAAGAAATAAAGAATATAGAGATGAAAGTGCTCTGTCACGGGAATCCTGTATTTGCCTCTCTGTGTGTTAACTTGCTTTAAGTGCCATACACTGTCTTTTTGCATGCACTGTAGACTTCAAAGTCAAACTCCACTCCCAGTCTTCCCTCCTCCTCCCCTCTCCCCTCTATCCCTCTCCTCCACCCCCTTCCCATCCCACCATATTTTGTAATTTTTCCCATAGGCAGGACCGTACCTGCTGTAGCCACATCCCTCCAGGGACGTGGTGGAGTTCAGGTTTTCTGGGACTGTCCTGTCCCCTTGTGGAGTTTCTCCGATTGGCAAACGGCTGCCTCTCCTCACACAATGGGAAGTCCTCCTCCTCTTCGGTTTCCTCATTGTCTGTTTGCCTTGTCTTCCCGGCGTCTCGCTCCTTGGCGTCCTCTTCTCCTTCTGCCCCCCTCGCGCGCAGTCCTTTCTTTCTTTTTACCTTTTCGGGAACCCGGATATCTGGGTTCCCAGCGCCGGCAGTGTTTTCCTCCTCTGTCGTCTCTGTCCGTCCTTCCACAGGTACGTTCCTGGGAATACGGACGTCCGGATTCCCGATGTTACCATATGTGGTCTCGTCAAGAGTTTCGGAGTGTGGTTCTGCTCCATCTTTGGTGTGTAATGTAGCTGGGGAGTTATTCACCCGGCTACATATCCCTTCACAAGGGCGGGACTGATACAGTACGGCAGGGCAAGGGTCAGGAAAACGGGACAAATAATCAGCAGCACACTGTAGATCACCTGGAATGTGACGGACCTGGAAAGAAAAAGGTTGGAGTTCCATAAACCATCTGAGTATGCGTGCGTTGGTGTTCTTGTTGGAGGCCAACCAAGTGAGAGGTGCATGATCTGTATACAGAATAAAGGGATGTCCCAAGAGGTAATATTGTAAGTTCTCAACAGCCCATTTGATGGCTAGACACTCCCACTCAATTGTTGGATAATGTTGTTCCCTGGGTAACAATTTCCTACTAATAAAGACTATGGGATGATTATGACCGTCCTCGTCCATTTGAGACAGTACTGCTCCTAATCCAACGTCTGAGGCATCTGTTTGAAGGTAAAGGTTTTAACAAAATCGTGACTCTTTAAGACTGGTTCAGTCATGAGGCAGTGTTTAAGACGGTGAAAGCTAGACAGTTGCTCGGCTGTCAAGGGTGATAGTTTGGAAGGCTGTTTTTTTTTTAAGAGGTCTGAAAGGGGTGCGGCTAATGTGGAATATCTGGGTATGAATCGTCGGTAATAGCCAATTAAACCCAAAAAGGAACAGAGTTCTTTCTTCGTTGTTGGAATGGGTACCCGTTGGATGGCTTCTACCTTATTTTTTTGTGGACGTAGCTGTCCCTTCCCTATAAAATATCTGAGGTATGCTATGTGATCCTGTGCCAGATTAAATTTTTTTGGGTTCGCGGTAAGACCTGCTGAGTGTAAAGCATGGAAAACGCGGTTTAGATGTTTAAGATGGTCTTCCCACGTTTAGTTAAAGATCACTATATCATGGAGATAGGCGGCTGCGCAGTCATGGAGGGGTCTTAAGAGGTGGTTCATTAACCTTTGAAAGGTAGCCAGAGCACCATGCAGACCAAACGGAAGTACTGTGAATTGGTCCAGCCCTGAGGGCATTGAGAAAGCAGTCTTTTCCCGGTCTGCTGGTGCTAAAGGGATCTGCCAATAGCCCTTGGTTAGATCGAGAGTTGACATATAACGGGCCTTGCCTAGCTTCTTGAGCAGATCGTCAACTTGGGGAATGGGGTACGTATCGAAAAGCGATATGGCATTCAATCGGCGAAAGTCAATGCAGAAACGGATAGAACCATCCGGTTTCGGTACTAGGACGACGGGTGAACACCAAGGGCTGAAAGATGGTTCTATGACTTTCATTTGTAACATTGTCTTTACCTCTTGTTCAATTAAATCTCGGCGGGCCTCTGGAATACGGTAGGGTCGTAGTCGTACTCTTTGACCCTCCGGGGTTCTTATATGATGTTGGATTAACTTATTTTTACCAGGTTTTCCCGAAAAAAAAGCTATTATTTTGAGCTAATATCTGTCTTTGTTGTCGTTCTGTGATATTGAGGATTGATTTGGGGTAGTTCTAAGGATGTATCCGAATTGGTGGGGTATAATTCAATATCAAGGGATTTCTCGGGTGTTATCAGAAAACCTGTAGCTGTAGGGTTTTCCGACATAGTGAGCTCCTCCCACTTCTTTTGCAGGTTGATATAATAGATTTGTGCTCATTTTGGATTTCTTGATAATTCAATGAGGTATGTAACAGGAGAGACTGGTTTTAATACTGTATAGGGACCCTGCCATTTAGCTAATAATTTTTTGTTGGAACTGGGACGTAATATGAGAACTTTATCGTTGGGTTGTAGGCTTCTTGTTTTCGTGCCCTGGTCGTAATATTTTTTTTGTTTGCTTTGGGCTTTCTCCATATGACTGCGTACATCGTTCCATACTGTTTGTAATTGGGACTTAAGTTCGTGTACATATTCTAATAGGGGTTTTTCACTTTCTTCTTCTTCTTCCCATATCTCAGCCGCCATATCGATTAAACTGCGGGGTTGTCGCCCAAAGACGAGTTCGAAAGGCCGCCCGCCAAAGTACCCCCGCCAGAACACCGCACCGTGGTCGTCAGACCGCTGCGGTGATTCTGGGTTTTCCACTGGGCTGGCGGGCGACCGCCAAAAGGCCGCCCGCCAGCCCAGTGGAAAACAACCTTCCCACGAGGACGCCGGCTCTGAATGGAGCCGGCGGAGTGGGAAGGTGCGACGGGTGCAGTGGCACCCGTCGCGTATTTCAGTGTCTGCAAAGCAGACACTGAAATACAAAGTGGGGCCCTCTTACGGGGGCCCCTGCAGTGCCCATGCCATTGGCATGGGCACTGCAGGGGCCCCCAGGGGCCCCACGACACCCCATACCGCCATCCTGTTCCTGGCGGGCGAACCGCCAGGAACAGGATGGCGGTATGGGGTGTCAGAATCCTCCATGGCGGCGCAGCGAGCTGCGCCGCCATGGAGGATTCATTTGGGCAGCGGAAAACCGGCGGGAGACCGCCGGTTTTCCACATCTGACCGCGGCCAAACCGCCGCGGTCAGAATGCCCTGCGGGGCACCGCCA
Source organism: Pleurodeles waltl (assembly GCF_031143425.1). NCBI lineage: Eukaryota > Metazoa > Chordata > Amphibia > Caudata > Salamandridae > Pleurodeles > Pleurodeles waltl. The sequence goes on along the minus strand of NC_090440.1, from coordinate 1,424,190,887 downwards.
GCCTGTTGGCGGTGCTCCCGCCAACCCTGGCCCCGGCGTCAGAATGACCCCCTATGTCCTGTGGAGGCTTGTTCATGGGACCTTATGGCATAGAGAACCAGGGGGAGTTTTCGGTCCCAGTCTCGTCCTGATTCTGCTACTGTTTTCTTTAATAATGATTTGATTGTACGATTATACCTTTCGACTAGGCCATTGGTTTGGGGATGATATACCGAGGTCTTGAGTTGTTTGACTTCTAAAGTCTTACAGATGTGTGTCATCAAGGACGACATAAACTGTGTACCTTGATCCGTTAAGATTTCATTGGGGAATCCAACCCTGGCAAAGAAACTAATCATGGCCTGGACTACATTTCTGGTCGTCATACTAGTGAGAGGTATGGCTTCTGGATATCTGGTAGCGTAGTCAACTAGGACTAAAATGTATGTGTGTCCCTTGGTGGAGGGGAGGAGAGGACCTATAAAGTCCATTCCAACTCTAGAAAAGGGAATGTCTATTATTGGTAAGGGTTGTAAATGCGCTTTTCTCTGGGGTCCTGGGTCCACTAGTTGACATTTGGGACATTGGGTACAGTACCGTCGGATATGTGCATATACTCCGGGCCAATAAAATCGGCGTAATAAATATTCTTCTGTTTTTTCCCTCCCATAGTGTCCCCCTCCCGGTTGATTGTGAGCCAGGTATAACACCTGTGTACGGTAGGTCTCGGGTACCATTAGTTATCTTTTCTCACTAGCATCATGTCTGATGACTCGGTAGAGTAGGTTTTTCTGAATAAGAAAATAGGGACCCACCTCGCCTGTACTTTCTGTGTTAGCTGCTTTCCATGCATTTCAGAGAGAAGGATCCTACCATTGACTGCTCTGGAAGGAGGGCAATGGGGTTGGACTAGTACCCAAGACGTTCCCTATAGTATCCTTCTTCTCTTGTGTCCAATAGAGCTGTTTTCCGTGCCTCTTCTCCCGTTTAGTAGGTCTATAATGGATAGGTGCACTCTCTATTGTGCTCTCGGAAAAGGGAGCCTCGGCCCATCAAGAGTCGGGTTGGATCCTGGCCTTTACACTTCATAACAGTTCAGGGAAGTTTATATAGTCGGTCCCTAAGATACATTCTTTGACCAGGCGATCCATTACTCCCATTGGAACCACATCCTGTCTCCCGTCCCACTCTACATGAATGGACACCAGGGGATATTCTCTTTTGTCCCCATGGATACAAAAAATAGAAACCTGTTGTGATGACTGGTCTCCCGGTATATCTATCACATCAGTCCTGATGACGGATTGACTACATCCTGAATCTATCAGTGCGGTAATGCTTTTTCCACTGACTCTTATCTCCTGCATATATCTGGAGCTACCTCATCCTGTACATAGGACTCTTCCCCTTGTAATCCCTATTTCCATAGGTTCGTTTTTATCCTCTTTGCGAGGGCATAGCCGCACTATATGTCCCCATTCACCACAACTGTAGCATTGAGGTTGCTGCATAGGAGGTTTTTCATTCACTTTGGGTACCGTAATGTCCTCCCCAGTTTTCCGGGGAAAGGATCGAATAGGTACTGACTGAGGTCTGGTCAAAGGACTTGACATCTTAGAGGTACCACTCTTAAACTCAGTCAATCTGTGATAGGCACAGGCTAGATCCACAGCCATATTGGTATCTACATTAGGGTGCTGTCTGATCCAACTCCGGGTGAGAGGAGGAAGGGACTCCAAGTATTGTTCCAGGATGACCGCTTTTATCACATCTTCCCTTTCTGTTCCTATGGGGCCTAGCCATTTGAGTCCCAGGTCTTTTACTTTATAATATAATGTCCGGGGGTCTTCGGTAGGGCCCCATTTTATTTTCCGAAATCGTAGGCTGTAATACTCCGCGTCATGTCCTACCCTTTCTAAGATACTCTTTTTGATGTCTTTATAATGAGTTGTCCCGTCTGGATTGGCTGCCTGATAGGCCATTTGTAGGGTACCTGTAAATAAGGGGGCCACATATTGACCCCATCGTTCTTCAGGCCATTGGGCGGAGGAAGCCACTCTTTCAAAATTGGTAAAGAACGCATCGGGGTCCTCCCCCTCTTGGTACTTTTGTAGGACCGAGCTAGGTATGTTAGGGTGAACCTTACTAGCCGCAATGGTGTCTGTCAGCTTTTGTAGGGCCGTTTCGTGTACCAACTGATTGTTTGCCAGGATGGTAGCCTGGCTTTTTAGTGCGTTTTGGAGGGCCTCTCTATCTTCCTTGGCTTCTCTTTGTTGGGCCTCCCACACCAATTGCAGGTGGCATTGGCCTTATGCCAATTGCTGTATCATGTCTTCCAATGTGGGTTTTACTTCCATTTTCCTTCCATAATCTATCTTCTATCGCTCTTTCAAATCCCACTTCTGACACCACTGTAGCAGTGGGTATAGCGATAGGGAGTAAAACAATACTCAATTGGTGGATGTATATAGGTGTTTTTATTGTGAGATTAATTTAGTTGTAGAGTAATCAGTAGCTAGAGTCTTTCGGGCTGCTGATCTCCTCTATATTCTTCCTCCTCCGGTCCCTGGTGTCTGTCGATGGTTTCTTGGCGGTGGTGTTTAGCAGGAAGACCGAAAAAAAAAAAAGAAACCAAACGACTGGTAAGTATTGGCTCTGAGTTGTTATTGGTACTCTTTAGTGAGTGCTAAGGTTGTGGGTGAGGACGAAGAAGAGAGAGAGAGGGGGAGAGAGAGAGAGAGAGAGAGATAGCTCAGGGTGAAGGGGGTACGTGTGCTTCCCAGGAGAAAGAAATAAAGAATGTAGAGATGAAGGTGCTCGGTCATGGGAATCCTGTATTTGCCTCTCTGTGTGTTAACTTGCTTTAAATACCATACACTGTCCTATCACATGCACTGTAGACTTCAATGTCAACTCCCAGTCTTCCCTCCTCTTCCCCTCTCCCCTCTATCCCTCATCTCCACCCCCTTCCCTTCCCACCATATTTTGTAATTTTTCCCTTAGGCAGGACTGTACCTGCTGTAGCCACGTCCCTCTGGAGTTCAGGTTTTGTGGGACTGTCCTGTCCCCTTGTGGAGTTTCTCCGGTAGTCAAACGGCTGGCTCTCCTCACGATATGGGATGTCCTCCTCCTCTTCGGTTTCCCCATTGTCTGTTTGCCTTGTCTTCCCGGCGTCTCGCTCCTTGGCGTCCTCTTCTCCTTCTGCCCCCCTCGCATGCAGTCCTTTCTTTCTTTTTACCTTTTCGGGAACCCGGATATCTGGGTTCCCGGCGCCGGCAGTGTTTTCCTCCTCTGTCGTCTCTGTCCGTCCTTCCACAGGTACGTTCCCGGGAATACGGGCGTCCGGATTCCTGATGTTACCATATGTGGACTCGTCAAGAGATTTGGAGTGCGGTTCTGCACCGTCTTTGGCGTGTAATGTAGTCGGGGAGTTATTCACCCGGCTACAGGGTACTTATATTAAGATTTGGAAACATTTACAGCAAACATTGTCAGGCACTTTGGAAGGAGATGACTTTGAACCCCTCTGCCCTATCCCTGCAGTATCTAGATCAGGCTTTGGATGGTCTGGGGGTTCGGATATTGTGGGATATATGTCTCCCTTATGATACCTTCAAAAAAGTCATAAACAGTACAGTGAAGAGCAAATCCTTAACTATGGATAAAGGTCTCATTGCTGGTAGATCCCACTCAAAATGATAATAAATTAGTATAAAACTCTAAAACCCCAGCTATACCTAGAGGCAGGATGGTCATAAAAATATAAGGACTTATTTATTAGATATCATTTTGGCCACTTCCCATGTCAAGTCAATACAGTTCCCTGGTAAGGGTCTGGTTTAAACTCTCTGTATAGTCTGTGTGGATGTGGTGTAGAAGATGTTATCCGTTTGATTTGTCTCTGTAAAGGGTTGTTAAATGAACGCAAAAGTCTGTTGAAGGCTGCCTTTAATCAGAGAGGTATACGATCGTGTGGACAAGCGGTGATTGCCAGTTTTAAATCATCAGATATTATTTTGAATTTTAGGTAACAAAATTGTTACGCTTGGCATAAAAAATTATTATGTACAAAGCAAGAGGAACTCAAATGGGGCAGGCAAATGAGGTTTTTAGGGTTTGATAAATGTTTCTTAAAAGTGGTTTTGAAATGATCATGCTTTTTGTACTCTGAATATTTTAGGTAGGTGAGTACAGGGGTTGGTATGTGTTGAGTAGAAAGTCTTTTTAGATACATTTTTTACTTTGCATTTTATTGTTATTTTGGTCAGATGATAGGGTTACACCCCATAACTAATTAGGGGGGGGGTTAATCCCTGGTAATGAAATATAAAAAGATTGTATTTTAAACACTGTGCTCTTTAAAACTAGGAAACTTGTCAGTCATTAGTTGTATGGTACTAGGAGAATGTCTATGTTGTAATATATGCTTTGCTGTACTCACATTGTGTAGTGCAGACATCCTATAATGATTTTATGGGCACACAGTAAAGAATGTATTTATGTATTTTAAATCCTTTCACTTTGTATGATGAAATGGTTTTGAGTAACTATGCACTTTAAATGAACTTGAACTAGAAAACATTCACTGTGCCTGGGAGCTCTCCCATTCATGTAGTCCTCTTATCCGTGCTGGAGATCTCCTCTAGTAGAATGAGGGTGGCTCCTTTGCCTATAATTGCAGTAGAAAGTTATGAAAACATTTGGAACCAGATGCTGGTGTTGCAGGAACAGGCTGAATCAATATGATTTGAACTTCCTCATTCCACTCTCAGCATGAACAGTTGTTCATGCTCCACACTGCCAACTATGGTTTCTAGAAATTTCCATTTGCCTTGTCTTCAATGACAGGATTTGGTCATGTTTCCATCCGAAGTTATCACTTTCTAAAGAGGGTCTTAGGGTTGATTTGGAATTTGCTTTTCCACAGAGAAGGAGATGTTTCCTCAGAATAGGAGATGGTGAAGACAATGTGATTAATGTAAGAGTTACTACAAAATCCAGCTGTGCAGCAATCCCAGCTTCCTTCCTTTCTCCTGCCTTATTAATATCAGTTATTGCAGATGCTTGTTCCTGTTGAACTTGCTGGAAAGATTTGATTTTCTTGGTCAACTTCATATGAGACTATTTGGTGTCAGTTATAGGTAGGCAGAACAGCATTGAGAGAAATCTGTGTTGGTTTTGATGGTGATGGTTTCATTGTTGAGCCATGTGCCATCCCAATTTCTTCCTGGTAAGAAGAAGGTTTGGCTGAGATTATTTCAGTGCGCTGGATATGGCCAGACGTGGATCCTGGATCACTGTGCTACTGGATTCAAGCTAGCCTGGCTGATGGGGGGGGGTGATACCGTGAAACTGTTCCTAGGATGCTCATTTCTGGTCCAAGGAGGACCTGGCCTGGTAGTTCAGGCTGCAGTGCTCCCTTGGGGAAGAGGGTCAAGACTGATTTGCATATGGCTAGGTCCAACCTAGAGTGGCATGGTGGCCAAAACAATGATAGATTGGGGTGTAGCCCGAGCGATTGCCAGTGAATGAGATTAATTCAAGCATTCTATACATCACCTTGTTGTTTTTTCATTTACAAGGAAGAAGGCATAGAGAACAAAGACTAAATGACTCCTACAGCCACTACCATACCCACTCCACATTTCATGGCAATGAATGCACAAATATGTGCACAAGCTAACATGGATGTAATACATCTCCAGTAAAACGACAGCAAGAATGCAAAAAATCAATTAAGATTTAAAATGACAGCAAGAAAGCAGCATGGAAACTGACGAACAATCAATGAAAATTAACATTTGAAATCCAGCTCAAGGCATCAATTGTTAAGGCCAAAGAGATTTGAAAGTTGCAGAAATACACATTAATCAACTAGTTTCCACATTCATAGGCACACTCAAAATGGTAGCCAAACACATCAGGAAGACAAATACAAGAACAAAGGAAAGTTGTTTGGTGCATGGGTCTAGACTCCTAAAGTCCCCACAGGCAACCAGGAGGCAGATGCAGACAAAAAAAACCTACTGTTGGCATGAATTGAAGGCAATCCACAAGCCCCTAAAATAGGTATCTACACAGCACATTGAGAATTGTAATTTTGGACCTGGCCCTTTCTGCAAGTCACCCCAGATTTTTGCCTTCCTTTGTTGAACCCATTGTCACTAGCCTTCAGGTCTCTGTGCACTTTTTCCTTGCTAATCATTGGTAAAGTGTTAGTGCTCTCTTTGTAATGTATGGTAAAATTAGACTGCACCTGATTGGTACATTTAGATTACATATAAGATCTAGGCCCATATTTATACTTTTTGACGCTAAACTGCGCTAACGCAGTTTTGCGTCAAAAAATTTTGCGCCGTCTAACGCCATTCTGAAGCGCCATGCGGGCGCCGTATTTATGGAATTGGGCAAAAATGACGTTAGGGCGTCTTAAAATGGGGCAAGTCAGGTTGAGGCAAAAAAATCGTCTTAACCCGACTTGCGCCATTTTTTAACGACGCCCATCTCCCATCAACATGACTCCTATCATTGTAAAGATAGGAGTCATGCCCCCTTGCCCAATGACTTCTGTCCCCTGGGCATGGTCATTGGGCATAGTGACATGTAGGGGGGCACAAATCAGGCCCCCCTATGCCCAAAAAAATTATTACAAAAAAAAAAAATAATACTTACCTGAACTTACCTGAATGTCCCTGGGGTGGGTCCCTCCAGCCTTGGGTGTCCTCCTGGGGTGGGCAAGGGTGGCAGGGGGGGTCCCTGGGGGCAGGGGAGGGCACTCTGGGCTCATTTTGAGCCCACTTGTCCCTTAACGCCATGCCTGACCCAGGCGTTAAAAAGCGGCGCAAATGCGCCGTTTTTAGCCACGCCCACTCCCGGGCGTCTCTTTTGCCCGGGAGTATAAATACCACGTAAAGGCCTGGGAGTCATTTTTTAAGACGGGAACGCCTCCCTTGCATATCATTAACGCAAGGAAGGGGTTCACGCTAAAAAATGACGCACATTCTGGGAACTTTGGCGCTAGACGCCTCTAACGCCATAGTATAAATATGGCGTTAGTTGGCGTTAGTTTAGCGTCGAATTTGCGTCGAAAAAAACGACGCAAATTCGGCGCAACCAGAGTATAAATACGGCCCCTAGTATGTAGAGCCTGTAAATTAAGTGCTACAAATGGGCAGCAGCATTAATTATGCCACCCACTAGTAAAACATGTCACAGGCCTGCCACTGCATCCTATAGTGCAAGTTTAAACTGTCATTATGACCTGGCAAAATAAACCTGTCAGGACTAAATCTTCATCTTAATATGTATAAGTAACCCCTAAGGTACACCCTAATAGCTCATGGAGGGGGACATGGTCCTAGAAAATTAGGATATGTGTGTTTAGGTTTTACATGTCCTAGTAGGGAAGAAATCCCAATATAATGTGTCTCTCTGTTTTAAGGCTTTCTCTCTCAAATACTAAAACTGGGTCACCTTACTACATTTAATAAGTGCTAACTTCAGTTTGGGACTAGATAGTGATATGCTATTTACACTCAAATGAGTTGTAATTTAACAGCTGGATTTTAAGTTACTATTCTGAAAATGACAATTTAAAAAGGTGGCATTTTTCTGCATAAATCTACTCTGCATTTCAGCCAGTTATCTGGGTCACATGACTGTGGAATTTTCTCCTGCTGTGGGTTGTGTATTGCTGCCCAACCAATATATCCTGTGTTGTGTGAAAAAGTGATTTATTTTTAAGGCAGCCAAATTAACATTCTTATATTGCAAATTCAGTGATACTTGCCATAACTTTTTTAGCTCTAGAGATGGCAAGTATCCATCCAATTTTGCATACAATTGTTTCTGCTTCTTTTCTTCTGCTTTTACCTATTCATTGTACCAGACAGAAACGTGGGCCCATATTTATACTTTTTGGTGCAAAATTGCACTAATGCAGTTTTGCATCAAAATGTTTACTGCTGGCTTGCGTCATTCCAAAGATCCAGCCGGGCGCCAAATTTATGGAAAGCTGCAAGCCAACGCTATGCTTGGGCTACTGTAAAAAAAGACGTTAGCTGGATAGGGTGGCAGTAGGAGTGAAGGGGTTTTGCCAAAAAAATGACGCTAAGCTGTTTAGAGGTATGACAAATGCTGCTAGCCAGCCTTGTGTAATTTCCAGATGCACAACCACCCAAAAACATAACTCCTGTGTTTGCAAAGACAGGAGTCATTCCTACCACCCCAATGGCCAGCACAGGGGACCAGTGTCCCCTGGGCATGGCCATTATATGCAGTGCCAGGTGGGGGGGGCCATGTTAGGGCCCCCACTGGCACTTTTAAAATCAATTACTATAATACTTGGAAATGGGTCCACAGGTACCTTAATGCCTGGTCTCACCCAGGCATTAAATAATGACTCTAAGCAAGCTTAATGCCATTATTTGGGTCCATCTCCCACCCATGCGTCATTTTAGCATGGAGGGCTAAATATATGGCGCTATGGCTATAGCGTAATTTTTTGGACAGGAATGCCTACCTTGCATCTCATTGATGGAAGGTGGGTTCACGCATCCAAAGAAATGACACTAACTCCAATATTTTGACGCTAGAAGGGTTTAACATCAAAATATAAACATAGAGTTAAGTTTGCACCGTTCTAGCGTAAAAAAAAATGACACTAAAATGATGCACATCAAGTATAAATATGCCCCTTGATGTTTTACTTTGACACACTCCTGAATCACGTCTTCATAAATCCAGCCCTCTTGCAATGTCCATGATTGACTTTGCCACCTTGATTGCAACTGACAATGTTTAAATGTTAATAGTTTTCCCTGTCTGTCCTCCACAAAAGTATTCCAACTTATTACATTTTGCCCATTACTCAACCCTCCCCAACTTGTGAAGCCTATTTCTTTTAGTGATAAATTAAGTTTATCATTCAAACAGTGAGGTGTTCCTGGTGAAGCCCATATTGGAGTTGCCTGAGAATTGTAATGAATCTCTAGTATTTTCGTTATACTATAAAATAAGATTCAAACCAGTTATTTTCCCTTCCTCTTCATTATAAGCAGATAGGGCACCAAATTCAATGACCAACGTCTGTATTTTCGTCAGTGAGTTAGTCACGTCTGATGTGCATATTATTATATTGTCTACAAACAAGGCCACCTTTCTAGATATCCCTACAGCTTCGAATGACAGTATTAAGGCCCATATTTATATTTTTTTACTCAAACCAGCGCCAGCGCTGGTTTGCATCAAAACATTTACCGCTGGCTAACGCCATTCCAATGCACCAGGCAGGCGCCTTATTTATGGGTTGACGCTAGCTGACACTGTGGCCTGGTTAGAGGAAAAAAAATTACTCTAACCGGGCAATGCAGGCGTAGGGAAGAGTTGGGGTTGTGCGTCAAAAATTGGTGCAAGTCAGGTTAGAGTATAAATTAATGGCTCTAACCAGACTTGCGCCATTTTTTGATGTACAACCCCCATTGAAATGACTCCTGCCTTAGGAAAGACAAGAGTCATGCCCCCTGACCAATGGCCATGCCCAGGGGACTTCTGTCCCCTGGGCATATGCCACTTAAAAAAACAAAAAACAATACTTACCTCTACTTACCTGGGATGGGTCCCCCCATCCATGGGTGTCATCCAGGGGTTGGCAAGGGTGGCAGGGGGTGTCCCTGGGGGCAAAGAAGGGCACCTGGGGACTGCTTCCATGGCCAGAGACCATGGAAATGAGCCCACAGGTTCCTTAACGCCTGCCCTCACCCAGGCATTAAACAATGGCGCAAATCAGGCTGGGTGCCACTTTTTAAGGCCCGCCCCCTCCTGTGCATCAAAATGACACGAGAGTATAAATAAGGTGAACATGCCTAAAAGTAATTTTTTGGACCGGAACGCCTACCTTGCATGTCACTAAAGCAAGGCAGTTTTACACATCCATAAAATGACCCACACTCCTGAATTTTGACGGTTGCGGTGTCAGGCATCAAAGTATAAATATGGGGCCATATTTATACTTTTTGACGCAAAACTGCGCTAACGCAGTTTTGCGTCAAAAAAATTTGCGCCGGCTAACGCCATTCTGAAGCACCATGGGGGCGCCATATTTATTCAATGACGTTAGCCGGCGTTAGCCGCCGGCGCTGCCTGGTGTGCGTGAAAAAAAATGACGTACACCAGGCAGCGCCGGCGTAGGGGAATATGGAGCTTGGGCGCCAAAAAATGGGGCAAGTCAGGCTGAGGCAAATTTTTCGCCTCAACCCGATTTGCGCCATTTTTTTCGACTCCCAACCCCCATTGAAATGACTCCTGTCTTAGCAAAGACAGGAGTCATGCCCCCTTGCCCAATGGCCATGCCCAGGGGACTTCTGTCCCCTGGGCATGGTCATTGGGCATAGTGGCATGTAGGGGGGCACAAATCAGGCCCCCCTATGCCACAAAAAAAAATTTAAAAAAATACTTACCTGAACTTACCTTAAGTTCCCTGGGATGGGTCCCTCCATCCTTGGGTGTCCTCCTGGGGTGGGCAAGGGTGGCAGGGGGTGTCCCTGGGGGCATGGGAGGGCACCTCTGGGCTCCTTCCGAGCCCACAGGTCCCTTAACGCCTGCCTTGTCCAGGTGCTGAAAAACGGCGCAAAAGCGGCTGGACGTCATTTTTTTTGACCGGCGTGTATTTTGCCCGGGAGTGTAAATACGGCGCACATGCCTCGGAGTCACTTTTTTAGACGGGAACGCCTACCTTGCATATCATTAACGCAAAGTAGGTGTCCACGCTAAAAAATGACGCAAACTCCATGGACTTTGGCGCTAGACGCGTCTTACGCCAAAGTATAAATATGGAGTTAGTTTTGCGTCGGAATTGCGTCAAAACAAACGACGCAATTCCGGCGCAAACAGAGTATAAATATGCCCCATGGTGTTAGCTTTGCGCACAATTTGCGCCAAAATTTTTGACACAAATTTGGCGCAACCAGGATATAAATATGCCCCTAAGTGTAGCAATTGAGCGAAACCCTCTATGTATAGGTTAAAAAGCAAATCTGAAAGTGGTCACCCTTGTCTTCTCCCTCTTCATATTGATTTTACCAGTCAAGCTTTAATCTATTATTGTTTGGTGGTGGGGGAACTACATAGGATTCACAGATGTACCACACCCTAATGTATCAAAGAGTTCCACAGATATGTCCAGTTCACCCTGTCAAATGCTTTGGCTGGCTCTAAAGTGTCTATGGCTACAGCTCTTCATATGTTTTGGCATTATCAATGCAGACTATTAAAAGATGTGTCAGCTCATTTAATTGTCTTCTTACTGTAAAAACTTGCCGGTCTGGGTAAACTACTGACGGGGTGGCTTTCATAATATGACTAGTCAAAATACTCGCAAACACTTTGTAATCCGTGTTTATTAATAATATTGGCTTGTAAGAATCCCTATTTTGTGGTTCTTTATTATGTATTAAAATTATCGCTAGCACGGCTTCATTCCAAGAAGTTGAACATCATCTATCCATACTGGGACAAGCTGCTTTTGCAGAATTTTATGTAGTTCCTGTTAGGAATGAAGTCGGGGTCCGCTCAGGGTTCTCATCCTCCATTATATTTGCAATTAAACTAACTGCCTGAGCCGCTGTTATTGTTACCAGGCTCCGATCTTTGAAACACCTTCTAATTTGAAATGTGTCAGGGTTCCCTTCTTCCCCATGTAGGGCTCCAGATAATTCTGCCATTTCTGCTTCTATTTCCTCTGGGGACTTTAATAATTGTCACGATTCCTTGTCTACCAGTGTTCGTATGGCATGTCTAGCTTCATCTGTTCTTATTTTCATGGACAACAATGCTACACATGTTTCCGATAGTCAATGTTTTACATCCTGCTAACTCACCTGTATTTGATCAACTGTGTCTTTTCGTTAGACCTAAACACACTCTGGGAGGCTTCTAATTATTTTCTTTCTTTCAAATGTTTGTATGGGTCAATTTAACTTAGATGTTGTACCTCTTTTTCCCTTTCCTTTTTAATCCTCTGTAAACTTCTGCATTTCCCTGATACTTCCTTCACATATTTGTATATTTTAGTTAGAACCTTCTTATATATGCCTTTTAAGTTCCCCACACTATAATACCTGTACCTCTACTAATGTTAAAATATTCTTGGGAGAAATGATTTACATTTTTTACAATCCAGTCTTCCTTTATCAATATTGTGTTCAATGTCCTTCTAGGCAGTGTTTAATTTGTGGTTGTTGTTTCCGGTGCAGGGCACCGGCACTTATTTTTCTTTTTTTTTTAAGGGCTAGCACTTATTTTTGTGCCTCAAGCATTTACTGCGAGAAAAAGTCACATATGGGAAAGACGGAGGAAGAGAAAAACGTAAAAGCGTTGCAAAAAGAGAACGGGGAAAGGTTCTAGAGTGAGCTGAAGGGGCAGGGATTGAATTTAAATAGATTGAAGAGGCCCGAGATGGCTTCATGATTGCGCTGCCTCAGTATTACGCGTTTGCACATTTAATTGCAGCAGCCGCATGTTTAAGAGGAGGGCTTTGGGTACTGGCACGTTTTTCTTTACAAATTAAGCACTGCATATAGGGCTTTCTCCTATTACCTCCAGTCTTAAACTGACTGCTGCGTAACTTGAGATATGCGCCAGAAGATGTGCTATCTCATTCACCATATGAACTAGGGTGTGTCACATTAAAAATAGTCAGTTGTTGAGTGATGCTCATACTTTTTAACTAAAAAATAAATAACTTTTTGACCTCCTCATTTTCGTCCACCCAATATCTTGTAGACCTAGATCTAACATCAAATTTTACAGGATACCTTCCTTGTTGTTATACATTAACTGTTGGATGATCTCTCTAGCATATAATCTAGAAACACATTATAATCTCCTTCTATTATGTAGGGGGAAACTGTATTGATTAAGTGCAGATATAATTGCCTTAAAGATCTATGGACATATTTCAAGCCCCTAGCACCTTCCTGCGTCACATTAGTGTCATTTATTTTACACTTATGTGGTATTAGATGGCTTTTTTGCCACGCCATATTTAGAAAGTGGCACAATGCTTGCATTGTCCACTTTACACCCCCTTGCACCACATTATGCCTGCGCCCGGCATAATGTATACACCAGGGCATTCCAACACTAGGAGGCTGGCAAAAAAATTCCACCTTCCCTTCACTTTCTCTTTTGCCGCCACTTGCTTCCTTCTTCTTTTTAAGCAATGAGTTAGCTCTTCAGTAGTTGCATGCCTTCTGTATAGACTCCTTCCTTTCCTTTCTATGTATGAGTTGAATTTATTTTTTCTTTTTTGTCCCACATGCTACCCACCCGGTGCTCCCCCTATTCCAGATAAAACCTTCAGTTGGAAAACCCACCACTTCTTTCTTGGCTGTATAATCATGCCAATTTGGGAGTTTCTTGTCGGATCATCTGTCTAATTTAAAATTTTTCACATTTTTACATCTTTTGTTCTTTCTGTCCTTTCTTTATTATTGCCCTTTCCCACCATTTTACACATTGATTTAACTTTAAGTCTTCATCCTGCACATTTGTTTTCTCTCCCTGGCGGAGGTTAAACATCTAATTCTTCCACGTAATTCTCAGTGCTTTTGGAAATATCGTCTGGACCTTCGCCCCTACTTTTTAATTCATCTATTCTTTTCCCCAGCTCCCACTGCCATTGTGCAGTAGTTCTGCCAATATGTGACTGTTATGTTCTACCTTGTAAATATGTTTACATTGTAAATGGGCTGTCAGAATGTTCAGCATGTCACAAGGAACCTTGTCAACCTTGTGGTTCCTTAGGCATGTAACTGGAATTCTGGTGTTGGGAGTTCTTGACAGTTGACGTGAGCCTTTGGACCAAGCTGCCTGCTCCGGTTGGTGGTTCTCAATTAAACCTCATTTCATAACCTACAACAATTCTTTAATTGTAACAGTGACCTAATTACATAGGAGACATTTCATTAAGATAGAGCCTTTGACCTCAGGGCATTTCTTAGTAGCTGATTTTTAAGGATATGAGTTAGGAAATTAATCAGTATTTTCATGGACGACTTTCAGTTTGCATTCAATCTAAAGGGTTCCCTATGTATCACGTGGATTTCCATTTCCAAATTGTCTTCTGTGTTGTCTTTAAGATCCCCTATTCTCAGTAAATTTATCACAAACCCTTTTAAATTATCTCCTTCTAAACTATCGGGTATATTCAAAATCCTCAGATTTTTTTTCATGGGTGCATCTCCAACGTCTCTGACCCTTCTAGTAGGGACTTATTTTGTTGCCTAAGCCTATCTATTGCCAAGGCTTTCACTTGTGTCTTGGCACTAACTCTCTCCATTTTATCTTCTAGCTTCTTAGTTTTTAATGTCAGTTCATCAAGTTTAGCCTCTAGAGTCTGGCAAAACCCTATAATGTCCTTCTGGTTCTTTTTTGAAGTCTCATATTATGCTCTCAGTTTAGATTTTAAATCTAGGAGGATTGTGTGCAGAACCGTTATGTCTGATCCACTGCCTACAATGGGAATATTTTTATGTGTCTCTGTCTGAATCCTGTCCCCTTCAGCTCCTGATATCCCCTTTGTGTCTCTCTTTTCTTCCTCTACAGGTTTCTCTTGTTTCATTAGGCTAAGCAATGGCTTATATGTATTAGCCGTTGTTACCCCTACACATAGTTTGGGACTTGCAGCAGCAGCCACTGCATATGTCAAAGAGAAGGGCAGTGGGGGAAGAGAGGTAGGGGGGAAACAAAATAATTTTAAAAAAAGTAAAAACTAACCTGTTTTGGAGCCACCGCTGCCAGACTTGATCGTCTTCCCTCGATGGTGCTGGTGTCCCAGCAATCCCTAGGGCACCAACACAGGCTCCCAGCAATCTTGGTGCTGCTCTCATGCTATACACAGCATGAGAGCAGCATGAAGCTTGGTCTGGGTGGCTTGGTCTGCCACTCAGACAGTGCACTGTGGTCTGTTCAGTTTCTCCAACCCAGCTGTGCAACACAGCTAAGTTGGAGAATCCTAAGTGTGCATGTCAATTTGGCCGGCCTAAGATGGCCGGCCAAACTGTCATGTGCACTTAGTGCACTGACTCCACTCTCCCTAATTCCCCCTCCCATGGGCCAGCCCCACCCCTCCCTGCACCTGCTGACTGAGCCAGCAGCTGAAAAATAAAACAATATTAAAATATTGTTTTATTTTTCAGCTGCTGGATCTGCCAGTGGGGCAACGATCCTTCGCCACTGTGAAAAGCCGCCCCTGTGGGCTCCCTCTCTGTTTTCTCCTGGTCTTCTTTTTCCCTCTCAGTGCCGACTTCCGCATTTGTATAGCAGACTCTACTGCAAACCCGACTGCCTGTTTGTCTGTTTCTCCCCCTTCTTTAGCTCTCTCACTTCCTCCTCCTTTCTTTTTAGCTTCCATAATTTTGAACTATGAGTTCAAGGAGGGAGTTAACCTCCAACTCACATCTCCCTTATTTCTTCTTTCGTTTCAAGGGGGTAGCTCAGAAGAATTACTCATTTTCCTCTTCATGCTCTATTTATTATTAATAATGCCAGTTCTACAGGTCTTCCCTTTCCTGAGACCAAATTTCTATTCTCATTGGAGTGCAATGAGTATCTGTTTTTCTTCACTAGGACATTATTTCAGGGTAATCGATTATGCCCAGTTTTTGATTCTCTACAGCTGTGTGGAAATGAGCTGTTACTTTATCTCCCATTATCTCCCTGGTACTCCACTGGCTTCCTGCTGTGTAGTCTTCTCTACCCTTGATGCCTCAATGGTTACCTGGGTGTCAAAGGTATCATGCAATGTCTGTGCTTGCTCCATCAGACGCTACAGTATTGCCTGCAATATTGATGAGTCTCCCCAGATTTTTTCCATCCGGTTTTGTGCAACCTGTGTGCTTTACACAGTTCTTGTGGTCCTCTGCAGGTTGCTGGGCATTCTCATGCCAGATCCAGTTTGTCTTGACTATGCAGCCTTTCTCCAGGAAAGCGACTCTCGCTGCAGTCGCCTCAGCATCATGAGTGATTACTTTCTCCAGACAGCAGCATCATTGGTGATTCTGACTGTAATTTATTCAGGAATTTTCCTGCGCCTCTTCCTCCTGTTTTTATGTAAATATTTTTTCAGTAGATAAAGGGGAGTACTTCTCTCCGAAGCTCCCACATTTTCACCAACGGAGAACGTATTTTTCAGGAAGACCCCGGCTACAAGCACGGCGGATGACGTATCGGCCGAGGCCGATACGTCATTTCCGCGTCTTCCCGTTGCCAGGGAGACGCGGCCCGCGAGCGGCAGGCAGGACGGCGTTGCCCGGGAAATGACGTCGGTTTCCCGGGCTGGAGGGACAGAAGAAGGAGACGCGCTGGAACGGGAGAGGCAGGAGAGGAACGCGGAGAGAGCGAGGAGAGAGAAGATCGAGGAGGAACAGAGGACCAGGAAAGAAGCAGACGAGGAGCTGGAGGAGAAAGAGAGAGAAGAAGAGCTCCAGGACCTGGAAACAGGAGACCAGGAGGAGGAACACCACCAAGCCAGCCACGACCCTGGAGGGTCGTGGCTAAACAAGGTACGGTCCTTTTGGACAAGAAGAAGGGAAATTGGGGAGAAGGGACTGGGGAGGGGTCAAAGAGGAAGGGTGGAAAGGGAGGTAGAAGGAAGGGCACTATAATCAACTCACCAGTGTCACTTATTCCTACACTAAGAGTAGATGTGTGCACACTATTCCCTGAACCACTCCTCACTGGCACCAACCCCCTCCTTTTGTGTGTACCGCCTCCCAGTCCAGAGATAATAGGAAAGGAAAATCCCCAATTAAAACCCAATACTTACCTTAGCGTTTTGCTTCTATTTTTCGGCACCACCCTGGATTCTGATGAGAGAGCAAGACAGCTGGGTCACCTGTAAAAGCAGAAGCAAGAACATACAATTACGAACCTGGGGAAAAGATACGAAGGAAGAACAAAGCGACTAAGAAAGACGAGAACACCTGTGCTTTTGTTAAACATACCCTACTTTCCGTATAATTAAAAAAATAAACCACTTACCACTAACTAAACAAAGCCTCAGTGGTCTTCATACTGTTCGACCTGCGACAGTGGTGTCAGAAGTGGGATCTTAACCTGTGTAGCCTCCTCGCAGTAATCGAACAGTATAACCATGAGTGACCAACCCTCATTGGAGGATATGATAAAGCAATTGGCCGAGGGCCAACGACATCTCCAACTGGTGTGGGAGGCCCACCAGCGAGAGGCCAAAGAGGACAGGGAAGCATTACAGTCGGCTTTGAAAAGTCAGGCGACCATCCTTGCGAATAATCAACTGGTCCATGAGACGGCCATGAAAAAATTGACTGAGACCATTGCCAGTAGTAAAGTGCATCCCAATGTCCCAAGTTCCGTGTTACAGAAATATCAAGACGGAGAAGACCCCGAAGCCTTTTTTACTAATTTTGAGAGGGTGGCATCATCCGCACAATGGCCTGAGGATAGATGGGGTCAGTATGTCGCCCCCTTACTTACAGGGATCTTACAAGCAGCATATCAGGCAGCAAACCCGGGTGGAACCACGCCATACCAAGAGATAAAGACTAGTATCTTAGAACGTGTGGGACATGACACGGAATACTATAGGGTTAAATTTAGAAAAAAAATTCAAATGGGGACCGAACGAAGATCCCCGAACCTTTTATTATCGGGTAAAGGATTTGGCCTTAAAATGGTTGGGTTCCTCCGGAAATAGTAGGGAGGAAGTAATCCAAACTATTGTCCTTGAACAATATTTAGAGTCCCTGCCTACCACCACTAAGCACTGGATCCGTCAACATCCAAAAGTGACTACTGACATGGCAATTGATCTAGCATGTGCTTATCATCGCTCCACCGATGTGAGAAATATGTCCACCCGACCCAGCCTAAAGCCAGGACCTTCCACTCCTAAAATTACGGCAAGAACCTTTTCGGAGGAACCAGTACCTCACCGATTTCCTAACCCTCCACCGGTAGCCGGACCCCAATGTTACAGCTGTGGGGAATGGGGCCACATTGCCCGAATGTGCCCCAGAAAACAGGATAGTAGTGAGCCAATGGAAATCGGAGTTACTAGGCGACGGGTACTGTGTACCGGAAGAGGTAACCAGAAGTTTAAACAGCTTCTGAAAATCAACGGGAAAACAATATGGGTGTAGCCAGTCGGTGGTGAGACAAGACATAGGGCCTGATTACAACTTTGGAGGATGGTGTTAAACCGTCCCAAAAGTGGCGGATATACCACCTACCGTATTACGAGTTCCATAGGATATAATGGACTCGTAATACGGTAGGTGGTATGTCCGCCACTTTTGGGACGGTTTAACACCGTCCTCCAAAGTTGTAATCAGGCCCATAGTCTCCATAGTAGATGAAAGAACAGAACAATGGGTGAATATATGTTGTATACACGGAGATAAGGAACAATACCCTTTATATGATGTCACAGTAGAATGGGGAAACCAGCGGGATGTCCTACCGATGGGTATAATGTCCAATCTGATTGAGGAGTGTATCATTGGAATTGATTATGAACATTTCCAAGAAATACTGGATTATGTTCGACAACCCAAACTGACACAGGATTGGTGGAGAGACGCTCCTTTTTCCGATAGCAGCATAGAAAGCCCCACAATTCGGAGGAAGTTATCACGCAGAGAGAAACTAATAGAAAAATTGAATTACCTAGGAAAGGAGAGAACAGGATCGAACACAGGCACTATTGCAGAAACTCATGAAGTCCCGGTCAGTTTTCCCCAACAGCAAAGATTAGATCCTTCTCTCGCCCACGCTTGGAAGTCGGCCAGAGAAGAAGAAACCGAAGAGGTGGGTCCCTACTTCCTCATTAAGAAAAACCTCTTATATCGGATAACCACTACCGGTACCGGAGAACATAAACAACAATTAGTGGTACCCGATCATTATAGAAATCAGGTCCTCACGATGGCACATTGTCAACCCGGGGTAGGTCATTATGGGAGGGCAAAAAACAGAAGAATATCTTCTTAGACGGTTCTATTGGCCGGGAGTGTTTGCTCACATACGTAAATATTGTTCCCAATGTCCCAGATGCCAACTCACTGAACCCGGCAGACCTAAGAAAGCACCTCTGATGCCCCTACCCATTATAGACATCTCCTTCAGTAGGATAGGAATGGACCTGATTGGACCTGTAGTACCATCCACAAAGGGTCACACGTATATCTTAGTCATGGTTGACTATGCCACACAATACCCCGAGGCCGTCCCCTTAAAAAGTATGACAACTAAGACAGTGGCCCAGGCAATGATAAACATTTTTTCCCGAGTCGGGTTCCCGCATGAAATACTCACCGACCAGGGGACTCCTTTTATGTCCACTCTTATGAAGCAAGTATGTAAAACTCTAGGTATTTCCCAAATCCGTACCTCGGTATATCATCCACAGACAGATGGACTAGTGGAACGATATAACCGAACAATAAAAACCTTATTGAGAAAAGTGATGGAAGAGTCAGGGAGAGACTGGGATCAAAAATTACCCTTAGTATTATACGCGATTCGAACACATGAACAGTCCTCTACAGGTCACAGCCCATTCGAGCTGGTGTTCGGAAGACAGCCGAGATCTCTTCTTGACATGGCCATCGAAACATGGGAGGAAGAGGCAGAAGAAGGGGGAAGGCCCCTTCTAGAGTATGCACACAATTTAAGGTCACAGCTGCAAAATCTATGGGACACTGTCAAAGTGAATATGGAACAAGCTCAAAACAGTCAAAAACTATACTATGACCGAGGGAGCAAGTTACGAGTTTTACAACCAGGAGATCAGGTATTAATTATGCATCCAACCTCAGAACAAAAACTAATCGCCAAATGGCAGGGCCCCTATAAGATAATAAGAGCAGTATCTCCGGTTACCTACCTGGTTGAATTATCGAACAGTCCCCAGAAATCACAGATTTATCACATAAATCTCCTAAAAAAATGGGAAGAACCAGACCCCTCGAACACTGCCAGCGTGTTGGCAGGATTCCTATGTCCAAATAATAAGTCAAGTATTGAGTTCTGTCCAACCGAACACAGCAACGGGGAAGATCTACCCCCAGTAAATGAAACCTTAACAAAAGCAGAAAAGGAAAAGGTATACCACTTACTAGAACACTTCCGGGATTTTTTTTCAGCATTACCAGGTAAAACCACCTTGATAACCCATAAAATAAGAACCATACCCGGGAAAATTGTGAGGCTACGGCCGTATCGTATTCCTGAGGCGAGGAGGCAGATTATGGAAGCTGAAATACAGAAAATGTTAGAACAAGGGGTGATTGAACCGTCAAATAGTCCCTGGTGCTCCCCGGTTGTTTTAGTGCCAAAACCCGATGGTACTATTAGATTCTGTATTGATTTCAGGAAGCTTAACGAAAACTCCATGTTTGACACATATCCAATACCCAGAGTTGATGACGTATTAGAGAAATTAGGAAAAGCCAAATATATGACTACCTTAGATTTGACAAAAGGGTATTGGCAGATTCCCTTAGCCACAGAGGATAAAGAGAAAACAGCGTTCGCCACCCAGTCCGGTCTTTATCAGTTCACTGTGCTACCCTTTGGTCTCCATGGAGCACCAGCTACCTTCCAGAAGTTAATGGATAAACTCTTAAATCCCTTCCAGTCTTTTGCAGCAGCCTACCTAGATGATGTAGTGATTTTCAGTGAAACCTGGAATGATCATCTAAAACATTTACACCAAGTTTTCCACACTCTTGTCACCGCTGGGTTAACTGCCAATCCTAAAAAGTGCGTCATAGGAACATCCGACATATCATACTTGGGCTACAAAATTAGTCAAGGGAACCTAAAACCTCAAACAAAAAAAGTTGAGGCCATACTAAATGCACCTAAACCGACAACAAAGAAAGAGTTACGATCCTTCTTAGGGTTAGTAGGTTATTATAGAAGGTTCATACCTGATTATTCGACCTTGGCCGCCCCTCTCACGGACCTTCTGTCTAAATCCCATCCTAATAGACTAGCACCCTTTTCGGATCAACAGAAAACCAGCTTTGAACAACTAAAATCCTTCCTAACCAAAGACCCGATACTCCGATGCCCGGATTTCTCGAAACCCTTCCATCTCTATACTGATGCCTCAGATGTGGGTTTAGGGGGGGTATTGGCCCAACCCGATGGGGAAGGTAGGGATCATCCAGTAGTATACGTCAGTAGGAAGCTGTTTCCCTGAGAACAACATTATCCGACCATTGAAAAGGAATGTCTGGCCATAAAATGGGCCGTGGATACATTACAATATTACCTTCTAGGCCGACCCTTCATACTTTTTACGGATCATGCTCCACTCACGTGGTTGTCTGCCCATAAGGATACCAATTCTCGAATTTGACGATGGTTCCTTGAACTGCAACCATTTTCCTTTCAGGTCCGTCACATCCCAGGTCACCAACAGGCCCCAGCTGACTATTTATCTCGCTTCCCAGACGCTGCTACGGTCCTCGAGCAGGACCTGTCACGGGGAGAGGTATGTAGCCGGGCGATCCCGGCTACAAGCACGGCGGATGACGTATCGGCCGAGGCCGATACGTCATTTCTGCGTCTTCCCGTTGCCAGGGAGACGCGGCCCGCGAGCGGCAGGCAGGACGGCGTTGCCCGGGAAACGACGTCGGTTTCCCGGGCTGGAGGGACAGAAGAAGGAGACGCGCTGGAACGGGAGAGGCAGGAGAGGAACGCGGAGAGAGCGAGGAGAGAGAAGATCGAGGAGGAACAGAGGACCAGGAAAGAAGCAGACGAGGAGCTGGAGGAGAAAGAGAGAGAAGAAGAGCTCCAGGACCTGGAAACAGGAGACCAGGAGGAGGAACACCACCAAGCCAGCCACGACCCTGGAGGGTCGTGGCTAAACAAGGTACGGTCCTTTTGGACAAGAAGAAGGGAAATTGGGGAGAAGGGACTGGGGAGGGGTCAAAGAGGAAGGGTGGAAAGGGAGGTAGAAGGAAGGGCACTATAATCAACTCACCAGTGTCACTTATTCCTACACTAAGAGTAGATGTGTGCATACTATTCCCTGAACCACTCCTCACTGGCACCAACCCCCTCCTTTTGTGTGTACCGCCTCCCAGTCCAGAGATAATAGGAAAGGAAGATCCCCAATTAAAACCCAATACTTACCTTAGCGTTTTCCTTCTATTTTTCGGCACCACCCTGGATTCTGATGAGAGAGCAAGACAGCTAGGTCACCTGTAAAAGCAGAAGCAAGAACATACAATTACGAACCTGGGGAAAAGATACGAAGGAAGAACAAAGCGACTAAGAAAGACGAGAACACCTGTGCTTTTGTTAAACATACCCTACTTTCCGTATAATTAAAAAAATAAACCACTTACCACTAACTAAACAAAGCCTCAGTGGTCTTCATACTGTTAGACCTGCAACAACCACCTTTATGCTCCTGTGACCAGCATCTGGCCTGCTGCAGTGTTTTCCAGCCCCTTTTGCTTTACTGTAAAAAGTTGTCCTTTACTCGACAAGATAACATTTACAAAAAATATTCCATGGCACTTCTGTGTGGTTCAGCTCTGCCTCAAATAAGGAAAATGCCAGAATGCAATTGCATTGTTCTTAATGTAGTAACAATTTTCCTTGTTATAAATCATTTTGACTTTATATTTCCTTTTTATTTTTATTTATAAGTAACTAATTCGGGAGTCTGCTAGATTCATGAACGGGGTTCACTGTCATCTTCCTTCTATGAATGATGTGCTGCTCCAGTGGAAATGGGTGACTGCTGTGTCAATCGGTCCCTCTCTAACACATATTGTCCATACTTCCCTCTACCTATTCACTGATTCATTCTCTTTTTCTCTTCCTTGGTTGTTAGATGTATTATGCTGCAATCTTTTTCCGCCATCAACAGATCTCACACTTATGAGGTAATCGCAGGTTCTAAAGCGCTTGTGCCATTGTTAAAAAAAGCTACTGAGAGTTCACTAAGGGGAGCTAACTGCACGTGTTGCATGGAGCACTAAACTGCCCCGGTCACACCTGTTTTCCATGCAATCTAGTGGGTTCAGAAAGCGCTCACCAGTGGTGACTATACAATAAACGGAGCATCATTTTAACGTCAGTGCACAAGAGAGTTTTAGGGTGGTTGCCGATGGTAAATTAGGTTGTCATAATGCCAGAACCATCCAATGATAGACTTCAGGGGGGGTCAGTGATCATATTATCTTATCACTCTGGCTTGATGGTGCAGAGCCGGAGCGATGCAGTCTGCTTAGTGCTTGATAGACAAACTTGGTCAATTGGATATTTAAACGGTGTTGTCTGGATTGAGCGAGGCAATTATAGCTTGCCTGCTTGTACAAACTCCCACAGTGTTCCATTTGTGTTTTAACTGATTTTTGTGTGTCACTATCAGTGAAGGCATAAGCACACACCATGTTCAAGGGATTTCTGACACTGCCTGCATCCCCTGCAAATTATAGTTTTCTGTGGTCAACATCAGCTGGGAAGATGCTCCAGAAATGGCCACTCACCCAGTCTCAGAGCCTTGAATTTTACCTTTAGTTGATTAGAATATGTGCAAGCTAGGTAAGGAGCAGGTGATGCATGTTATAACTGTTGATTAGCACCCATGAGTCGTCCTTTGACTCCTTAGCCTTTCCTGAAAGGCCAGAGAATCTTTCAAAACCCCTAATATTCCCCAAAAAAGAAGGTTCAACTTTCCTTCTACTACCAAATATGCTCTCCATCTGGACTCCCAGTAAACCCTGATGTACCGGAATAAAACAAGGTTCCTCTACTGCAAGCTTCAATACTCCTGGGAACCAAACTTGTGAAGTCCAAATGGAGGGTCACGAAAACTAAGTTACACCTCTTGTTCGGGACTTTCCATAATACTCTCTGGATCACTGCAAATCGTAAGAAAGCATACGCCTTCTCCAGCAACCAGTCCTGTTCTACGGTATCCACTGCTATGGCTCCTGGATCTGGTCTCCAACTGAAATATCCTGCCAGTTGATATGTGAGTCTGCTTGCAAACAGAGCTCTTTCTATTGGACCCCAAAGAGCTTGTACTCTCCTGAAAATCACTAGGTTTAATTGCCAATCGCTGAAATGTCTGAGATGAAGTGAATTCCAAACTGCCCTCTGATTCTGCTCACCTGGAATGTGGCCTACCAACAAAATAAAAGAAATATCAGATGTCCATTGCTAGAACTGACAACTGCTATGACTTCAAACCCTCCAGTCAATTGATATAAGAAACCATTGAAACACTGTCCATGCAAATTAGCACAACACTGTTTGCTAAGTAGGTTTTGAAGCTCCTCAAACCGTACAGTCCTGTCATCAACTCCAAGCAATTTATGTGTAACAGTTTCTCTTCCCTCACCCATCTCTCCCCATCTCTGGGTTGTTCAGGTGAGCCCCCAAGTCCAAACTGCTGACATCTGTCTCTAAAATAAACTCTGGTACATTTCCAAATATAGCTTTGCCATTCCAAATCTCTAGGTGGTTTAGCCACCACTCCAGATAAATTCAAGCTCACAGGGACAAGCTAGTTGGATCCGCATGACATCAACTTTTCCTCAAACCTGTTGTCTTCAACCTCTGAAGAACCCTGTGATGATGGGGTCCTGAAGGAATTACTTGGATAGAAGAGATCAGGAGATCAATAGTCCTTGACAAGTCCCTGACTATTACTACCTCCTTTCCTGGGAAGTATCTTCCTTCCTTCCTTATTCTCTTTATCTTTTTCTGGGGGAAAAGTAACTGGGTTCATAGAGTGTCTACCTGAAAAAGTAGAATCTCCTATGACTGACATGATGCCAAGACTGACTTCTCCACATTCACAATGAACCCCAGGTCTTCTAGAAGTTCCCTTGTCATACCTAAATGATCCATTAACACTGTTTTTTCGAACTCACAAGCAGGATGTTCTCTAAATATATTCTGCATGCTCTCAGAAAAGCCACCACCGGTCTTGACACCTTGGAAAAACATCATGGAGCAGAGGATAACCCTGAAAGTAGACAACAAAACCGGTACATTACACCTCTCCATTTGAAGCAGAGATACCTGTATGAATCTGTCTCCATAGGAATCATGAAGTACGCATCTTTTAAATCCAGTTTTGCTAACCAATCCTTTTACTGTAAAATGTTCACAAAAGATGAATTTCCTCCACCTCAAAGTGCCTGTAGACCAAGTACTTGTTTAGATCCCTTGGATTTGTCACTCAGCGCCAACCCCTGTCTTTCCTTTTACCCAGGAAAATTGCATCACAAATCCTTCGTTTGAGTCTACAACTGTTATTATTGCACCCTTTTGCAACATTTAAGCACCCTCCAAATCCACCAAATCCATTCTCTCCTTCTCAAGGACAACCTCCCAGGGTTGAGAACACTGAATAGGAGTCGCCCAAAAATATATCTAGAAACCCCTCATAGTTTCCAGAACCCAGGATTAATTTGTCACTTCTACTCATTTGTGTACAAATAGTTGTAGGCTTCCATCTACCTTTACTTGGAAAGAACCAGTACATACATTGGTGCTTACCTTCAGGTCCTGCACCTTGAGATCTATCTGTTCCCACTCCGGTTGTAGATCTTCCTGTCTGCGGGTAGAATCCTGATGATGTTTAGAAAGCCCTGCTATATCCCCTTGAATTCTGGGAGTACTGATTTTTTGTATAAAAGTGGGACCTCCTTACATTTCGGCTGGCAGCCAGTCCTCTCCTGTTGGCCCTTCCAATGATGTGTGTGCCCAACACATGTTGCATGTTGTTTTGAGGCTTACTCAGAATTGTAAAATGGACATGTACTTGCCCAAAAACTTGATAACGTTGTGTCCGAATATGAGGCAAACTTGTCAAAAATATGTACCAAAGGGACCAAGATATCCAAAAGATGGTCCTGACATTGTTTTAGGTACCACTCTAGGCCCTTTCTTGGATCTTTACATGATTTGAACAGGAATGTTATTAGCTCTGGATCTATTTTGGGTGTGTGACACGCCTTATAACCTATCACTGGCCTCAAGGGTTTTTCCACACCCACGGTTTTATAAATTGTGCCAATTGTGCCAGTGGCCATCACTCAGAGCTACGTGGGTGCCTTATGGGATCTGGGCTAAGCATATCCTCCCCTAGAGGATTTTTGACTGGCTTTGTGGATGAAGTGCCCTGTAAGTGCCCTGTAAGTCGGCACCAAGACTCTTGAAGGTATCTAAACCTTCATTAAGGTCAACTCATCAAACTCTTTTAGACATAATTGTTGGCATCAAAAACATTATCTTGGCTCAGTGAGTCTGGGTTATTTTTGAGCCCCTGAGGACACCACACCCCCTTGTAGCTAAAAGGCCACCCTCAGTCTTTTGTAGTGCTAAGACTACCACTAGTGGAGGATAGGGGTGCTTCCCTTCTTGTCCTTGACCTCGTGTTCAGGGGGCTGTTCCGATGCCTCTCCTTTCTTAAAGCTTTTCTGCCATTTTTTGGGTTCTCCTCTTCCTTTTGGACATAGTGGCTTTCACCACTTCTTTGACAGAGGTATTTAGCCCATCTTCAAATTACCTCCTAAACATTTCTTCACTTACCTGTAGCTGAGTGGTTTCCCTCTCCTCAGCCATTCCACTACCTAAAATAAACAATGTATTATTTAAAACTTTAGCCGAAAGTCACTAAATATTAACCACCATTATTTAAATTGTAAATCAACATTTTTAATTAATGACCAAACTATAAACCTACATTTAAATGTTCTAATTTTGCACAATCTTCTAATAAACCCCATTCTCTTCTCTCTCTCTTTTTTGTACGCTAACTATGTAAGGGAGGCACCCTAGTACAAGGATAGATTGTAGAAAAAAATTGTAATTTTATAGTAAAAAGAGTAAAAAGAAAGGGGCATTACCAGTCAGATGACAGCCAGATTGGAGTTATGACAGTTTAAGAGCAACTTTTGAAACAAGGGCATTGATATGGCAGCCAGTTATGTGTTTTTATCCTGAAACAAAACGGGAGCCGGATTCTAGTCCACTTTCCATTGCTTTTTACCACTATATTTTTTAATGACAAGCACTGAAGTATTCACCGCTGCGGTCGGGCTCATTGCAATTGAGTGACTGCCCACCTCAGATACTCACGACCTTGGCTGGCCTTGATGCCTGAACTTCTTGTCTCTGTCTTTCAGAAATCATTTTCTTCAGATTTTTAACATGTAACCAAATCACCTTTACTATCATTGGAAGGTGCATTGCATGGAAGGGCTGATATAGCTGCCCCTTTCTGTTCCTACTCCGCATCTACCAAAATGATCTAAGTAACTATTCAAACGCCTCAAGGCAATTTAACTAATCAGTACATACCATACACACCAAATATGCACATACAAAAACATATATTTACATCATAAAGTTGCATGTCTCGCTCAGTGTAGTGCCTCCTCCAGGGATACCTCTGGCAGATGGGGAATTGAGAAGCATTCAGATCTTTGGGAAAACCAGACCCCTCTCTGGCCGCCCTCAAGCTGACCATGAGGTAACACTGACCACAGCGATCCCCTAGGTGCCTGGAAGTGCCTCCTATTTTGCTGCCTTTTTTTGACTATTTTCCCAAACCTTGTCACCTCTGCAGCTGGATCATTATAGTGTTACTTCGAATAAAATCTGTGAAGTCTTCAGAATTACAGTGTAGGTCCATTCTATAACAGAAGCAGATAATCAAAATGTAATTCTTAAATCAAAAATCGCTTACCATCACTGTCTGTCTAGGAAGGCCCACCTGACCGCTCCATAATCCAGCGCTGGGCTGTAGGTATCCTGAAAAGATGGCGAAAACTTAGCAATGATCAGTAGTACCAACTGTATAAAGCACAGGTAACAGGAAAGCAGTCAATCAATGTTCAAGCTCAGTTGACATACCCATACTATCACCCATTGTTATCCTACCTAGAGTTGCTTGCCCTGCAACTGTTACTGCAATCTCCATGCATTTTTTTCTATCCCATAAGAAGTATACACCAAGTTGCATAAAAATGCATCTTCATGAAGATCGAGGATTTGCATAGAAAGAGAGGAATCAGGACCACCCTTAGGCCCAGATTTATACTTTTATTGTGCCGCATTTGCGTCATTTTTTTATGCAAAATCGACACAAACTTACAAAATACAAATATATTTTGTACGTTTGCGATGCTTATGCGTAAAAAAATGACGCAAATGCGGCCCAAATAAAGTATAAATATGGTCTTAATCTCTTTCCTCTTTTGCTTCCTCCTTATGAAACTCAGTTATGGCCCCTCTGATAAATATCCCACCAACAAAAAGGAGTCTACTTACCACCTTGCCACTTTTTGCCCTTTTCAACTCCTCACTCGTCATGTATTTTGTTTAAAAGTCACAATACCTGGCATGAAAAGGCACTTACTCCTGACACCTCGTCCCCCACTAGACTCCAGACCATCAGTTCTTATTCCACTCCCCACCTGCCTATAATTCCCTCTACTCTCAAAGACAGGGTGGATAACCACTACCTATCCTGAGAGAGGCTCTCAGTGAGCCACATCTGTGTGGAATAGCATTAGCTTGTCAGCTCTCAGTCGGTGCAGAACTGCGACTGACAGCAGAACTGATGGTGACAGCACAAAAGCAGCAGCCTCATTCTATTGCCGCCCTTGGGTTTTTAAAGTGGATTACTGAGAAGCCATCATGGGCTTTAAAGTATTCTAGTGCTTGACAGGATGTGCAGGGAGTGAATGCTTTTGTTTGTGATATCATAACTGTGAAAAACACATTTTGTTTGTTACTCATGAAAAATTTGCAGTGAATGATTTGTGATCATGTACTCTTCATGCTCTAATAATCTAAAACAATCTAAAAAATCAATGGTAATTATAATATTTTATTACACAACACTTACCTGCCAGCATCCTCACCTCTATCCCGAGCTGCTGCAGTAAGTTTTTCTTTTACCCAAGTAGATCTTTATCCCGCTATTGACATCTGCATGCAACTAGTGCAGCTAGCTCCTCCTCTGAAAAAAATATTGTGCAGCTGGACAGCACAGCACTGCACAAGCACACTTCCTGTCGCGTTCCTCGTTGAATGTCAAACAAATTGGGCAAAAAGATTTAAAATAAAAACAATCAGAGTGTAATTTAGTTCTGGGCAAGTGCGGACAGAAGAAGTAAACAGGGAACCTGTAATGGTGATTTGGCACATCTATGTGTGCTGCAAAATGTAGCACACATAGAAATACCAAAGAGTGATTTTGAATGATTGTTTATGTGCAGAAAGGTGAACCTTCCTGCACGTAAATAATCAACCATGGCATTTTGCTTCTTCTATGTGTGCTGCAGAATACAGCACATAAGAAATAGCAAAAAACAGAGAGGAATTAAAGCATTCCCCCTCATTTTGCAGTGCTAACGCCACCCCTGGAGTGGCATTAGTTTTTGGAGCTGCCTCAGGTTTACAACAACTTGTAAATCTGAGGCAGCATCAAAAGCAATGGGTGCTGCAGTTGAACACCCAATGCAACACCCATTGAGCGAATCTCTAACTCAGAAAACTGCTTTAGAGGGGCCCATATTTACAAGAAGACATAACACCACAAAAAAAAGTGGCTTTACACCTCCTTCTAAATATGGAGCATTGGTTAGCGCCATCATAACGTCATGAAAATTGATGCTCCAGTGGCGCTAGTGGCTCTTGAGTATGCCCCATAGAATACACAGTAAAAAGGGGCACTAAAGGACACTGCCAAAGGAGCAAGCAACCAGGAATCTGATTTTTACAGAAACTCCCTACTGCAAATTGCCATCTCACATACATTTTACAACATAATAATTCTGTGCGTTTTTGTGTGTGGAAAGTGAGCCTTCATCACCATATTTGTTGCAAGAGACCAGCAGTGAACTTGTTTGTTTTTGCTCCATTTTAAGGGAATTTTGTTATATTCCATGAAAAAAATGCAGAAATTAGGCGCATTCCTATTCGTGATCCAAGTAGAATTTAGGGCCAGATTTAAAGAAATGTGGCGCAGCGCAATGCTGCGCCAAAATTGGCAGCGCCATGCTCCATCACCTTAGAAACGCAGGGATGCGCCATATTAAAGGGAATATGGTGCACTCCTCTGTTTCCCCCTATGCTGGAGCAAAATTTAGCTGCCGAAGCAGGCATCCTTCCACCATTGTGCAAGGGTGTCTGTGTTGAGGGGTGTGATTGTTTATGTGTGGGAAGGTGTCCCTTCCTGCACATCAACAATTACTAATGGCGCTTTGGCCCTTCTGTGTGTGCTGCACAATGCAGCGCACACAGAAGTGCCAAACAGTCATTTTCAAATGATTGTTAATGTGCAGGAAGGGACACCTTTCCGCACATAAACAATCATTCCTGGCATTTTGCTTTTTATATGCATGCAACAGAATGCAGCACGCATGGAAAAAGCAAAAAATGAGGAGGAATAAAAGTATTCCTCCTTGTTGCGCCATGCTAATGCCACCCCTGGGGGTGGCGTTAGATTTTGGTGCTGCCTCAGGTTTACGAGATTTCATAAATCTGAGGCAGCGTCAAAATGCAATGGGTGTTGCTGTGGCAAGCATTGCATGCCCCTTCCATGCACAGTGCTGTGTGGGGAAGGGAAGAATTTACAAGGTGGCGTTAAGCCACAAAAAGTGGCGTAACATCACCTTGGCAATACGGCGCTGTGCTTAGCGCTACAGGAGCTTCACTAAAAGTGACACTCCTGTGGTGCTAGAGGCCTATAAATACGGCCCTTAGACTGTAGGACTGTAAGTTCTGTTCTGTGCAAGTTCTTCAGCTAGGCCAATTTTTTATTGTTTTTTCCCCCCTCCATTCCCAAAATCAAAATCAAACGCAAAAGAGTCCTAGGTCTGGATGTTAATGAGTCCCTGCTGTTCAGAGGCCTTATAGTGAGGGATTTAATGCTTCCATTCACCCTACACCACTCTGGTCAACTCTGTTATCTACACTACCTTATTTTATTATTTATTTAATACATTTGTAGAGCACATGTGCCACCTGAAAGGTATCCTGGTGCTGAGACAAATAATCGCACATCCTAAAATGGCTCCAAAACATGACGGAATCATTGGGAGAAGATCCAAGTTTTCAAGGCCCCTCTAAAGCATAAAAGATCAGATGAGTGTCTAATGAAAGAAGGGAACTGATTCCAGATTTAGGCTGCCTTTACAGAGAAGACACGTCCTCCCTATTGAATCTTCCTAAAATTGGTGATACAAACAAGATTGGCTGATGATGAGTGTTAGAAATGGGGTCTTTGGTTGGCAGTCAGGTTACCCCCTGTCCAAGCAAGGACCCTCACTCTAGTCAGGGTAAGTCACACACAATCCAAATTATCCTGTGCCCACCCTCTGGTAGCTTGGCACTGAGCAGTCAGGCTTAACTTAGAAGGCAATGTGTAAAGTATCTGTGCAATAAATCATACAATAGCACAATATAGCACCACAAAAATACACCACACAGTGTTTAGAAAAATATATAATATTTATATGGACATTTGCAGGTCAAAATGATAAAAGATGCAATAAGGAATTGTAGGGAAATAACTGAAAAGTGATATGAAGTGTCTTAAGTCTTTCAAAAGCAAACAAAGTCTCTTTCAAGCACAAAGTACCTGGTTTGGAGTGAAAGAATCTCCGCAAAGGGCCGCAGAGGAGGAGATGCTTGGAAAATGGTGTGTGCGTCGGTTTCGGCGCATCACAATCGGACTTGCGCCGTTATTTTTCACACAGGGAAGACGTTGCGTTGATTTCCGGTGCACGGACAGGTCTCCTCTGTGGGTCGCAGGGTTTTCAGACGCCCCGGGGTCTGTGCGTGGAATCCTGGGCTTGTAGTCTGGCTGTGCGTCGTTCCGGTGGGCTGTGCGTGGAATTTTCTCCCTCACGGCAGGCGCTGTGTCAATGTCCTCTCTGGAAGTCTGGCGGCGTTGTCCAGGTGGGCCGTGCATCGAAGTTCCGGTCGCACCGCAGGCGTTGTGTTGATCTTTACCTCGCGGGGTCGAGCGGCGTCTTTCAGGTTCGGCGCGTGGTGAATTTCTCACCGCGGAACAAGCTGTGCGTTGAATTTTTCACCGCACAAGGAGTCCAGTTGAAAGAGAGAAGTCTTTTTGGTCCTGAGACTTCAGGGAACAGGAGGCAAGCTCTATCCAATCCCTTGGAGAGCACTTCTGCAGCAGGGCAAGAGTTCAGCAAGGCAGCATGGCAACAGCAAGGCAGCAGTCCTCTGTAGAAAGCAGTCAGGTGAGTCCTTTAGGCAGCCAGGCAGTTCTTCTTGTCAGGGTGCATGTTCTGGTTCAGGTTTCTTCTCCAGCAAGTGTCTGAGGTGGTAGGGCAGAGGCCCTGTTTTATACTCAAATATGCCTTTGAAGTGGGGGAGACTTCAAAGAGTGGCTTAGAAGTGCACCAGGTCCCCTTTCAGTTCAATCCTGTCTGCCAGGGTCCCAGTAGGGGGTGTTGCAGTCCTTTGTGTCAGAGCAGGCCCTCCACCCTCCCAGCCCATGAAGACTCATTCAAAATGCAGATGTATGCAAATGAGGCTGAGTACCCTGTGTTTGGGGTGTGTCTGAGTGAATGCACAAGGAGCTGTCAACTAAACCCAGCCAGACGTGAACTGTAGGCACAGAAAGATTTAAGTGCAGAGAAATGTTCACTTTCTAAAAGTGGCATTTCTAAAATACTAATATTAAATCCAACTTCACCAGTCAGCAGGATTTTGTATTACCATTCTGGCCATACTAAATATGACCTTCCTACTCCTTTCAGATCAGCAGCTACCACTTCAACAATGTATGAGGGCAGCCCCAATGTTAGCCTATGAAGGGAGCAGGCCTCACAGTAGTGTAAAAACGAATTTGGGAGTGATGACGCGGAAAAGAAGGTCTAACAAATATTCATATATCATATAATCAAAATCGTATAAGGTAGTGTGATTTTAGCAAAGAAAAATAATGTACGTGGGAAATTGTGCCCACGGAGTAGTTCGCCATTATTATAAACAAGCTTAATTAATCATGAAGAATTGACAAATGTATTAATCCGTCATAATTACAAAATGTATTCTATGATTTCTTGTCAAAACTGTTATATGCTTAGCTTAAATTTAGTAGAGGCTTTGGCCTAGTCGCCTGGTCTCAAATTTAACTGCGTGGATTTCACTTGCATTAACAAAGACAGTATTTTATTTTAAAGGTTGTATTTTTCCAGTAGAGATGACTAATACATTTATCTCAAGGTTTCGTGCTAGGCCGGTTTCATCCCTTTTAAGCAAGATCAGTTTCTGCAGGTGCAGACAACAAAGACACTAAAGATAAAATTCATTGGCAAACTTTGTTGCAACTTGTGTTCCAAGGCTCCAAGGACACCTTATGTAAAAATGAGTACTAGGAGAAAGACATTATTCATTGGTCAAATTGAAGCCACCCTATGAACCCTCCAATGGAAGACCCTGAAGGATTTGGAATGTTTCTTACTTAAACCCACCGGACAAAGAGAAGTCAGCCATTTTCCTCAATGCCATTTTGAAGCCCGATTCAAGACGCCATCTTAGGCGACATCTTGATGCCTTTTCTCTATTCCAGAGAAAGAGACTTTGAAAATTCTCACCCTAGAGACTTTAACTTTAACTTTGCCCCATCCTGTCCATGTAGTAACTTTTGCCCGATTCTCCTTGCTGCCGCAAGGAAACTTGCCATTAACTCTGCTCCCTTTGAAATCCGCCCCATGCTGATCGAACCAGTACCTGAAGGACGAAGACTTTTCTTGAATGCTGATTATATTTGGTAATTATGAAAGGATAATTGTATTATGCATTGTGTTTCTCCTTCCTAGGTACCAACTGCTTATTTTGATAGGGCCCAAGCTAGAAGTTTTCTAAATTTGTGTTGACTAAATTCGTTTTGCATGAAGCCCCACATGCTAATGCTAATTAGAGGCTAGTCGAGGTATTCATCTGATGCACCATGTTGAACTGAAATCTTGTTATGCTGACCGATGTATGAAATGAGTCAAATTCAATTGCTTATATTAGTGATTTGCATTGCTATAACCGAGTGCATTATAATTCAGATTTTGCGTAGATTGCGTTTCTTCTGCCGTTATGGACAGCTAGTAATGTTCGTATACATATATCATTTGGTTTTGAGACTTATATACATTGTGCTAGCTTTGTTAATATAGGGAAATAAACTCATTAACTTTAATAAACCGGTGTGGTTATTCATGACTGAAAGGTCATGGTGTGTCAATTACTGATTGTTATGATTCTTAATGTGTTGATTGATTATTAATTGATTATTGGTTGTTGATCATAATTAGTTATCGATGATTGATTTGAGCGATCCGACTATTCTTGGATGAGGAGAGCCCAACTAGGTTCAAAGGTTCACCGACCTCCGGCGTGTCCAAGTACAAGTAATTTATAAGGACTGGACGCGCTATCAGGAGTTTTACACTACCAGGACATGTAAACTACACAGGTACATGTGCTGCCTTTTACCCACACAGCACCCTGCTCTAGGGATTACCTAGGGCACATATTAGGGGTGACTTATATGTAGAAAAAGGGGAGTTTTCGGCTTGGCAAGTACTTTTAAATGCCAAGTCGAAGTGACAGTGAAACTGCACACACGGGCCTTGCAATGGCAAGCCTGAGGCATGGTTAAGAGGCTACTTATGTGGGTGGCACAATCAGTGCTGCAGGCCCACTAGTTGCATTTAATCTACAGGCCCTGGGCACATGTAGTGCACTTTACTGGGGTCTTAGAAGTAGATTAAATAAGCCAATCTACTCTGAAACAACTCAGCACCTCTGCACTTGGTGTCACTGCACTCAACACCATTATACTTTATTCTGAGCCACTGCACTTTACTCTGCCTCCCTGCACTCTATGTTAATGCACTATACACCACTTTACACAAAACCAATGCACTTTATGCCAATTTACTATGCATCACTGCACTCTACCCCACTGTACTCTTCTCTGCAACACTTTATGCTGCTGCTCTATATGTCATTGCACTCTATGCCACTCTGTTCAGCCCTGTCCCACTATACTCTGTGCCACTGCTCTCTACACCAATGCACCCTACGCCACTCTACTATACACCACTGCACTTTATGACAGTCTGCTCTGCAACACTGCCCTCTCTGCCACTGTGATCTACTCTTCACCACTCTCCTCTATGCAACATTATGCCACTGCACTCTATGCCACTACACCATACGTTACTACACTCTGTATCCATCCTCTCTATGACACTGCACTCTACTCTGCACCAATCCACCCTACTACTCTATACTCAATGCCACGCTACTCTGCAACACTGCACTCTCCAACACTGAACTCTACGCCACTCTTCTCTGCACTTCTGAACCCTATGGCGCTGCACTCTACCCTGCACCACTCTACTCTGCATTGCCCCACTCTACGCCACTGTACTCCATGCTAACACACTCTAAACTGCAGTAATTTATTCTACACCAGTGCACTCTATCTCACTCACTCTACCCCACTGCACTCTATTCTGAAACAATCTACTCTTTGTCACTGTACTTATGCCATTCCACTCTACACCACTGGCCACTGCAATCTACTTTGCACAACTCTACTCCATGCCACTTTATTCTACACCACTACATTCTACTCTGAAAAACTCTACTGTATGCCACTCAGTTAAACTCTGCACCATTCCACTTTATGCCACTGCAATCTACCTTGTGCCAGTCTACTCCAAGCCACTGTATTCTATGCCACTGCACTCTATGGTACTGCATTCAATGCCAATGCACTCTGCACCACTTTAAACAAAACCAATACACTCCACGACACTGCATTCTATCCCAAACTACTCTGCACCACTGCATTCTATGACCCTGCACTATTCTTCGCACCACCCTACACAACTCTACTGCACTCTGTGCCAAAGCACTCTATGCCAATGTACTCTACGCCACTACACTCTGCACCACTCCAACCAATACCACTCTAATCTACCATACATCACTGCACTCTGCCACTGCACTTCATTTCACTCATCTCTTCTTTTTTCTGCACCAGTCTAATATATGCCAGTTCGCTCTACTATTCACCATTGCACTCTTCACCACTGCACTCTGCCCCACTACACTCTATGCCACTCCACTCTGTAACATTACAGTCTATGCTACTGCACTCCACACCAATGCACTCTAAACCACTACTTTGTGCCACTCTGCTCTTCCCAGAACCATTCCACTCTACCCTGCACTACTCCATTCTATGCCACCTCACTTTATTGGGAAACAATCTACTCTATCCCACTGCATTCTATGCCACTCTACTCAACTCTGCACCATTGCACTGTATGACACTGCACTCCACACTATGCTACTCTATGTCACTCCACTCCACTCTGTACCATTTTACTATGTGCCATTGTGCTCTATGCCACTCTTATCCTAAACCATTGCATTCTACACCAATGCACTCAATGCCACTCTACACCATTGTGCTCTAAGTCACTGCACTCTATGCCTCTCTTTTCTACTCTGCACTTCTGTACTCTACGCCACTGATCTCAGCACCACTCTACTCTGCACCACTCTTTGCGAGGGCACTCTACATCACTGCTCCACAATAATCTACTCTCCAATGCTAATGCATGATACTCTGCATCATTCAACTTTGAGCCACTGTACTGCATTCTATGCACTGTACACCCCACACACTGCATCGCTCCATGCCACAGTAATCTATTCTGTATCACTGCGATCCATGCCACTGCACTGTACACTACTCTACTCCACTGCACTCTACCCTGCACCACTCCACTTTACACCACCTCAGACTACTCAGAAACAATCTACTCTATGCCACTGCATTCTACTCGCCACCTCTCTACTCTATGCCACTGCACTCTACACCACTGCACTCTATGCCACTCTACTCTACGTCACTTCACTCTGTGCCGATGCACTCTATACCTCTTTACTCAAAACCACTGCACTCTACACAATCTATTCTGCACCATTGTACTTTATGCTACTTCCCTCTATGCCGCTCTATGACACCCCACTCTGACACTACACTCTAAGACACTACACTCTTCAATGCTCTACTCCATTAAACTCTACTCCACTTTATGACACTCTTCTTCACTCTATGCTACTCCATTCTACAACACTCTACTTCATGCCACTCCAAAACACTACTCCACTCTAGAACCCTCTATGCAAACTTTCTCTATGCCACTCCAGGCCACTTTACTCTCTCTGTTCTATGCCACTGTATTACATTCTACTCTACTACTCTTCCCTGTGCCACTCCACTCTGTGCCACTCTACTCCAGTCTACCCCCTTACACTCCACTTTGTGCTACTCAATGTCCCTTAATACTATTCTACATCACTCGACTCCACAATACTCTACTCCACACCATTCTACTCTCCAACACTACTCCACTCAGTGTCACCCCACTCTACAAAAATCTACTCTGCTCTAAACCACTCTACAACACTCTACTCCACACTTTGCAACACCTTCTATGCCACTCCACTCTACTTTTATACCACTCCATGACAATCTATGCCACTTCACTTTATGACACTTTACTCCACTCTGACACTCAACTCAACTCTGCTCTATGCCCTTCCACTCTACAACACTCTACTCCTTCCACGACACTTCACAACACTCTATGCCACTTCATCCCACTTCATAACACTCAACTCTACTCCACTTTATAACACTCCATTCCACTCTCCTTTAAACCACTAACATTTGACCATGCGAACGGCAGCTACACTGCTGTACAACATGGCTAAACATTTTGGCAAAGCCAAATGCTCTTGCATAAGGAAGACCTATTGGCTTTGCCAATGCTTGTTTTGTCAGCCAAACGTCATCAAGTTGCTGTTCTTTCCAACAGGTCTTTCATTTATGTCCCACCCAAGGCCAATGTGATCTGTTTCAGCCCCAAATGTGAGTAACTCTGTTACAGGCCAAATGATGAATCATCATGTGTTCAACACAAAGGTGCTCCACTCTTAGTACCACCCCAAATAAAGTCTACCTACGTAAGTGATCCAGCACAGAAAAAAAATGGGAAGAGAAAGTTAATGCGCTTACACATTCAAAGCCCTACTTAGCAAGCCATGTGTGTTCTCTTGTATCTCAATTAGAAATCATTGCAGCTGTAATCGGCATTCAGACTTGGTTGACCCCCATTGTGCTTACCTTAAAAATTATGGGGCAGGTACTATGTGTATGTGTGTTGCCTTGAGTGCTACATTTGCTGTGTTTGTTTTATCTGTGAATCTTCAGGGTGCTGAAGTCTAATATTAACACAATCACACTGAAGTAACATGTACAGGTGCTAATTATATTAAATTCTAAATAGTACACCACAGCATGGTAAGCTTCTTTGACTTAACATATGCATTTGTTAAATCAGTATTATTTTAAATGCTTCCCATGAGAAAAAAACACATGTGGGCATCATCTACTCCCCAATAGGGTATAAAGACATGCCATCATATTTCTCAAGTTACCCATTGGTTCCAGACATTTGATTGTATTTCAGTCATGCTGCTGCCACAGAGGAGCATATGTTACGGGGTGGGTTAGGTCATATGTAGGACTCGGAGACTTGAATAGGTGCAGGTGATAATTTATTTAAGAGTTCTTGCAATATTAAATTGGTGTCTTGGTGTGTTTCTCTTCTTTATTGTCTCTCTTGTTGTTCCTCCCAGGTTCCCTTCTTGACTGGCGCTGATTCCCGGTGGACTCCCAAGCGTACCAGAAAAAGTAACGGAAGGGAAGGTAAGTCAGGGTGTATGAGTATCTCTATCGTAAGAGTGAGACTGGAAGAGAGAGCGAGAGTGAAGAGAGAGAGAGAGAGAGAGAGAGAGAGCGAGAGAGAGAGATCCGGTTGTGTGTGTAAAAGGGGATGGAAACAGGTGCATGTCACTCAGACACCCCTCTGTGCTCCCAAGTAGGATCTTGTCTCTCAACCCTTCCTAATGCCTGTATTTCAGTTTAAAACTCGTTCTGGTATTTCTAGTCCTTATCGGTTATCCTGGCTACTCCCCTCTAAAACCCTCTCAGCTGTTCCCCTCTCAAGCCCTCCCCCTCCCTCCTCGCGATCCTCCCCTCCGTCCCTTGCTTCTGTATTTCTATTCTGCCCTTTAAACAAGGACCGTACCTTGTTTAGCCACGTCCCTCCTGGGACGTGGCGGTGAATGCGTGTCTCCTCGCGGTTGTTTTTCTTCACGGTGCCCGTTTTCGTGCTGGGAACATCAGAGTTCCCAGCTGCTCCTTCTCCGTTTTGTTCACTGGCGTCCTTCGGTTCCTCGGCTCTCCTGTTCGTGTTGGTCGCGTCCTCAGTCTCCTCCTCCTCTGCCTCCTCCCGGAGTCCATCGTCCAGCTTTTCTTTTACTGGAACCCGGAAATCCGGGTTCATGGCGTCGGGATCCGCCCCCATGCTGTCATGGGAACGGTAGACGCATTCCTCTGACTCGCGCAACAGCGCCAGTCAGAGGAATCTGTAGCCGAGTTGGCCGAGAACCGGCTACAGCATACTTGAGTTGTGACATTCCGAGTATGGACTAGGCATGTAAGCAATAACACCCCTAGAATGGACTACTTCACATGTATGACTAGGTATATAAAGCATATTTTGAAAATATTTTTTCAATGCAAATGATAAATGTTACTTTT
The DNA here is from genome assembly GCF_031143425.1 of Pleurodeles waltl. Taxonomy (NCBI): domain Eukaryota; kingdom Metazoa; phylum Chordata; class Amphibia; order Caudata; family Salamandridae; genus Pleurodeles; species Pleurodeles waltl. Next base: position 1,424,151,157 of record NC_090440.1, on the reverse strand, counting down.
ATTGCTTGAAGTGTGGAGTAGATTGTTTTATAATAGCCCTTGTGGTAATAACTGCATGTCTGAGTAAATTGTGCAGGAATGTACTGACCTATTTGATCACCAGGTAAAAAACATATGGAAAATCTATCACAAGCTAAATAGTGTCTGCCTGTGGTCCACATGTGATATAATGCATGCAGGGGTGTAACACAGGCTCCTGAGGCACATGTGATGAAGAAGGGCACCCAACCTTTCAAGGATCCCCAAACCCTTCAACAGGCCCATCTAGCAAAAATACGTCGGAACAACGCATGCTTGAATGATGCATGCCTAAACAACGCAGTCGGAACAATGACCACATTGCTACCACCAATGATTTTTCCCACGAATGCCTTAACAACGATTTTTCATTGTAAAGGCATGCCTGATAAAGGCATGCGTGGAACGGCATGCATGGTTCCAGCATGTGACTCCTGCACCTAAAACCTAAACTACCCCAACCCCACCCCTAAAACTAATCCGACCCCACCCTGCCCCTAAACCCTAAATCTACCCGACCCCCACCCCGCCCCTAAAAACAAAAATTACCTCGACACCCCACCCTGTGCCTAAAAACTAAAATCACCTTCACCCCCTCCACCCCCACCCCTGAAACTACTGCAACACCCATCCTTCCCCTAAAACCTAAACTACCCCAACCCCCACCCCTAAAACTACCTCAAGCCCGCCCCTAAAACCTAAAAATACCGCAACTCCCCACCTGCCCCTAAAACCTAAAACTACCCCGACCCCCACCTCACCCCTAAAACCTAAAACTACTCCGACCCCCCACCCCTAAAAACTAAAATTACCTTAACTCCCACCAACACCCCTAAAACTACTGCAACCCCAAACCCCACCCCTAAAACCTAAAACTACGCTGACCCCCACCCCTTCTTCTAAAACTACTGCAACCCCTATCCCCCCAAAACCTAAAACTTCTCTGACCCCACCCCAAAAACCTAAACTACCCCAACGCCCACCCTGCCACTAACACTGAAAACAACCCCGTCCCACACCCCTAAAAACTAAAATTGCCCCGACCCCCACACAGCCTCTAAAACTACTGCGACTCTCCACTCCTGCCCCTAAAACTTAAATTACCCCACCCCAACCCTAAAACTACTCGACCCGCTACACTGCCCCTTCAACCTAAAATTACCCCAGCCCCCGCCCCTAAAACTACCACAACTCCCCACCCCCATTAAAACCAAAAATTACCCAGATCCCCCACCCAGTCCCTAAAAACTAAAATTACCCCCACCCACACCCCGCCCCTAAAAAACGAAAACTACCCTGACCCTCACAGCGTCCTTAAAAGCTAAAACTATCCCACCCCGCCCTTAAAACTACCCCCAAACCTACCCCAGTCCCACTTACCTGACTGCGTCCTCTCAGATCCTGAGTCTGATTTCCTCTGCCTTAACCATGCATGTTCATTGTTCCAGACATGCATGGTAAAGGCAGAGGAAAACAGGGTAATTGTTCATGAAAGTGTTGTCCGCACCTCATTGTTCCCACATCGTTGTTTCTGCTGATTCCCCCATTCAGCTATAGGCCAGTGAACAACTGTGAGATATGGGAGTGTTGTAGGTTACTCAAGAAGGACCTTAACACCACTCAGGGGGCCTTATAGAACCAGATAACTCACGGCAGTCTGTCCCAAAACAGCAATTACTTTATTCTCGTTTGTGTACTTATTTTTACATTCCTTAATAGCGCTCTTTTAATCGTTCCTTCTTCTTTTCTTTTATTTCTTATGTTCTTCTTTTAGTCTTTCTTTCTCTCTTTTTTTTTCTCTTCTATCTCTCATTTCTCTTCTTTGGTGGTCTTGTACATTATTCTCCCTTTTGTCTCTTTCAGATGTGCCTCAAGGTCCTATTGCCACCATACATGCTCCTGCCACCATACAGGAGCATGAGATGAAACAGAAGACAGAGCAGCAGAAGGTAAGTGTGTTATTCCAGGGACAAGTATATTTTATAGTGCTTATAGGGGTGTAAGTGAAGGGCTATTGTCAAATGTGATCACTCTGTGATGATTCATTTAGATTTTGTGCTCCTTATTGTGAAATTGTGAAGAGTGTTTCAAACGGGGAAAAACCAACACCACACGTTTTCCCTTAGGAGTATTGTTCTTTTCGTAATTGCCCCTTTTCATTTGTTCTTGTTGTAGGGCCTCCTTTAGCCCCTCCATTATTGTTACTTTCTTGCTTCCTTTTTAGCAGGGCGCTAGTAGAACCCTGGAAATGGGCACATACCGGAGCTAACCACGTCCCTCCAGGGACGTGGCGGGCTGCTGAGTCCCAAAACTGGGGCTTGTCGATTTTGTCGGCATTGTGTTTTCCCTGGACGCCCTCCTTCAAGCTCTCCTCCACGTTTTCATCGGCTTGGGTTTCACTCCCGTTCCGGTTGCATGCGTCTTCTTCTCTTCCTGGGCATTCGCACTCCTCGTTCAGTTGAGCGGAATCTCTACCCTCCTCCTCGCACATCTCTTCTTCTGGATTCTGTCCGAGGACGTGCTCACGCAGGTACGAGATTCCTTCTACCATGCCCCTGGGGTACACTTCTATCAGCCCTGATCCCTCGAGTTTCCCGGCCGGGCCAATAACCCTGCTACATTCGCTCCCCCGTGAAAGGAGCTGATTGAGACCTGAATCTATAGGATGCCTTGAGAGATAATCTGTGTTTACCATTTGTGAGCCAGGGGAGTGTTTTATCTGAAATACAAAAGGTTGGAGTGCCATGAACCACCGTAATATTCTGGGACGCAGGTACGATATTCCTTCTACCGTGCCCCTGGTGTGTCCTGGTGGGGCCGCTAACCCTGCTACAGGGAGGCTCAGGGGCCCCTCTTTGCATTCTGCAGGAGAGCCTATCTTTTTACGAATACATTACTTCAGTTTTCAATATGCAAAAATAACACATGGTAAATAAAACCTAACTAGTATGAGAGGTCATTAAAAACTAGTAGACAATACCTTCTGTAAAAGGCAGGAGATAAACTTTCCTGAAAGTGTAAGGATTGAAAGAAAATGAAGAAAATATACCAAAGTTTGTAACAACGCACAAATGCAGAAAACAAAGTACATGCACTACTTGAGATTAAAAATATAAAATCACGCTCATCTGCACACTGGACCAGACCTACATAAAAGGTCATACATAAATGAGTCACTCACATGTTTATTGCAGCATCTCACACTTGGATTCTACAGTACCACACGACGGAACCAGCACTGCCTTGTCCAATATATCATGCTGTGCTAGATCCAGATTCTTCTACAGAACGCCTTGCAGCATGAGCATAAGCTTCCAAGGAATGACCCAAAAGGGTTCGGCAATTCAGAGGAAAGACAGAATTCACAGAGTAAGGCTATAATCTCTACAAATTAGTCAACTTAAGATCCAGAGGACACACAGGCTTGATATGGGTACATGGCAGCAAGCACCACCCAATGATGTATGGCATCTCTCAATCATCCTCAGCAAAATATTCAAGAAACTGCCGAGACTGATGGGCAGAATATACAAATCTCCCTGGACGCTGACACATCAAATGCACAGAAAGCAAACTTCTCTGCCACTGCAGGATTTCCAGATTTCTGAGGTTGCATTAACTGCACTCATGTACTCCTCATGGCCTCACTAGATAGTCTGTATAATGAAGCATATGATCAATGTGCAAATGCTTTGTAATGTGGACTTGTGCATACTCAACTGCTTTGCCAAGTAGTCCCAGATTAAACCACAGTGCCATGATCCTGTAAAGGAGCAACATTAGTCAATCTGTGGTGGCCCATCACCTTCACCATACTTGGATTCTCTGGTGAGTAGCAAAAAGATCAACCCTTAATGGTCGGGAGTAACATGCATTATGATTGTTGTAGTCCAATCTCAATATGTGTCAGCAGTACCATTAGAGAGTTGGTAAACCTTTTGGCAGTCCATACATAGAACTGTGTGATTATAAACAGCAATTACATCTGTCACTAATCACCATGATGATGATTCTCAGCAAAGTCAAACGTCAACATCCACATGACCTTCTTGTCAATTCCGATATGTCGTACCTTAGATTCCTCCAATCTCAAAACCTTCATTTGTGTCTTCTACTTTGGACATGTTTAAGATTGGTCATAATTCTTTTCTTCACATGGCTTGAGGTGAACGTGAGGTGAAGTACCACCACCAGTTGCATGAGTTTTGTGCTTGTACTTAGCGAGTTGCCTAGGAACCTGTTTTTGATATTCTCAAGATCATGTGGACATCTTCTTATGGCATTAGTTTTGTCCTTAATCTGCTTCCACTGTCATATTCTTGCTTTTGGTGTGTCTTCAGCATGCTATCTCACCATCTCCTTGGCCAGGACCTCCAGCTGAGGATCAATAAACTTGAACTGTCTTATCTTTCTTGGGTCGCTCATGAAGAGTTTAGTAGGTTTCTGCTTGTGATGACTCAGTGGTGTCAAAGGACACCAACAGATTCTGTGTGTCCATGCAGGAAGGAGGTGTTGGTGTGTTTTGGGGGTATCCTGGGTTGTTTGTGTGTGGTGCTCTGGTTGTTGCTTCTATTTAGGGATTATTTGTATCACTTCAGGAAGTTCTAGTATGTGAAACCGGCAACCCTGATATTTTGTGCATGTGCTAATCATCAGGTGCGTTATTTACCACACCAGTAAGTAGCTTACTTTTGGTATTTAATACATGAGGTAAATACCAATTCCACAGGGTTTACAAAATTATGCTGCAGGAAAAGGAAAATTATGTGGCATAAGAAGTACATTTTCTGATGGCATTACTTTATTATTTTGTCATTTTCACACTCGTTAACACTGTCTGAGCAAAGGCTGCCACTCATAAGTACCAGTTGATCATCCACACATAGCAGTAAGCAACAGAAGGTGACCAGTCAACCATTGCAAGGGGCAAATTATTCAGCAGATGGTGGATTATCTGTCAAATGTGGCAAGCCCATAATTATGAACAGTCTTAGAATCGCCTTAGAATCACATAATTTCTGTTCAGCACTCATGAATTGCGCCTAATAGATCCCTAACTTTTCTCTGTGGATGCTGAGTGTTTAAATAAATTATTTGCCGTGGATTTTCATTCACGTTTTAAAATGTTTTTGACGTTATATTAAGCTTAGATTTAATAACATATTTTACACAGTGGCACACGTAGAAATACAGGAGAAAAACAAACACAACTTATGACCATGCACAGTTTATGTTTCAGAAATTTAAACCCATGACAATCATCATCAATCATGCCCTGTATGAGGGTTAAAAAGAACCAGTAAAACTCCTCTATAACTTAACTCTAAAGTCCTACAAAAAATGGGCCTTTACTGTGTTGTAGTGTGACTTTCATAATCAATATTAACATGAAATGCTTGCAAAATAATGTATAATAAAGCTGCATAGAAAACGTGATAGAAGAAAAATTAATGTACGCGGTTGAAATGTGCCCACGGGGTGTGGCCATCAATGTATACGATGATTAATGAACTTGACTAATAATGAATAAATATTGTGTCCATGTATGATTTTGTACTAGCATTATGAATTATGTATTAAGACTTTGCTAAGTTAAACACTAGGCCTTAGTTAGCAAGAGTCTGGGCCTAGCTGCCTGGTTTCATATTAACGGTGTTTTTCTAACATGCAATGTGCTGTCTTCCTGAAGGACGTGAATCTGTACTTTTCCAGAAGCTAGAGAAATGTGTGTGTAACCGTAGTAAATTCTTTCTCATGAAACCCGACTTGCTCAAGGAGATATTCTTGCTGAATGCAACAGTGTAATTCGCAACAGGTACAAGGTCGCCTAAACTGGAAAAGACAATGGAACTACTGACTGGAGCAACGAGTGTAACTTTTCTTACCTGACATTCTACCCGCTGAAAACGTCAATCACAGGACCCAAAACTGCATGAGAACTGTCTTAGGTCAAAATTCTAGTAAGATGATCAACGGATTATTGGACAAAGATAACGATGCACCAAACATTGACCAATTGGAAATTAGAGACTTGTCTGGCAAATTCAATTTAACAACGTGACACAAGGAGAGATCAGCCATTAGAGGGACACTCTTGCAGTTACTCTGATATTCTGTTATAGCTTTTGCTGTTTGACACTTTGAACTATCATTACCTTCCTTGCCTCTCCCGATACTTGATTCTCCTCCTCATGAGGGAAGAGCCTTTTGCCCTACATTGCTGAGACTTTGTTGTTCTTTCCTGGCTGATGGCGAATCCACTGCTGTACTGAGGACGAAGAATGACTCTGTATGCTGACCCATTACGGAGGGTAACTATATGATGATTAATTGTAATTGACTGTTTGCCTTTCCTTTCTAGGTACCAACTGCTCTTTTGACAGAGGCCATAGTTAGATATTTTCCAAATTTATGTTGCTAAATTGTTTTGCCGGAAGCCCAACATGTCGATGCTAATTAGAGGTTAGTTAAGGAATTCATTAATTTGGTGCAAATAGACAAATGACTGAACTCCTGTTTTGTTGAAATAACGTGCTAATGATACTCTGCTGAAAGTTGATTCATGTTGACGTCGGGTTTTGTCCTAATGTTCATGATCTTTTCTTTGATTAAGTCTTATTCAAGTTGCCATATTGTTACATTGATGATGTGTTTGTTGGTATTGAGACTAATGAATATGCTAGTAGGTTGTAACAAATAGGGAATACATATCTAAAATATTACTAGATTTGTGTGGTTATTCATGGCTGAAAGGTCATTGTGTGTCTGGTTCCTTATTAAATGTTATTGATTAACTAAATTGATTAGATACTGCGCATATTGATTAGGTCATTGATTCATGTCAGGAGATGTCTTGTCTTAAGGAGTCCCCAATGAGGGTCAAAGGATTCATTGGCCTAAAACGAGTCCCAATGTAAGTACAATTATCAAGGTTGGGACGCGTTATCAACTGTGGCTTATACATATAAATATTAATGCAGGCTTTCTGCAGTTCTGCACTGAATAATTAATCCAATACTACTTTTTCTTTTAACACAACACTTGGCAACCAGGCTTACTTACTGCACATAAACAGATACCATAAAAGATAAACAGATGTTTTATAAGCTGCATTGATAAGAAAAATTTGAGAACAGATGCATAACCTAGAGAATAACACATGTTTCTTGGTATAGTGAATGGACCACAGTCGCTTGAGAAAACTAAACAACAACATCACATCAAACATAACAGGTGTAAAAGGCTTGGAAATGAATTCTGTCACACTGAGGCTTAAAACAAAAATGAATTTGATATGAGGGCTCAGTGGCTGCAGAGATCTAGGTATAAGATTGATAATTAATATTTGAGTTTGAACAGATCACAGCATTTTCAATGTTTTCCCAGTGAAGGGTGGGTAATGAAAGACATTTTTGGTCGTTTTTAAGTTTAACATTTTTGGAAGTTATTTTAAAATTAGGTTTATTAAGATACGTTTTAAACAGAAGCATACATAGAACTGCAATAGAAAAGTAAGTGCACCTTATAATCATAATTAGTTCATGTTACAGCGAGGTACACCCAGGAAAATCATCATAAATCCATGCTTAGTATGAGGGTTAAAAAAGACCAACAAAACCCTTTCTAAATTTTAATTCTGATGTCCTACAAGGATTGGGCCTTTACTATGGCTTATCCTCACTCATAACAAGTGAAGATTCAGGCTTTATGCAGCTCTGTCTGGGATAATTAATCCATTACTACTTTTCCCATAAAGTAATTATCTGCACCTAGGCTTGTTTTCCTGCATATGAACAGATGTTTCCTAAGACGCTTTGTTAAGAATAATTTTGAAACATATGCGTAAACTTTAGCATAGCACACGTGGCTTGGCCTAGCGAGTGCACCATAGTCACTAGAGAAAACTAAACGACAACATTGCATCAAAAGTAACAGGTGGATCAACATGAGAAAATAATTCCGCCTCAGTGAGGATTATAACTAAAATTAATTTGATATGAGGGATCAGTGATCTGAGCTCCAACTGCTGCAGATATTTAGATGTAAGATATATAATAAACATTTGACTTTGAACAGGTTTGCTTTGGCCTTTTCTTGCATCTTTGTTTCTAAACTAAACACTGTTTTCTTGTTAACAATTGTATTTGGTGTCTGAGTATCATATTACAGTTTGATTTTCAGCTGTGGCCTTTATATTAACTGGTATCCATCAATCTACTTTCACATTGACTTAGGGCCTGATTTAGAATGCAGCGAACAGGTTACCTTATCACAACAGTGATGGATATGTTGTCTGCCGAAATCTAAATCCCATTATGATTAGATTTCAGCAGACAGGATATCCTTCACTGTTGTGATGGAGTAACCCTGTCGCCGAGTCCTAAATCAGACCCTTAGTTATTTAGATCTACCACTTTATTAGCCAGATCAGTCTGTCAAGGAGCTGGAGCCTACATTGAATTTATAGCTAAGAAAAATGTGTAGATAACAAAAAAGATTGTTGAAAAAAACGTTAACATTTTACCAACGTATGAGGGCGAGATGGCCCTGAAAAAGTAATCACTTAATGATGGACAAGTATTTTTTCAACATTAAAAAAGTAAGTTTACAAACTTTAGTAAATGTATGCTTTAAAACAATTTGTAAAGCAAGAAAAATTCACATATTAGCAGATTTTTAGCTGTAAACTAAATTTGTTCGAGTTTGTTGGGATGGAAACGTTCCACCTGGGAATGGGCATGCCCTCCTGCCCTGTGTGCCCCAAATGTAATGATGTCTGGATCCTTAAGACTGATTTTTTTTGGTCACCGGGACACAAATATCATGCATGTGTGCCACAACATAGGCCTGTCATGGCTGTATTTTTGGACCCAGAGGGGTGCTCAAAGAAACTACCTTCATAGTGGTAAATGGCTATTGTCTTTACCAGGAGTTAAGCAGCACAAGTGCAGTGATGGCAGCATACCGTATAGTACTAAGTAGAAGTGAACAGATCCTTTTTACCTAGGTCACTGGAGTGCAGCCTACAGACTTACACACTTAAAGTTCTGCTGTTGTGTGCTTAACTCACCATTGGCCTACATCTATTTTGTGTGTAGTGCTGCATAGTGCATGTGATATATATGTGGTGAGTTCAGGTGTGCCTGTGAATTGTGTAATACAGGGAAGGTACACTACTGTACTGTGGTTATATATTGTCTGCATATTCGGGGGTGCATGTGTGCGTGTGAGTGGTATCATACATAAAATATGTGGCACTCTGCATTGCATGTAGAAAGTTTGAAGGTGTTGGGTGTATTTGTGCCTGTGATTGGTACAGTACATGAAGTGTGTTGCGGTGCAGAGTGCGCAGTGCTGTACACTCAGTGTATGCTCTATGTATGGATGTGTGTATGCCTATGAAGTAAACAATACATAGAAGACTCCGGGTTCCTTTTTGGGAGACTCGGGGCTAGATGAAAAAACATGAGGAGATGAGGCAGCGGAACCCCACCCACTTCACCAGAAAGATTTGTGTATTGCTGCATTCCTGTAACCTAGGTGGTACAACCAGGAGGAAGGGAGAACCAGGTTCTCTAGTACACTTCAAAGGGTGCTCCTTGATTTAGAAATAGGTCACAAGGAAGGGGCTTTGTCACATTTCAGGAAGAAGATGGGGCTAATAAAAGAGTCATATAAAGCAGGGCTAAGGCCCTGGGGTAACCTTTTGACCACTGTTACTGACATCCAAGTGTGAACCTGTAGTCACTTCCATGGCCTGTGTTGAGGGGCTTTCAGATTTGCAGGTGCTCCTGCTTTGATGGACACACATTGGACGAAGAGATAATGGAGGAGGAGGCACTTCAAAAGGAATCAGACCCCCCTGCATAAGCTTCAAAAACTGAGAAACACATTTGATGTCTGGAAATAGACTATAAGAAAAGGAGCTCTGGACTCTAAAAATTGACAACCATCAAGCAGCCAGTCGTGCTGTGTGAAGAGAAGCTCTGCAAGACTTCTGCCTGTGACCAGGACTGGGGGCAAAGGACTTTTAGTCTCTCAGCTGAGAGAGTGGACATCACAAAGGGAAACCCAGACCACCTGCTTGAAGCCTGGAGCACTCTTTCCAGGACCAGTGTACCCTGTGAGAGCTTTGAAGGGAGTAAGATCCAGCGGAGAAGCCTAGTTAGTGGATTCCCGTACGAAGGCATGAGAAGACAGCTGCTGCAAATATTGGGTCATTGCCCATGTATAGAGAAAGTTGGCAACTCTCATATGCTAGAGGAGGAGCACCCATGAAATGAGCTGTGATCCTTGGTGCACTGAACGGGTCATCGCTGGTGTACAGTGTACGAGCCATTTGCAAAGTGGTGCTGCTATGAAGAGCGCTGCCATGCTAAGTTGACCGTAGCAGTGAGCAGTATTAAGTCAGAGACCCTGTATGCCCTGAGGGCACTTTGAAGACTGCTGCTGTGCTGACCAGGCTGTATCCCATGCACAGAGGAGGGATGGTGACCCTGTGTTCCAAAGGGGACCATCAGAGCTTAGCTAGAAGTGTGGGCTAGCCGGGATTGTCATTGGAGGAGAGAGGCCACAGTAGTGACCCTAGCAGTCCTGAGCATGACTGAAGACCAGCACCAGGATTGTCATACCTCACCAATACCATTGGGAAGAACTGAAGAACTTACCAAGCTTTGGGGAGCCAAGAGAACCCTCAAGCCATGGCTGCTGCAGGACCCTCTGTTGGAGAAACTCTAGACAGCCAGATGCAGCCATCCTAGGCGTCCTGAGAAATATTTACTGGAGACATCTTCTGCAGTTACAGTGCCTGCAGAGGGGGCACAGTCAGGGGCTCCAATTGCTTGGAATTTGCTAGTGTGTGAATGACTGATTTTGGGCCAGATGGCCCCGGAGGAACTTGCTCACCGATGACACTAAGGTGCTAGAACAGTTTAGACTTTAACACAGCGTTTGAGTGTGACTTCTGAGACTAGAACTACTAGTGGGACTTAACTTGAATGTCACCTACAGTGAATGGGGAACAATCACTGCAACTAGCTTGGGGGTAGAAGGACTGAGGGACCCACCTATTAAACAATAGAACCCTGACCTCAGGGGACTGTGTGTATTGTTTGTGAATATTTTACTCTGTGGTTGAATATAAATGCTCCTTTTTTGAAAGTACATATTTGACTAGATAACATTTATTGCTGCTGCTGAGCTTATTTTGAGTTGTGAGCCTGTGTTCATCCCCATGTGTATACCTCTTCCAGAGAAGCCTTGGACTGTTTGACCCGCACTACCACTGAGAGTTAAGTGCTGAAGGGGATCGTGCCCCATTTGGGCAGGACCCAGAGTTGTCAGGCGCCGACATCAGGAGTAAAATGCCTCAACCCCATATAGTTGTGCCCAGTATCCCTTGCTTTCCCTAGGCCATCTGATCAGGGTTCTGATCAGGTTCAACTAATACACTAATTGTATTTCGTTTATATATTTGAATTGATTACTTTTGTGTGTTTTAGGTAGGGCTAGTTATCTCTTTTCATCCTGATGTAATTTATTATTTTGAGGGGATAGAATCAGCATTACACTTAAGTTTAGAGCTGAGTTTGTATTCATATTTGCGTTAGCCTCAAGGTTGTGTTAAAGGTGACCAACAGAGTTAGTTTTGATGTTAGTTTTTAGTTTTTCTCATTTTTTATTTACATTAGATTAAGTTCTATTGAATTTCTTTACTATAATTTAATGCAATATCTTTATTTCTCCACTTTAAGATCAAGGGTATCATTTTAGCATAATTTTAGGACTGGGTTAGCATTAGGAATAGTCTTGAGACTAGGGTTCAGATTGATAGTTTTAGTGCAGTTTTGAGTCAAAAACTTTACCGCCGGCTTGGGTCATTCTCAGACGCATGTTGGGCATCATATTTATGGAATGGTGCAAGCCGGCGGTAAGGCCCGGCTAGTGTACTGAAAAACAATGCTAGCCGGGTGGCGGTGGCAGTATGGAAGGAGGGGGTTCTGTGTCAGAAAATGACGCTAGCCTGGTTAGAAGCAAAAAATGCCTCTACCAGACTAGCGCCATTTCCTGGCACTCAACCACCAAAAACATGACTCCTGTCTTAGGAAAGATAGGAGTCTTGCCCACCACCCGAATGGCCAGCTCAGGGGACAAGTGTCCCCTGGGCATGGCCATTGCACCCTGTGCCATGCAGGGGCCCCCAAGCTACGGCCCCTGATGGCACTTTAAAAATAATTTAAAAGTACTTACCAATGCTTACTCTACTTATCAAGGATGGGGTCCCCTATCCTCTGGTGCCCTCTGGTGTGGGTGGGGCTGTTCATAGGGCTTGGGAAGGGCACCCGTGAACCCATGCCATGGTGTTTAACCATGGAAATGGGTCCATAGGTCCCCTAATGCCGGGTCTGACCCAGGCATTAAATAATGGGTGCAAAGCATTATTTAGCCCCTCCTCCCATCCGTGCATCATTTTAGCACAGGGGGATAAATATGGGGCTGTGGGGTTAGCACCATTTTTTAGATGGGAATGTCTATCTTGCATCTCATTGATGCAAGATAGGTGCACGCACCAAAAAATGGTGCACGCACCAAAAAATGGTGCAAACTCCTATATTTTGACATTAGACGTGTCTAACGTCAAAATATAAATATGGAGTTGGGTTTGTGCCGCATTTGCGTAAAACAATATGATGCAAATTTGGTGCAAACAGAGTATAAATATGCCCCCTTAGGCGTCAAGGCTTAGGATCACATGATGTTGTTGACTCAGTGCTCACAACCAGTGATAAAGTACGAGGATGAAATCATTGAATTAAATGAATGTTAACTACTGGGCTTTATGGTGCTAAAGAAAACACATCAACAGCTAAGAAGTTAGATTGCATGAATGCTCAAGAGAATAATTTTTAAGTTCCAAAAAAAACAAAAAACATGTGCTAGCGGTAATGTCCAAGTGCTGAAGTTTGGGATCAAGAGCCCAGTAGGCCATCACCTACACTGTGCTCCTGTAAAACTAGGCATGTGTAGCAGAACATGTGAACTTTACAGAAGAGGCATGACCTATGCTTGCACTGTTCAAATCTCCGATAGAAATACATCCCAACTTGGGGAAAAGCTTGGTTAAAGATACACAAAATCCTGAAAAGAATAAGTTGCTGAACATTGTTAGCCATGAGGATGGCAAAATATTGCATTGTTGTAGCACTTTAATGATGTAATCAGAAATCAATATTAGAGCACATTTTCTTAATCAAGGTTAGAAAGCACACATGCTCCCTAGTAGAGAAGCATTTGTGAAGAAAAGTCTGTAGTTAACCGATAAGGAAAGCAACAGAAAGTACGAGCCTTTGACTTTTCATTGACAAATTCTTATGTTGGATCAAATTAAGATTCCTCACTTTGGCAACCAGTAGGGGGGCATTGCCCACAGAAGCGGATGAGAAAGCAAAATGTTCAATGTGTAAGAATCTTCCCCAGAAGTATTGACCACATTTTAAAAAAACAAGTTATTACTCTTCTTGTAGCAAATAACTTTCCTGCACTCATGAAGCTGCTCAATGGCATTGGGTGACTGTTGACCAGACCTAATGAGAATATCACCTGGATGTAATTCTCCTAGGAAAAGGAATAGAGACCAAAGGACAAAATCAATGTGTTTGTTGTCTCAAATATATGTTTAGGAAAATGGGGAAAATAAAATAATTCAGTGACACTTTACAAGGGACCAATAGCATGTTGGACTTGAAGTGTTGCAAAGTCAGTGACTGGGAACTCTCAGCCAGCAAGCTTTGTTTAGCAAGAAATGCTTTGTTTGGGTATGTTACACTTCCAGTTGAGTTGTTTAAGGTATGATAATTTAGGGTTTGACCTTAGTACTACATAGATTGGTATTTCTATCAATTGCATGGAGTTGCGTAGTACCACTTTCAATTGCATAGCATTGCATGCATTGGTTTGATATGGGCTGTGTTGGTGAGATTTTGCTAGCACAGAGGTATCTCATAGTCTTGGGGTGACATGAGGTCTAACATCAATGTGATATGGGTTGTTTTCTTTTGGGCTGTGATTGGCCTGGTAAAGTTGATTGTTGTATGGTTTGTTATTGTACAATATGAATTTAGCAGCAGTTAAGTTAGGAATGGGGTTAGGAATTGGGTTTATAGTTGACAAAGGTAGGCTTCCTGTCTAAAGAGGGACCACAATCCTAGTCACAGTAAGTCAGATACACATGTAAATTAACCTGTGCTCATCATCTGGTACCTTGGCACAGAGCAGTCAGGTTTAATTTAAGAGGCAATTTTTAAAGTATTTGTGCAACATTTAATTGCAGTAACACAGTGAAACACATCACAAAAAGACTCCATACGAGTTTAGAAACCAAGATAAAAACAACAAACATCTAATAAGTAGAAGTCGAGATATGAGTTTTTAGAGATGAAACCCAAAAACAGTGCTCAAAAGTCAATAGTGCTGAATAGTAGCTTGAGGTAGCTCTAGACCGGGGTAAATCCCGATCAGGCTGACTGCGATGGAGGGAAGGCTGGCTACAGGATCTCCACAGACCCCGCTGCAAAAGTACCTTGGATGGAGCAAGCATCGGCACTGAGGAACGATCTAAAGGTGATATTTCACTTGCAATAGAAGCCGTCAGGTAGATGCATCTGTGTCGAGCCTCTCAGTTGTGTCCTGCATTGGCATCCAACTCCGTTGAGATATATGTGATGCATTGTTGTTAAGCCAAGAAGGGATGTCTTTGGATTGGTGCTGTGTCCAAATCGGGTCCCGCGATGTTGTGGAATCGGTAAGGCGTCAACATCTGAGAGCACTGCAAAGACTCGGATGCATTGGTTAGTGCAGAGAAACAGCCGCAACATCACTTCTGATTCCCAGGACTGGATATGCACCTCAGGCACGGTAAGTCCCAGGACTCACAGATGGCTGAATCCAGCGGTAGGGGTGGAGTTTCAGGCATTCTTTGAGGTCCGTTAGACTGCAAGAACAGGGAGAAAACCAGCAGGCCCATGGAGGAACTTGGGTTCCAGGATGTTAAGAGCCGGCCCAGTCCTTCTCACTCCCAGGCAAGAAGCAGCAGGCCAACACAGCAAAGCAGGTAGCAAAGTGGCAGTCCCTCCTACAGCACAGCAATCAACAAGCCAACACAGCATTGCAGTTAGCAAAGTGACAGTCCCTCCTACAGCACAGCAATCTTCATTGAGGCAGAAAAGCCTTGGTTCCAGCAAAGTTCTCATTTGGTTTCGTCTGGGGCCCTGTACTTATACCCAGTTAAGCCTTTGAAGTGGGGGAGACTTCAAGGAAAGTCCTTTGAAGTGCACAGGGTCCCTGACCTTCCTTCCCTGGCTCCAGACACATTACAGTGGGTTATGCAGCCCTTTGTATGGGAACAGGCACAGCCTCATTCAGGTGTAAGTGAAATCTCCTCCCTCCCATCTAGCCCAGGAAAACCCATCAGCTTGGTGATGGGTCATCAGAATGCAAATGCCACACCAAAGCCCCTTTGTGAGTGACTGTTTAGAGGGAATGCACATGGATCAGCTATCACCCACCCTGACACATCTAATCAGAGATAGTCAGAGGTACAGAATGGCTAAAGTGCTAAATGCCAACTTTTACTTTTTTAAAGTGACTTTTACTGATTTACAATTTATAATCTGACTTCACCATAAGCTGTTATTTTAAATTGTGAGCCCATAAACCTCAAACTCCAAATTTCTGTCTTTTCCTAATTGGAAGTAACACTTAAACACTGCTTCAAGGTAACTCCAATGTTAAACTATGAGAGAAATAGATCTTGTAGTAGTGAAAAATGAATATAATATGTTTTCACTACCAGGACATGGTAAACCTCAAAGTACAGGTCCATCGTTTTAACTACGCTGCACCTTGCCCTTGGGGTTATCCAGGGCCTATCTAAGGGGTGACACATGTAATAAAAAGGAAGGTTTGGCCCTGGCAAGTGAATGAACTTGCCAGGTCAAAATGGCAGTTTACAACAATACACAGAGGCTCTACCGTGACAGGCCTGAGACATGTTTAAAGGGCTACAGTGGTGGGTGGCACCATAAGTACTGCAGGCCCACTAGCAGTATTTAATTTACAGGCCCTGGACACATATAATGCACTTTCCTAGGGACTTAAAAGTAAATTAAATAGCAAGTAAGCCAATATCATCATCTTGTAGAGTACAGAGCACTTGCAGTTTATCACTGGTTGGCAGTGGTAAAGTGCACAGACTCCTAAAGCCAGCAAAAACGAAGTCAGAAAAACAGGAGTTTGGAAGACAAAACGTTAGAGAAAACCACATCAAAGTTGCTAGGTATAACAAATGGCAAGGGTTGGAACAGGTATGGCATTTTGTTGTAAAAGTGGACATGTCTTTTGTGTAGGCTGGGTGGTGTTCGGTATGAAAGAAGTAGAACAGTTCAAAGCAAGATTACCATATACAAAAAGAGCGCGAACGACAAGAAATACACACTTCCAATGCCTTCAAATCGCCGGGGCAGCTGACAAGTGTATAAACAGCTAAGCCAAAGGATGACACAATAAATATCTGTCAAGAGTGCCACAGATAGTAATAAAGGATTTTAACTATAATGCTATCTTCCATGAGCAGCTAAGCTCTGCTGGCCAAGAGACAGATTGAAATGTCAGAGTGTAATGCTAATGATTCTAATGTTAAACACCACTTTCTAATCACTGCTTCTTTAAGACTCCCCGACAAAGGACTGGAACAATACATGGCCAGCTTTCCCCAGAGAGCAGTTAACTGACAGAATGTCTTCACGGAGCAGTTCCCTCAACTATTCACTGTTAATTTCACAGACTGTTTAAGATTCACTGTGTTCCCAGATTAATGAGGAGAACCGGTTATGATAATGGTGAATCCAGGGAGCACGACCTTGTACTACAATGAAGAAGGTGATGTTTGCTGAAGGAGCAAGGGTTGCATGGCAATCTAAATCTGAACAATGGTCCACAAATCTCAGGATACCATTTTCTATACAGATGCGAATATTTATGGCAGGATATTTGCAGTGCTAACATTTGCGCTCCAGTACTCCTCACGACTTTCAAAGTCAACAAACTCTCAGTATGTTATTGTGTGCTTGACTGTCACATAGGGAGGCAAACCTGACTAACCCTCTTATTCACTTTTTGTCTTGCAGATTCTTATGATTGCTCAACATTGTCCATAGAGCTGCCTCACATAATCGTCCCAAAGTCGCAGTGTGGAGTGACCTGCTTAAAGACACATCTATCTGCCACCTTGCTGCATCATCACATGGAAAAACTCGCTATGTGAAATTAGGAAAGCCGTTATCGGCAGACATTTTAGTTTGGGCACAGGTCATGAACCTTTAAAAAAAATCTGTAAACTTTGAAAAAGGGTTTAAAAAACGATGCAAAAAATCGAATTAAAAAAAACAAATGTCAAATTGAAGTGGTTAGGTGTATGTTTCACAATGTTGATTATTAATTTGAATACATTCTATGTCAATCCTAAATAAACCATCAGTAATTCTCTTTTTGATGGATACTCTATCTAACTGCACATTCCTCACCTTTAGCATGTCCCCTAGCACCAGACCGGATATGGAAGATTCTTTCAGCCTAGCCTCTGTGCACCAGTAGATAGCTTTGTGCCACTCCATGTCGATGCCACTGTGCTCCAAAAGTAACAACCAGAGTTACATATAGATGCCATACCAGCACAGTGGGTCAGATTATTTTGTTCTATGCCCGAAAACTAAGGCCTAAATTTAAGAAAAGTGGTGGTGCATATAATGCAGCGCCACTTTTCTTGCACCCCTAATGCTACCATAAGTGCACCTTATTTAACATGCAGTGCACCATGGCGCAGGTTAGGGGCATTCACATCATAATTCTTTACGCTATTGTAGTACAGTGCAGAATTAGCACCAAGAATTCTGGTACTAATCCTGCAAAGTACATATAATAATAATGGTGTGCCCCCATAACACCTGCTCTGTGTAGGCATTAAAAATAGCAACTAAAAATGGCGCACTGGAATGTCATAGATTCCACTGCGCCATTTTTGTGGTCCCCTCTGTGCCCCCCGCATGTCCTCACCAAGGACCCCACCAGCGCCAAGACCAACCTACAAGAGGGTAGGAAGGACGTCGCAGCTTGGATGAGGCTCAGACGCCTAAAGCTGAACTCTGAAAAAACGGAAATGCTCATCCTCGGCAACACCCCGTCCGCTTGGGACGACTCCTGGTGGCCCATGGCCCTCGGCACCGCACCGACCTCCACAGACCACGCCCGCAACCTCAGCTTCATCTTGGACCCTCTTCTCACCATGACCAAGCAAGTCAACGCTGTGTCCTCCGCCTGCTTCCTCACCCTCCGCATGCTCCGCAAGATCTTCCGCTGGATCCCCGCCGACACGAGAAAAACCATGACCCACTCCCTCGTCACGAGCCGCCTGGACTACGGCAACACCCTCTACGCTGGGACCACAGCCAAACTCCAAAATCGCCTGCAACGCATTCAAAACGCCTCGGCCCGCCTCATCCTCGACGTACCCCGCAACAGCCACATCTCCGCACACCTGAGACACCTGCATTGGCTCCCAGTCAGCAAAAGGATCACCTTTCGACTTCTCACCCACGCACACAAAGCCCTCCACAACAAGGGACCGGAATACCTCAACCAACGCCTCAGCTTCTACGTCCCCACCCACCCCCTCCGTTCCTCTGGCCTCGCACTCACTGCCGTCCCTCGCATCCGCCGCTCCACGGCGGGTGGGAGATCTTTCTCCTTCCTGGTGGCCAAGACCTGGAACTCCCTCCCCACCAGCCTCAGGACCACCCAGGACCACTCCGCTTTCCGGAGACTCCTAAAAACCTGGCTTTTCGAGCAGCAGTAACCCCCTCTATCCCCTAGCGCCTTGAGACCCGCACGGGTGAGTAACGCGCTTTATAAATGTTAATGTTAATGTTAATGTTAATTGCGCCACTTTGTAAATCTGACGCAACGAATTTGGTCTTGTTGAGTCACATTAGCGTCATAAAAATGATGCTAATGTGATGCAAGAAGGCACTAGGCCTTAAATCTGGGCCTAATTGTTCATGCAAGTGTGCACATCTGTAATTTGGGATCTATTTAAATGGAAAAGTTATTCCAAATAACGGGGAGGCAGGAAGGCAGTTTGGAATTTGAGGTTAGCTTGGGAATACACCAGAAAAAGCAGTACTTGTGGTAAGTAGCTAGGCTTCTGATTGCTATTTCTAAACTTAGATTCCTCAGCTTTAGAATAGATGCCAAAGCCGTACCTTTCTTGCTAATGGGTCTGCGAAATGGCTCAGACCAAAAGGTCATGCAGGACCAAACAGCCGAACTATGCTTCCTGATGGACCTGGCTGTAAAAGCAGCTGTGCTTTGTGAATGTGTGCACTGACACCCATTTTGCAGCCTGAAAAATACCCAGGTTAAGCATTCCATATGCTAAATCAATGGTAGCATGCTTGGTCCTGGTGAAATTGATGAACAAACTGAGTGCTCTTTTGGGGTCTAAACAATGGAGTCTCTTCTCCTCTTTCAAGGGATGAGGTTTGGCAAGAAACATCAGAAGAGTGATGGACTAATTGGTGTGAAATGAAATCTCAACTCTTGAAAGATGTGTTGCTCTAGTCCTCAGCAGTATTTGTCCAAAAATGAGTTGGTGTAGGTTGGCTGGACTGACAGAGCCCACTCATGAGTTTATATTAATGACAAAGCCATTTCAGGTGAGACACCAAGAACAACTGTGCAACAGCTCAAAAGGGATAACCCTAAGGAAAGTTAAAAACCAAATGATGGTCCCACTGTGCAATCAGAAAGGGCGGACCAAACCTTTGACAGAGCAAATCAGAACAAGTGATTTCAACTGATAGTCCAGAAAACATAAAAATGCCAAAATGGCCAACAAATAACTTTCAACAGTGCCCACTGCAAGTCTTTCCTAGGCTAAAGACAGAACAAACAGTAACACATCCAACAGTTTAGCTTACAACAGTCCCATGTCACATAAGGGCCACACCAATCCACAATCTTGTCCCAGCATCCAGTGCAAACAGATTTTGTAGAAGGATGACTGACCATCAGGATGAGATTCACTTCTTTGTATGACAGATCGAATGCCACAATCTGTGGCCACTCAAACTCTCCCCATAAGGGTGGTGATGGTGCAGGCCTGAGGGCAGGACCAAGCAACAGCCTGATCCAAGGACAGAGGTTCAAGTCTTGAACCTCCAGATTCCACACTCTCCTGGTCCAATCCAGAGCCATTAGGATGACTTGAGCTCCATCATTCTTGATCTTTTTCAGAACTGAGGGCAGGAAAGGCAGCAGCGAGAAGGCATAGTTGAGTCCCAAGCTCCACTCTGGGCAGAATGTGTCTAAGAGAGAGAACTTTCTTGTGAACCTCAATGCATACAAGTGTTCTGATCTCAACCGTGGCAAAGAGATCAAGCTAGAGATCTCCCTATTGATGGAAGATGCCCTGAACTACATCTGGGTGTAGTTGTCATTATGATCTCCCAGGCATCACCATCTAAATTTGTCCAACCCAGCATTTAAAGATCTTGCCAAGTGAGGAAAGATCAGGAAAATGCCCCGATGATCCTGCAAGATCTTAGGGCACACGGCCTCCTACACAGAGTCTAAGGCCTCACCTCGCCCTACTCGCTACAATACCACATGGCTGTTGTGCGGTCTATAGATGGCAGGAAGGATTACACAGTGCAAATGAAGAGCCTGCAACTTTAGCACGTTGATGTGGAGGAGAATCTTTGCCAGAGCCCAGAGTCCTCTGACTTCCACCTCTCCCAGATGATCTTGCCAACCCAGCAGTGAAGCAACTTCCATCACCGTCAGTTCTGAGTGGGGTGGGGAGGGGATTCTGCCACTGGTCCAATTGCAGTTGAGCAGCCACCACTGCAGATATTTTGCAGTGTTCTCCAACTCCTGGTTGGAGACCAAATTGTTCTCTTGGTGAGGAGCCCACAGAGATATTAGATCCCACTGTACATCCTGCATCTGCCACTTGGCATAATTAGGGAACAGGATACAGGAGGCCAGTAGGTCAACAAGCCTGAGAGCCATTCTCACTGAGAGCCAGGACTGAGGCTGAAAAATCAGGATCATAGCCCGAATGTCCTGGACTCACTCCAGAATGAAGGCTCAAAAGTGGACCTTATCCAGGGTAGTGCCTATAAAAGGGAACCTATGCAAAGGAGTCACATCTGACTTTGGCATGTTGATTGTGAATCCTAACAAGATGAGGAAGTTTGTTGTAGTCCAGATGAGGTCTGCTACTAACTAAGGTGGTAGGGCATAGCCTAATTGAACTATCAGCAGGGATCACCTGTTGGATGTTATGACTTGTCACCCATAGAGAAAATTACTGAATCTGCCTCACATGATCGGTTGAGTGTAGCTAAAGACAAACTAAAGAGGCTTTGATGATGATGCTGGAAGGGTTGAGGACTGGAAATGTCTTTGCTCCTGTTGGCATGGAAACTATTTGCCAGATTACCCTACGCTGACACCAAAAGTACAGGGGAGCCTGTTATTGGGATTGTGGGCCTTGCCATTGCCTGATTGGAAAGTCCCTAATGATGCCTAAAAAGGGGCAAAATTGTTAGTGATACTGTCTGGTGGATGTGAAAATACCAAAGGAGCACATAGAACCTCTACTGTCTTTAAAGTGCTCATGACAGAGTCAACCTTTGCACCAAAGAGATGACACCCATCAAAAGGCATATCCATGAGTGATGCCTGGATGTCACCTGAGGAGGCCATGGATCTCATCCATACATGGTGCTGGAGCACTATTCTAGGGCGGATATCTCTGCCTCAGTAGTCTGTTGAGAACTGGCAAAAACATCCTCCAGAACTGCTGGTAGACTATCAGCCCCTGAGGTCCAGATTTATACTTTTTGGTGCAAAACTGCACCAACTCAGTTTTGCACCAATAAGTTTAGCACCGGCTTGCGCCATTTCTGTGCACCAGCTGGGCACCATATTTATGGAATGGTGCAAGCCAGTGCCAAGGGTAGACTAGTGGCAATAAAAATTATGCTGGTCGGGTGTTGCTGGCGCCATGGAAGAAGGGGGTTTTGCACCAAAAAATTACATTAGGCAGGTTAGAGTAAAAAAAAAATGACTCTAACTTGACAGGAGTCATGCCCACCACCCTAATGGTCAGCACAGGGGACCAGGGTCCCTTGGGCATGGCCATTGCACCCAGTGCCTGAAGGGGGGCCCATTTCAGGGCCCCTAATGGCACTTAAAAAAAATAATACTTACTTGTACTTACCTATACGTACCTTGGATAGGGTCCCCCATCCTCCACTGTCCCTCTGGTGTGGGTGGGGCTGTCCTTGGGGCCTGAGGAGGGCACCTGTGGGCTTATTTCATGGTGTCCCACAATGGAAATAGGCCCACAGGTCCCCTAACGCCTGCCCTGACCCAGCAAGCTTTGCCCCATTTTTTGACCCCTCCTGCCTCCCGTGCACCATTTTTGCACGGGAGTATAAATATGGTGTTAAGGCAATAGAGTCATTTTTTGCACGGGAACACCTACCTTGCATCTCATTAAGGCAAGGTAGGTTTCCACTTCCAAAAAATGACTTTAACTCCATAAATTTGGCACTAGACAGGTCTAGCGCCAAAGCATAAATATGGAATTAGTTTTGCACCGAGTTAGAGTAAAGAAAATAATGCTAATTCGATGCAAACAGAGTATACATATGCCCCGGAGTTCTGTAATGCAAGTGAGTACATTCCCAGCAAACAGCAGGTGTTGATTGAGTTGAAGGTGAGGTAAACAGAAGTAAACATCCTCATCCCAAGTGCCTTAATTTTTTTACTCTCTGCCTGGGGGTGGAAAGGTAGAGGGAACATATTTGAGGTTATTTTGCTGGAGGAGACTTGTACTACCAGGGTCTCAGAATCAAGCCCACTTCTCTGTTGATGGGTGGGCTAGAGCCCATGAAAATGTCAGTCAGAGCCTCGTTGAGTGTCAGTAGGTGTTCAAATAGGACTGTCTGGGTTGCAACAATTCTGAGAGAATGTTACTTCTTACCTCAACAGAAGACAATTGTAGATCTAAAACTTTGCCACGCTTGTAATGACCTGGTGAATGAAGCATAGTATTCTGCAGTAGGACCAGGGGAGACCAGCCCTGAGTCAGGGGAAGTGTCCAGCCCACTACTTAATACAGAATTTCTAACAATTATATTGGGGGGAGCCTTCATCCCACACATCACCGTCATCACCAAAAGCTGGTTGGCTGTGGTCCAGTCTGATCCAAATAGTTGTTGGCACCCTAGTGGGCAAAAGTTATGCCAAATCATAGGCAGAATGGCGGAGGCCCGGATGCAAGGGAGCTGGACACTCGTGTGGCTTCTGCTGTGTTTGAGATGGGTTCTGTTTGGTTCTAGAAGAACTATGGTCTCAACTTCTTTCTACTGTGTCAGAGGCATCAGAATTGGTACCAACACAGCAGGAACCGGCATGGATGATGATGTCATGCGTGAAGTTAGTTCTGGAGTTGTAGCTTAGCCTGAAGTGGGTTTGTGTGGCACTTGGGAGCTGCAAATGGCACCAAAAGTGGACCTGCCAGCTGTAACCCAACTAGAAGCCTTTGCAGAACCATGAGGCCCAATTGCATGTCAGAGGGAGCTGATAGGGTGCCAAATATGTAGAACATAGCCTGGAGTGCATTGAGATCAGCTGTGGAATTAGCTCTTAAGTAGAAGACCAGGACTGAGACCATGGGGCACCTTGGCTTTCTTGCAACTTCTCAGACAGAAAGTGCCACAGCTAGGTTAAAGCCCTCTAGAAATCTGTGTGTTTCTTTTTTAACTTGGACTTATTCGGTGCTTGGCAACATACAACTTGGCTTTCTGGTCCTGGATCACCTCTGGGTGCATTAGGGTGCCCCCCTTGCACAATTTGGAGCCGTGCCCTGACCTCAAATACTAAAAACACACCTTATGGGAATCTGTCACATGCATTTGTTTGTGACATTCTCTACAAGGCTTATACCCTGTAGCTTTAGGATGGGACATATTCCCTTGAACACGGGGAAAAGGATCTGGGAGAATAAACTCATCAACTGATGAGAAAAAAAGTAGGAGCTAGCTCCAAATTCACATGCGAAGGCAAGCCAAGATAGGAACTACTGATATTCACTAGTGGGGTGCCTATATGCATCTCCAGTCGCACATACAGAGTGGAGTGGAGTTCACGCAGAGCAGCTTAATGCCACCTTCTGGAGCTCAGAGGCTTTGCCCAAAATCTCTCCCAGATTCATTTTAGTACTTGGGGATTCTAAAAAAAGAGGGGGGAAGAATTTGCGGGTAGAAGTATCCATTAGAAAACTGAGGTTGGGCAGGAACATTTTCAACACTTGAAACCCAGTTTACATTACAAAATAGTCACAAACATAACACAAAATTTTATGTTGGTATTTTTTCCAATGCAAATCTTGATTTCTGTTGGAAAGTCGCCTAAACTATTGAAAAATATTGCTTTGTGCTGCTTTGCGCAAGGGAGCAGTCTATGGGTGGTATATGGGCATTCCAAAGCAATGAATCATGGATTTTTGACACAGATCCCTATCTCCCAACATTAGTGGACAGGGATTTACACAAAAATATGCCTCTTTGATGCAGGCATATCTGTGGGGTAAGTTTTAAAACTCCCAACATTTTTTGAAACTTTGTACATGTGCTACAGTGTACATCACACAAATAACCCGGGAAAAAATGTAAAGCATAGATTTTCACTTGAAGAGTACCCTTCAGTTTCAAAACCGAAGCTTGACAGAACACACCCACTTTGGCGTGATAGTACAAGGGTGTGTGAATTGGCCCAAAGCAGCTCAAAAGTGTGACAGCACAGGGGAAGACAAAATCATCAACATATTTTAGTAGATATTGTGCATTTTCCCTCTTCGTTTCGGCAACACAGCACAGCGAGTCTGGTTGCTGTGCTGTGCTGCTTGAAAAGTTAGTAAATTTGCCCCCTTACATTATACCATTTATTCTTCGAGATTTCACATAGAAAGGTCTGCACACAATATAACAACACAAGAATATAAAAATAAACATAAAAGGGACATGTGTGCGGAATAAACATTGCTATTTTCATAAATGTAAAATAGTTTGTTGATAAAATTAAATGAAAACATTTTATTTTGTTCATAAATGAAAAAAAACATTTATTTTAATTAATTGATAATACTGTGTTGCTGCGGAAACATCCCACCTTCCCGAGCTAGAATGTCACCCATTATAACAAAACCAAAAAAAAAAAAAATAATAATACTATATACACTGTGGGCTACTTTCTCTTTGTGTTTAAGATACTTTATTAATTATCAAAAAGATTCAAGACAAAATATAAGAAAACATTTTGGTTCTCTGCAAACTGTAAAAGGAATAGCTTCGTGTTAAAATGTGTTTGCTTCGAAAGAAACAAGAAGTGCCATTTTCCTACATGAACTAGTGACCAAGCACAGAAAGATGGGGGTTATTAGAAAAACGTTCTCTTCCTAAAATAGAATAAGCCATCGCACCAATCAATAAATCCAAAAGCGAGGGTTTGTTTGAGCTAAAATGTTTATGGAGAGCATCAACAATTGGTAGTGGATAACAAGTGCCACAAACCAAAACATCGCCATCGACAGTCTCATTTATAATTGGGCAGTAATGGAACACCGAAAAAATGTGGTGTCTTTTCACCCCAGACCTTCCGCTTTTCTTCATCATTTAGTAGTGATAAAACTTTCGGTGTTTCCAACAACAGAGCTGCAACCAGCATGATCATGAGAAAAGCTCTCATGCCAGATTAGGAGTCGCCATTCAGTGGCTAGCATGATTTTGGAGAGTTCATCCAGGAATAGAAAGAGGGAGGCCATGACTTTGATGTATCATACGGTCAGTACTTTATGGGGTGGCCTCCCACAATAGTGCTGGGATAAGGAAGGCTTGAGGGAGTGGGTGCCATGCTTAAGTTTACCTCGCCATGAGGGTCGATGACAGTATTAGTAGCCTAGCTGGGATTTTGTTTTTGATGTTTTGGACTTGTGAACGAGTTCTGTACGTGGGACTCTGAAAATGTAGTTCAGCCTTGCAGTCTCAGGGAGTTTTCCCCTGGGGACCTAATACTCTAAGGGCCATCATTATATTCATGAGGAGTGGGCCTCCCCCAGGGCACATTTCATCCCTGGAGAACCCAAACCCTGGGCTCCGCCATACTGCAATAGGGGGAAGGAACACACAGGCCCTCCTCCCCTGGCCCATATTACTTCAGTGACCCCTATCCCCCAGGGCCCTGCCAATGTCCAAAAATGGGAGGAGGTCATGTGGGCCCCTCCATGGGCCGATTTCAGCTCAGGGGACCCCATACTCTGGGGTATGGCCATATTGCAATAGTTGGAGGGGTCACCCAGTCCCCACCCCAGTATGATTTCATCTTTGGAGACCGTATAACCGGAGCCCAGTCACTGTCCATAAGGGGGAGAATGGTACGTGGCTCCCATCACCAGGCTGATTTCACCCCCGTGGACCCCATCCCTTAGGGCCCAGCCAACAAAGGATGGGTGTCCTGGTGCCCAACCAGGGCACCTACCACAATATGGTTGAGGGCCATGAGGCGCGAATCCCCAAGACCCCTGTGGCCCCAGACAGCTCTGGCATTGCTCCCACCATGGGGAACATCTAAAAATGCTGTTCCAAGTGGGAGGGAGCAATCTTTTCATCTGTTTCCTTGCTCTCTTCAGTGTGACATTTCAACAAATGAAAAGTCTGCTTCCAGTGGCTGGGACCATTTTTCATTCTCCAACCTTCTGGGAGCAAACTTAGGCCCTCATTACAACTTTGGTGGTAAATCCCGCTTACCGCCGTGCAGAAGACTGCCAACACACCGCTGCGGAATTCCACCACAGCTATTACGACCCACAGCTCAGAATCCGCCAAAATCTAGACACCCACACAAGTCCGCCACACCAAAGATCAGTGATAAACTGGCGATAACAAAACCTCCACCGTCACGCCAACAGGAATACGCCCACACTATCACGACCCACGAATCCACACGGCGGTCTTTCAACCGCAGTATTCCACTGGCAGTACACACCGCCGTGCTCAAAATACACACACTTACAAAACACAACCACATTGGACAATTCGAAATACACACACCTGATACACATACACACACCACTCCCACACATCTAATACAATATAAAACACACCCACATTACGCACAAACCCTTACTACCAAAAATTTTAAAGAAGGCCAGAGAGACAGCAAAGCAAAGACAACACCAGCATACAGAGGCACACAACACCATCACACATCCACATCCACGCACAAAACACCACGCACCCCTAAACATCACCCCACACATCAAAACACAAACCACCTCACACATCACCCACACCACACCATGGAACCGCAAAGACACCCCAGGTTTTCTGAGGAGGAGCTCAGGATCATGGTGGAGGAAATCATCCGAGTAGAGCCACAGCTATTCAGATCAAAGGTGCAGCACACCACCATAGCTAAGAAGATGGAGCTGTGGCGCAGAATCGTGGACAGGGTCAACGCAGTGGGACAGCACCCAGGAACATGGGATGACATCAGGAAGAGGTGGAACGACTTATGGGGGAAGGTGCGTTCCATGGTCTCCAGACACCACATTGCGGTTCAGAGGACTAGCGTCGGACCCCCACCTCCTCCCCCACAACTAACATCATGGGAGGAGCAGGTCTTGGCTATACTGCATCCTGAGGGCCTCGCAGGAGAAGCTGGAGGAATGGACTCTGGTAAGTCAAATCTTTAACTAATTCATCCCGACCCTACCTGCAT
This sequence comes from Pleurodeles waltl, assembly GCF_031143425.1. Lineage (NCBI taxonomy): Eukaryota > Metazoa > Chordata > Amphibia > Caudata > Salamandridae > Pleurodeles > Pleurodeles waltl. The sequence continues at coordinate 1,424,123,236 of NC_090440.1, read as the reverse complement.
GCTATCACATACCCCTACCCTCGCCCTCACCCCCATCACTCCAACTCCTCACATATGTCCCACTATCACAAACCACACATCCCAACACCAAGCCCTACATGCAACAACAAAGCATGGACACCCATCACCAATGCATGTCCGCTACACATACCCAAACAGACCCCTAAACAATAATCGCACAAGGTCCTACACAGGAATGGAAGCCTTGGGGTACAGGGTCACCCACCAATTGCTCACCATGGCACACACAGATGCAATAATCATGCCTTTACACCCCTGAAGGGCCCCTACCCAACGTCACCGGACAGGAGGTCCCAGACATGTCCACTCCACCCGCAGAAGAGGCCCACAATGATGACAGCAGCTCTGTCCAACTGGATCTAGATGACCAGCCCTGCCCATCTGGGACCTCCGGACAGTCGATTCCCCTCACACAGTCACAGGCCACCACAGAGCTTCCCCCTCAAGAAACACCAGCACAGCACCCACCCCGCGGGCCTATACCTCTGTCCCCAGGACACGTCAAGCAGCAGTGTGTCCACCACTACCGGGAACCCAGGCTAACCCACCACCCCTAGAACAGCAGGGACCTGGGGCCACTGGTAGTGGGCACACGGTTCAGGGGACAGAGGCCCATGAAAACTGGGGAAATGGGAGGGCTGCTGTGCGACAGGGGGAGGACATGCCCAGCGATCCCACTCTCCATGATACTGGCCAAGTTTCAGTAGACCCAGTGGCTGCAGGAAGAACAGTATTTGGGGTTCAGAGAGGAACTCAAATCCATCAATACCACCCTGGGCACCATTGTAGGGGTGCTGAAGGACCTCGTGAACACCAGGAGGGACACTGTGGCACAACAAGGGGCCCCTGACACTAGCCTGGACGATGAACTGCCCACCACCTCTGCCGGCGCTAGTGGACAGGAGGCACCGCCACAGGACCACGACACCAGCACCCCAACCCCTGTAGATGGAGAACCACCCCGCAAGCGGTCCCTGAGATCCAGGACAAAGACAGAGAAGAATGCCAAGACCCCTGCCAAGAAATGAGACCACCCTGATTGTCATCCTTATGTCCCACTTTGTCACCCAGTCCATCCTTAAACTGCCCTAGCTCCACTTCCTATGCCCCTTTGGACAATGCACCTGTGAGACTAATATACTGGACTTCTCCATGGACATTTCTCCACCATCACCCCTGACCATTTTACGACCCCCTCCACTATTTAGCACTTAAATAAACAACCTTAAATCACAAAACAATCTGGAGTCAGTCTGTGCTTTCACAATTGTGTATTTGCAATAACTGAGGGAAATAGCAAGGTCCGTTGTATTGTCAACATACCTATGTCACACAGCTCTAGTCCATGAGGTAACATAGCAGAGGTCACACAGTGGGACCCACATCTGTGAAATGAAAAGGCAAAGTGACAAATCAGGGTCCATACACTGGGTGAAAGTGACAGACAGATGAGAGGTAGAACAATTTTATCAGTTGTAGGAGGCAGTGATGTCTTCTTACCTGTGTCTCACTGGAAGTATTGATAGATCACGGTGTTTCTGTTGTCTATGTCCTCTTCTTCTGCCTCCTCTTCTTCACTGTCCACAGGCTCCACAGCTGCCACAACACCTCCTTCAGGACCATCTTCCTGCAGAAAAGGCACCTGTCGTCGCAAAGCCAAGTTGTGCAGCATACAGCAGGCCACGAAGATCTGGAACACTTTCCTTGGTGAGTAGTATAGGGACCCACCTGTCATATGGAGGCACCTGAACCTGGCCTTCAGGAGGCCGAAGGTCCTCTCTATAACCCTCCTAGTTCACCCATGTGCCTCATTGTAGCGTTCCTCTGCCCTTGTCCTGGGATTCCTCACTGGGGTCAGTAGCCATGACAGGTTGGGGTAGCCAGAGTCACCTGCAAATGTCGAGGGGCAACTGTTAGACACACTAACCCTTAGGGAGAACCCCAGACTCAGACAACAATACACACTATATAGGCTCCATGTCCTCACCTAATAGCCACACACAGTGCCTCTGGAGTTGCCCCATCACATAAGGGATCGTGCTATTCCTCAGAATGTAAGCATCATGCACTGAGCCAGGAAACTTGGCGTTCACATGGGAGATGTACTGGTCGGCCAAATACACCATCTGCACATTCATTGAATGGTAACTCTTCCGGTTTCTGCACACCTGTTCACTCCTGTGGGGGGGGACCAAGGCCACATGTGTCCCATCAATGGCACCTATGGTGCCGGGGATATGTCCCAGGGCATAGAAGTCACCTTTCACTGTAGGCAAATCCTCCACCTGAGGGAAAACGATGTAGCTGCGCATGTGTTTCAGCAGGGCAGAAAACATTCTCGACAACACGTTAGAGAACATTGGCTGGGACATGCCTGATGCAATGGCCACTGTTGTTTGAAAGGACCCACTTGCCAGGAATTGGAGTACTGACAGGACCTGCACTAGAGGGGGGATTCCTGTGGGATGGCGGATAGCTGACATAAAGTCTGGCTCCAATTGGGCACACAGTTCCTGGATTGTGGCACAATCAAGTCTGTAGGTGACTATTATATGTCGCTCTTCGACAGGTCCACCAGCAGTCTGTACACCGAAGGATGCTGCCATCTCCTCACCTGCCCCAGCGGACGTGCTCTATGGATGAGAACAGCGATCAGAGGGTCAGCCAACACTGAGGTACGAAATAAACAACTTTATTGCACACATTTGTCAATCCGCTATGTGCCTGTCTTAGTGTGTATGCAAGGCCTAGATATGTGTGACGCATTTAAAATTAATGCCATGTGGCCCCCTGAAATGGCGGCTGCCTGACCTGTAATGTGGGAAAAGGGGATATGAGGTAACTGCGCTGGCGCTGTACACCATCACAGTAGGTGGTCGAAGACCGTGGTGCAAACCTGCATTGGTTAACATTTGACCCTATGGGTCCCATGAACCAATGATGATGTACACTGGCGGTGACGGTACGCACCACCGTGGACATGACCGCCATTTTCTCTCTGTTCACTCACTTGATACCTGATCTTTGACAGGAGAGGACCTACACTGCAAGTGCTGCTGTGACTTCAGTCTGGAAGCGACAATAGCTCAAGTGCCTTCACTGCGGAGGAGTTGGAGAAACTAGTGAATGGGGTCCTCCCCCAGTACACGCTACTCTATGGTCCTCCAGACAAACAGGTGAGTACACTGTGAGCATGCTGTATGGGCAATGCCTGTTTGGAGTGGTGTGGATGGGAGATGGGGGGAGAATGAGGCGTGCATGAAACAACGGTGAGTGTATGTGTGTCAGGGCAAGGGTGGGAATGTGGGCCAAGGACTGTGACGGTCTTGCCAGTTATAGTTTTTCCTTTTCCCCTGTACTATTCCTGTAGGTCAGCGCCCACCAGAAGAAGGATATTTGTCGTGCCATCGCCAAGGACGTCCGGGCCCTGGGGGTCCACCACAGACAGAGCACCCACTGCCGGAAAAGATGGGAGGACATTCGCCGCTGGAGCAAGAAGACGGCGGAGGCCCAGCTGGGGATGGCCTCCCAACGTGGGAGGGGTGCCCGTCGCACCATGACCCCCCTGATGTTCCAGATCCTGGCAGTGACGTATCTGGAGTTGGATGGGCACTTGAGGGCATCATAGCAGCCACATGGGGTTGAGTACGCGCACATCCATCTGATTCAGCGCAAATTGGAGGTGTCTGGGTGGGGGAGGTGGGCTGTGGGTTCTCCTAGGCTAGGGTGACCCTTGTAGGCAAGGACACTTTGTGAGGCAGGCTCAATTGCACCCCATCCCTACCAGTGGTAAAAGGCATCTACACCTAGTCAGGCTCCGGTAACTTGCATGTGTGCAGCAATTGGGCATAGGCCTTGTACCCCATGTCCCTGTGATCAATTAGGGAACTCAAAGTGCATGGCATAGTGAAGAGGGCTGCTGTGTCTGTAGTGTCCTCCAACGGTAGCGGTATTGCATGCGCTGAACATGTCTTTCTACTTTCTTTCCCCCCTCTTTGTGCTCTCCCTGTTCTTGTGTGCATTAGCATCATCAGGCGGAGGAGCTGTGCCACCGGGGCAGGAGGGAGCTGCATCCCACATGGCCCTGGAGGGTGAGACTACGGACTCAGAATTCACCAGTGGGACAGAGGGCGAGGGGAGCTCCATGGTGGAGACAGAAGCTGAGAACAGCGACACTGACTCCTCCTCTGAAGGGAGCTCCCTTGTGGTGGCGGGCCCCTCTGTGCCCACCGCATCTACAGGTACAGCCGCCACTCCCCCTACCAGCACCGCCCTCCCAGCAGCCCCTCAGGGTGTGCCCCGTGGCCGCTCACCCAGGAGGGTGGGCATCTCCTTCGCCCCAGGCACCTCTGCCCCAGCCCCAGTCAGCCCTGCTGCCCTCAGTGAGGAGGCCTTTGACCTCCTCAGATCCCTCACTGTTGGGCAGTCTACCATTCTGAATGCCATACAGGGTGTAGAGAGGCAGTTGCAACAGACAAATGCATACCTGGAGGGCATTCATTCTGGCCAGGCAGCCCAACAGAGAGCATTTCAGACTCTGGCCTCAGCACTGATGGCAGCCATTGTCCCTGTGTCCAACCTCCCCCCTCCAACTTCCTCCACCCAGACCCAATCCCCAGTACCTCAGCCTATCCTAAGCACACCATCAGACGAGCATGCACACACCTCAACACACAAGGGTAGCTCTGGCAAACATAAGCACCACACATCCCACAGGCACTCACACAAGCATCATACCCATGAACACATACCAACATCCACTGCCTCCACTGTGTCCCCCTCCTCCCTTCCCGTCACTTCTCCACTCACACCTGCATGCACTACATCCTCAGCCACTACGTCCATCACCAGCACACCCATCACCACACACTGGTCACGTGAACTCACCACCCTCACTACCATTCATATATCCCCTGTGTCCTCTCCCAGTGTGTCTGTGAGCCCTCCTCCCAAAGTACACAAACGCAGTCACACACCCACCCAACAGCCATCCATCTCACGACTGCCTCCAGCCCATGCACCTTCACCCAAAGTCAGCAAACAAACACCCCCAACAACCACTACCTCTTCCTCCACTCTCAAACCCCCTCCATCTACCCATCCCAGTGTGTCTAAAAAACATTTCCTGTCAAACCTTGACCTCTTCCCTTCACCTCCCCCACCCCTTCCGTCCCCTAGAGCCCGCCTTTCCAGGTCCCAACCCAGCACCTCAGCCACCACATCACCGGGAACAGTGGTGCTAGCAGTAACTGGCTTCTGGAGTGTGCCAAGCAGCAGGGCAGCCAGCGTCCCAAGGAGCGAGCCCAAGGACATTCCCCCACCTCCGAAACAAAAGAAGTTGCCCACAGCCTGGAGGGAGAAGGCCAAAACACCTGCCACCAAGGGCTCAGCCAGGACAACAGTTGGGAGTGGCAAGACAGCTGCGCCACCATCCAAGGTGAGGAAGGGCCAGAGAAAGAAAGAGAAGTCGCCGCCAATCTGCACGGCAGACAAGACCGCCACCGGAACCGCCACATGCACCGCCACTAAGGACACCGCCGCCAGCAGCAAGCTCAGTGAGCCCCCCACCAGCTCCACTGCTCAGGACACCGCCGTCAGCAGCAAGCTCAGTGAGCCCCCCACCAGCACTGCTGCTCAGGACACCGCCGCCAGCAGCGAGCTCAGTGAGTCCCCCACCAGCACCGCTGCTCAGGACACCGCCACCAGCAGCAATCTTAGTGAGCCCCCCCACCAGCACTGCTGCTCAGGACACCACCGCCAGAAGCACAAGCACCGCTGCTCAGGACACCGCCGCCAGCAGCAAGCTCAGTGAGCCCCCCACCAGCACCACTGCCCAATGAGCGCCGCAAGCACCGCCACTACTGAGCCCGCAACCAGCACCGCCAGCGGCCACGCCACATCCTGTGCCAGTGGCACCACTGCAGACATGGCTGCCATCCCCAGTGGTCATTCGTACAAAGCTGGTGATCAGTTCCAGGGGCCTGGACAGCTTCCACGTTGCCCCACTGTCAGTGGAGTGTCAGATCCACTACCTCTGTCCTTGGCAGGATGAAGCACTCTGGGCACAAAGCCCCCTCCAGAACCAGTGGAGTATCACATCCACTACCTCTGTCCTTGGCGGGATGAAGCACTCTGGGCACAAAGCCCCCTCCAGAACCTGTGGAGTATCACATCCACTACCTCTGTCCTTGGCAGGATGAAGCACTCTGGGCACAAAGCCCCCTCCAGAACCAGTGGAGACTGTTATCCACTTGAGAGACTGTGGCTTTGCACTCCCCAGGATGCAGCAGTGGGCTAACCACCCACTGGAGAGACTTGAGAGACTGTGGCTTTGCACTCCCCCGGACACAGCAGTGGGCAAACCACTCACTGGAGAGCCTTGAGAGACTGTGGCTTTGCACTCCCCAGGATAAAGCAGTGGGAAACCCACCCACTGGAGAGACTTGAGAGACTGTGGCTTTGCACTCCCCAAGATAAAGCAGTGGGCAACCCACCCACTGGAGAGACTGTGGCTTTGCACTCCCCAGGATAAAGCAGTGGCCAACCCACCCACTGGAGAGACTGTGGCTTTGTGCTCCCCAGGATAAAGCAGTGGGCAAACCACCCACTGGAGAGACCTGGGAGACTGTGGCTTTGCACTCCCCAGGATACCTCAATGGGCATGGAGCCCCCTCGTGCAGCTGGCGTCATGCACTCATTCGGCTGAGATGCCCCCCCTTCCCTTCCCCCTGAGGTGCCTGTTTTATTTAGATCTGATGCCCCGGCAGTGTTCTCTCTGTTTGGATCGGGTATTGAGTGTGGGCCTCGCCCATGCATTTTGGGCCCAGTGGTCCACGGACTATGTAGGTGCAGTACATGGACTTGAATTCTTGGTGTACATATTTGTTAGTAGTGTATATATATTTTTGAGTAATGGATTTTTCCTGATTGCAATTGTTCAACTCATTTCCTTTTGTCCTTGCGTTCTTCCAGGGAAGGTTGGGGCGGGAGCTGTAATGTTTCAGCATGTATCTGTGTGTGTGTTGTTGTGGTGGGGGTGGGGGTGTTGCGTGTTGCATGCGTGTCTCACTCTCTTTTCCCTCCCCCTCCCCTGTGTCATAGGTGCAGTACTCACCGTGGTCGTCGTTTCTGTCGGTTGTGCTCCTGGTAGAGGAGCAGGAAGACAATTGCAGGGAGAATTTTGAGTTTCTGCTCCATGGCATCCGGGTTCTTTGTGGGTTGTGTAAAGGTGAGTGTTTTCCCTTCCAAGTCCTGTTTCCGCTGTGTTTTTGTTCACGTTGAATCCCCCCCCGGAAAAGGTGGCGGATTGGCCTCTCATAATGGTGTGGGCGGTACATTGTCTTCCGCCTGTCTGTTGGCGGTGACCGCTATGCTGTTTGTTTGTACAGCAGTGACGGTCGGAGTGTTAAAGTGGCTGCTATGTTGGCGGTTTCCGCTGCGGTCATAATTCCCTTTTTTTTACCGCCGCTTTAACACCGCCCGCCAGGGTTGTAATGAGGGCCTCAGTGTTTGCTTGCACTTGGTGGGAGTTTTGAAATTGCTCCTGCCAAATGAGAGCAAACACAGGATTCCCAACAATGCCAGTGCAGGGAGGGAAATATCTATCTACCTGGGGTGGGCACCCCCGGACATAGCAGGAGCTGGCACTGTGGACTGGGGTCCCTGGGGCCATTAATGGCTACAGGAGAGTGGCCACATGGCCCCCTTTTTAAATTGCAGCTGGGCCTTGGGGTCCCTGCTGGTGAAATCAGCCTAAGGAGGGGGTTCACATGGTCCCCCTCCCGACTACTTTCCTGGTCTGGTCCTGTGGGTATGGGGACCCCCGGGGCCCAAATTAGCCAGGATGGGGCCCATGCCCCTCCCCCTTTTCACAACCAGAGGGGCCCCTGGAAGCTGTAGTCCCTGCGGCCAAACACACCCTGAGGAGGAGGGTCACACACACACCTTCCCCCAAATGTATATGTTTTTCCCTGCGGGACCTAGGGAAGAGCAAAAAAAAGTGTGGGAGACTACACTTATTTTTTTTTTTATAAATTTGCTCACCGATCCTCAGATCCTCCATGAATTTGCAGCACAATTAAAAAAAATATATATTTAGCCCAAGACGGGGTCCCTGTGGGATCCCACCACGAGGCGTAGGGGGGCAAGGTATTCCTACTTTGCCCAATTGTGCTTTTTTGCATTATTTCTTGGGACTCACCTGAGTCTGAGTCTCAGGATGGATGGTACCACTTCCTGGTTGAAGTGGTGGCAACCAATCATGGTATTGCTCGTGGTACGAGTATCTGTGGATTCGCTGCGGTGAATCTGCGGTGGATCTGTGTCTCTAGATATACATAAACTATTTTCTTTAATAACTCTAAAACTACTGAACAGACTTACACCAAATTACAACAAGAGATCTTTCTAGACCAAGACCTAGCTAACAGCCAAACGTGCAGTGAATCGGTTCTGAGGGTCGGGCTGTAGTTGTGTTGAAAATCCCTATGGCAAATTACATGGGGAAAACAAATTTTGAGACCCGTCTTTTTCTCATCCCGGTTTGACAAATCAATACAAACGTTCCACACTCTGGCTGAAGGGGTGGCAAACTAGTTTTGAAAATTTTGTGAAGATTTGTCAAACAGCACCAAAGTTATAGGCAAAAAACAAAAAATGCTATTCCTATGTACATTAGGTCATAACTATATGTTTTCTTTATTTCCATTAGTAGTGGTATCCCTTGCTTATAGAAACACTTTCAGAGAATAAACTCTGCCTTTAGTGAGTGTCTCCCTCTGTGGTGGCATAGACAAAGCCTCTGATGGCCCAGTTGTAGACTTGTTCTCCAGTGACTATACAACTCTGATCAATTAGACAACCCTTGTAGCAAGAGTTGCCACTCAGTCAATTAATGCAGAATCCAAACTGTGATGATGTGCTGCCTGTTTGTTATCTCCTTGCATATTTGAATCCTGATTCACTAATTTAATCCTTGATCTCTTGTTTAAGTATTTTCACCAACTAACTTTAAGGACTACTGATATCAGCCTGTGGAAGTACATGGTAGGGTGTTTTGATGCCAGACAGTAATCAGCTAGTTCCCCCAGGAACAGACACAAGTTCTTTCCAGTCCTCTGGATTTATAGCATCCCCCTAGAATAGAGACAGACAATGTTTCTGTCTCTAGATCTCACCTTGCTCTACATCAATGTGTAGAATTCCTCAAAGTGAAAAGTTAACACTGGATGTACTGGGTGGGGCAGCTCATATCCAGTCATCTGCACAGTTTTCTCTAGTTGTTCAGTGATGTTCCACAATGTTATCCATCTTTAGGGGTTGATAGTACCATGGCAGCAAACTGTAGGATTAACTGTCACTTTCTCTTTTGTGAATTCCAGCTAGCTAGCGCCTGCTGACAGAACAAAGCACTGGATTCAGATGATGCGTGGGGATCCCTGATCTTTCTGTGAGAGGTGTGCCCCACAGTCAAATGCAGCTTCCTCTACATGTCCCATCTTGACATCTTGGTTCAGTTTTAATGTCTTGTAACAAAAAATCTGTCTGCTAGATGATGAATCAGTTCAGAAACATCTTTTGTTTCACAGTCAATTCAATGAGAGACGACCTAAGGACATTTGATGAGGGCACGAAAGGAGAAAGAAGCCAGCTAAATCTGGCTTCCATTAATCCAATGGAACAGCCAAAATCTTTAGGGGTTCTATGGATACAAGAGGAACATCATTATAGATACTACTGTGGTAAATTATAAGCAATAACGTAGCGCAGTGGTTCCCAAACTTTTGACTTCTGTGGACCCCCACTTGATCATTAATGGAACTCAGGGACCCCCACTGAATCATCATTGGAATCCGGGGACCCCCACTGAGTCATTACTGGAGGCAGGAGACCTAATTTTTCAATATTTGTTAATTTTTTTAATTTTGTAAGCAGTCGCGGAACCACTGAGAAGGTTTCGCGGACCCCCCGGGGTCCCCGGACCACAGGTTGGGAACCACTGACGTAGCGTATGTTTATTATGTAATTCCAATGCATTTCTCCTATATCTTATTCGTTGAGCTTTGTGATTGTTCACATAATGTTCTACGTTCTGAGGTCTGTAGTTCAGTTGCAGGATGCTCCAATAAAGAGTTACTACATGTACAATATTAATGTGCCTTCCTACTTCATTCTACCACATAATTTGGCGACAAAGTGAAAGAACCCTGAGGTAGTACCCAAGTATCATGGAGAAAAATACATTTTGGAGATTTAGCATTTTATTCAGACCTTCTCACTGTGCAGATCGAGTTGAGGTGAGATCTGTGCAATTTATTTTGGATATTGGTGGGCGTAGAAAATTACCATAGACTATGCTAGAGATTTGCCGCTGGTGAGGAGATTTTGAGGCAGTGCAGGAGTTTCGGCTACTTGGAAGTTGCTGGAACACATGTATGTGTGTCACAGAGACGGTTGCTATTGGTGCAGGCAAATTCCTGTAAAAAACAAACTAGTTGTTTAGAAACAAGCTCCACATTCTTTTGAATCTAGTGTAATGGCTACATGGAGTAGCTTTGGAAACACCTTGTTTTATTTTGGAAAAAACCCTATTTTCACAAACAAAGAGCTATTTATGTGTGTGAGACGACCTGGGCACCCATTTTATGAGATCTGGAGGATTAGTATTCTTCAACATTTTGGATAAGTGAAATATACTGATGCGAGGAATTTTGAATGATGATTATTTGTAGTAACAGTGATTGGCACACCATTCATCTATTCCAGCAACATTTAAATCACGTTGAATATGCCGATATGTGGAATTGTAGATGCTGATCAATCCTATTTACAGTGATTGTCACACTATTACAATGACACAACGTGTATTATTATTACTTATATCCTGCATACAATACCTTTAAGAAAAGTATATTATAGTGGTAATATAGCCATCTTTTATTTAATTAGTATCTTTACAATCAAATTTAACATCCTGCTACAAGAGTAAGTGGATTTTTCTGTTGAACATGTTGGTCATATATGGAAATCCATCACCAGAATTTTTTAGTGGTCCCAGTCAACCTTCCATGAAATGGGAAAAATTGCTATGTTACTTTCAAAATTATCTTTTGGCCATTGATGGCACAACATTTCCAGAAGTTAGGAAAAAGCCCTGCTATTAAATGTAATAGGCATGAATGCAGAAGATGTATTTGAACACATACCTACAATTTCACTACCGCAAAGAACAGAAGCAGGCAATTATGAATGTTTTTCAGAGGTGTTAGAGAGACTGAACAAAAGGTTTTCTGAAGAAGCACATACTGTAATGGAGAGGTATAATTTTTTTACAAGTCTTCAATTGTTGGATGCATCTGTGGATTCCTATGTTTCTGCTCTTTGTATTTTAGCAGTGGACTGTGCATTCGGAACACAAGTCAACACATATATTAGAGATTAATTAATTATATGTTGTTCCAATAAGAAAATTCAAGAACAATTGTTGCATCAGCGCAATCCATTACTTCAGGAAGTTGTTTATGTTGCTAAGAGTGTGGTTGGATCCATTAGTTCTTTTAAGACCATCAATGTGGATGTTACCTCTTCGGGAGTAGCTGCTTTACAATTAAAACAATGCAGATAAACCTATGGGTGCTAGCAAACCTAATAAATCTTTGAGTGGTCCAAACAGTAGGGCACATTGCAATTGTTGTGGTTCAAAAACTCATATGGCTCAGTTTTAATTGTGTCCTGCTAAGGGAAAAGAGTGTTTTAAGTGTGGTAAAATTGGATATTTAGGTGCAGTATGTCAGAGTGGTTTCACAAGAGTGTCTTATATGCAGGAGGAAGATTTGGAAGATGAGGTTCAGCAGGAGAATGTAGTGTTATGTGTCAGTGAACAGAATGTTAGTGGACATGATACTCCTGATAATATATTAAAAGGAGAATGTAAGGGCAATAGAATAAGGGGGTCATTACAACCCTGGCAGAAGGCGGAGAACCGGCGGTAAGACCGCCAACAGGCTGGCAGTCTTACTTTGTGAAGTATGACCATGGCGGTTACCGCCATGGTCATCCGCCGGTTCTCCGTTCCGCCCACCAGGGCGGAGACGACCGCCGGGCTGGAGACCTGGGTCTCCAGCCCGGCGGCCATCACTATACTGCTGGCGGTATTTGGACCCGGCTTACCGCTGTGGATTTCCAGTGGTTTGAACCGCCATGAAATCCATGGTGGTAAGCACTATCAGTGCCAGGGAATTCCTTCCCTGGCACTGATAGGGGTCTCCCCCACCCCCCACCCCCACCCGACTCCCTCCCCTACCCCCCCACCACCCCTGGGACCCCCTCCCCACCCCGACCCCCAACATCACTTCACCCATACCCACATGACACGCACGCAGGTACCACCTACATAATTACACGCACACACGCCGACATACATGCCTACATCCACACACACAGTCATACACGCACACCCACATTCAAACATACACGCACACATCCATACAGACATACCCACAGACATACACGCACTCATTCCCATACACACAACACCCCCACAGGCATACACGCACTCACACCCCCCTCTACATACACACATGCACACCCCCATGCACCCACACAACACACAACACCCCCACCCCCCTCCCCTCACGGACGATCGACTTACCTGGTCCGACGATCCTCCGGGAGGGGACGGGAGCCATGGGGGCAGCTCCGCCGACACCACACCGCAAACAGAACACCACCACAGCGAATCACAGGAGCAACCTCCACTTCCCCGCCTCCCGCCAGTATGGCTGTTTGCAGCTCTCCGTCCGTAAAAGGACAGAGAGCTGCCAACGGTCATAATAGGCCGAGCGGCAAACCGCCACCAATGGCAGTCTTCCGCACGGCGGTCCCTCGGCGGTCTTTAAAAAAGACCGCCGAGGTCAAAATGACCCCCTAAATCTTGTTATGAAATGAATGAGGTGTATACAGTTGCTAGTAATGAGGAATTTCTTACAATTGTCAGTAGTGATGTTAAATGTAATAATAATAGACAATGAACCATAAATTCTGCCTTTGTGTGAAATCATGATTGATGCTAGGAAACTTAATGTAATGGTGTATTCTACGTCTGATAATACTATTATTTCAGATGTTTTTTTTCCAAAATAATTAGCAATACAAAAAATTAGTACCTGCTGATGTAAACGTTTTTGGTTTTGCTAGTAAAGAAATAAACATGGTGGGATATTTTGTAAAAGATATAAGTTTCAAGTACAAAGCCATAATAGGCAGAGTGAATGTAGCAGTTGATGGACTGCAAGTATTGGGTTGGTGGCATCAATGGAAGTTTGGTATCACTGCCAATCCTAATGTGAAAATACAGGTGTGCTTGGCAGAGGAAATGAGAAGAATACAAAGTGTTGTGGATGAAGAAAAGAATTCGAAAATATTCTAGCTAGACATAAAAAACATATTTGATATACAACTTGGAAAGGTGAAAGGCTTTTCTCACCAAATACAATTTAAAAAGATGATGTTCCTTCCAAACACAAATGAAGACATGTGCCATTATTAGTTCGCAATGAATTGTCTCAGATATTGAAGGATATGTGTGAAGAAGGGATAATCAAGCCAGTTAACTGATCAGAATGGGTATCTCCTATTGTGCTTGTTAAAAAGAAAAATGGCAAACTTGGAATGTGTTTTGATTTGAGGTCAGTTAACAGGGAAATTGTGGTTGATTGTCATCCTTTATTGAAAATGGATGAGTTGTTGGGCAAGCTAGAAGGGGCAAAGTACTTTATAACTATTGATCTCAAGGCAGATTACCACCAAGTTGGATTAACTAGTGATTGTAGACACACTACCACATTCATCAAATTGTATGGTGTGTTCAGATATATCAGAATTATATTTGAACTTGCATCTGCCACATCAGTATTTCAGAAGTTAATATTTTGTTTATTCAGGGATGTCGGGCAGTTGCTTTATGGTGTATTTGGAAACAGAAGATCAGCACTTTAGTATTTTGAACATAGTGTTGGACATATTAGAAAAGAAAGACATGACAATTTGTTTGGACAAGTGTAATTTTTTTGTTCAAGAAGTAAAATATTTGAGTCACACGATTACAGAGAAGGGGATTTTCCCTAAGATGGATCTGTTAGACTCGATCCATAACATGTAAAATCCTAGTGACAAAGATCAGCTAAAATCATAATTGGGTTTATAAAAATGTTATGCTAGGTTAGTGATGAACTTTGCTGATATTGTGTGGTTGTTACTCAAGAAGGGAACAGAGCGAGTTGGGTGTGGAACACACTTCTGCTTTCAACAGTTTGAAAGAAAAACTAATTTAGCCCAAAACTTTATTTTCTTTCATCCAAAATGCTATAAATGTGATCACCTGGATGCTAGAGCCACCGGTGTGGGTGCTGTCTTCAGAGATTTGAAAGATGGAGTTGAACAGACAATTGCTTTTGCATCCAGACCATTGACTGTTGCCCAATCAAGATATTCCTCAATAGAATAGGATGCATTGGGATGTACCTGGGCAGTAGAACATTTTTAAACATATGTGTGGGCAATCCTTTCTATTTACAAATTGACCACAGACTATTAATTTCCTTATGGACAAAACACACAATGGGCAAAGCATCTTCAGGAATGGTTAAGTTATTATCCAAGTTATACGAGTATAATTTCACTATCATGTATATACCAGGCATCCAAAATGTAAGGGCTGATTGTTTATCTAGGTTGACGGGTGATACACAAATTGCCAATGATTAACAATCACAGGAAGAGTGTGTAGTGGCCACAGTTGAAGACTATGGCCCTCATTATGACCCTGGCGGACAGCGTTATTTTGGAGAAAGGTACTGCCAACAGGCTGGCGGTACCTTTCCCCAAAAGATGCCATTGGCGATTTGGCTCAAGCCAAATTGCCAATGTACCACTCTGTCTGCCAGGGCTTTAACAGCCGCCGGGCTGGAGATTTCGGTATCCACCCAGACGGCCGTCACTGCCCCACCCTCTGGATTATGACCCCGCCTACCACCATGGTTTTCGTGGCAATCTTACCACCACAAAAACCGTGGAGATAGGCACTATCAGTGCCAGGGAATTCCTTCCCTGGCACTGATAGGGGTCTACCCCTCCCCCCACCCCTCCCAAGAGTCCTTCCCCACCCTCACCCTCCCCCTCCCGACCCCCATGACATACACACACCTACACGCACAGACATCCACATGCATGCACACATGCATACCCACATTCACCCACGCATGCATACATACATACACACACATATCAACACACACTTACATACATACGCATTAACACCACACAACATACACGCACACTCACACCCATTCATGCACACATGCAGTCCACACGCCACACGCCTGCATGCACGCACACAAAAACATACACATTCACCCCCCCACACACACAACAACCCCCACCCACTCCCCTCTCAGAGCGCCCGACTTACCTGTTTGGAGGGGGTCCTCTAGCAGGAGACGGGACGTGGCGCTGCTGCCAGCAGAAGCGTCTGCCAGCGGAACACCGTCAGGCTGTATCATGTGTCATGATACAGTCGGCGGCGTTCTACTGGCGTGGCGTGGCGCTGCTGCTGGAAGCAGTGCCACATTACCGCCGTCTGCCGACATGACCGTAGCCGGAATTCCGTCAGCATTCCAGCTACGGTCATAATATGGCGGACGGTAGGTAGGCACGGTGACGGTCTTTTGGAGGCCGTCGCCGTGGTGGTAGGCGGCATTTACCACCTAGGTCATAATGGGGCCGTAGTGTTTTCTGTAGAACAAGTTGTTTCAAAAGATGAACGGTTAATTGCAAGTTCCAGTGATGATACATTGAAAAACTTAAATAGTATGTTGTTAAAGGATGGACTTTAAAGAAGCACTTGTCTAAAGAAGTATAAGTATTTTGGAAAGTAAGAGAAGGTTATTTTTTGGAAAATGATGTGATTGTTAAAGGGAAATGTTTGTTCCTCCTGTAGGAATAAAAAACAATTTAATTTCAATTGCTCATTTGGGTCATTTGGGTCAAACTAGTACTATTAAAAAAGTTACGGAAATGTTCTGATGGCCTTACATGGATGTTGATGTCATCAAATATGTGGAAACATGTCCTTTATGTCTGAATTCTGGCACTGTTAAAGACACAACAGTATTCTCAGGTACAAACTGTGTTCCCATGGATTCCATGGTCAAAACTAGCTTTTGATTTATTGGGATCTGATCAAAATGTTAGCTCTAGAAAAACGTATGTGCTAGTATTAATTGAATATTTCTCAAAGTGGATAGAATTGAAATTGTTTTCTTAACCTAATCCTGAAACAGTTATTGATTTTTTAGGAGAAAGGGTTTTCCAGATACAATTGATTCTGACAATGGAGGAAAATGAATGATTACTTGAAAAGTATGGGTATTCAACATATTAAGAGCTTTATATGCACCAAACATGACTGGTTTAGATTTAATAAGATACTAGGAAATGTATTCAGTTGGCCATTTATGCACACATTGATGTTAAAAAACATGTGGCAGATGTACTGTGGTTGTATCATTGTACACCACATTGTACAACCAAAGTTGTTCCTTTTGTTTTACTTAATGGAAGGAAGTCCAGACAAGAATGAATTGTTAGCTGGTTGGTAAGAAAAACTTGCAATTTAAAAAAAAGTATGATAATGTTAAAAAACAATGTTGTATTAAAACAATTAACAATGGTTCTTCAACAACAAATTAGAATATGTGTGGGAGATACAGTAAAAAATCAAGGGTCATATTTATACTCTGTTTGCACTGAATTAGCGTCATTTTTTTTACTCTAATTCGGTGCAAAACTAACTCCATATTTATACTTTGGTGCTAGACCCGTCTAGCGCCGACTTTATTGAATTAAAGTCATTTTTTGGAAGTGGAGACCTGCCTTGCCTTAATGAGATGCAAGGTAGGCGTTCCAATGCAAAAAATGACTCTATGGCCTTAACGCCATATTTAGTGGCATATTTATACTCTGGGGCATATTTATACTCTGTTTGCACCGAATTAGAGTCATTTTTTAAAACTCTAATTCAGTGCAAAACTAACTCCATATATATACTTTGGTGCTAGACCCGTCTAGCATCAAAGCCCTGATTCATACTTTTTTTGCGCCACATTAACGTCATTTTTTGATGCAAAAGTGGCACAAAGCTTACAAAATATTGGGCCTTATTTATACTTTTTGGTGCAAAACTGCACTAACTCAGTTTTGCACCAAAATGTTTAGCACCGGCTTGCACCATTTCTGTGCACCATCCTGCACCATATTTATGGAATGGTGCAAGCCGGTGCAAAGGGTAGGCTAGAGTAAAAATAAATGACTTTAGTCAGGTGGGGCTGGCGGTATAGAAGAAGAGGGTTTAGCACCAAAAAATGACATAAAGCAGGTTAGAGTAGAAAAAATTACTGTAACCAGATTAGCCTCATTTTATGGTGCTAAACCTACCATGCCACATGACTCCTGCCTTAGAAAAGGCAGGAGTCATGCCCACCACCCCAATGGCCAGCACAGAGGACAAGGGTTCGCCCGGGCATGGCCATTGCACCCTGTGCCATGTAGGGGGGCCCATTTCAGGGCCCCCTATGGCATGTTCGAAAATAAAATGCAATCTTACCTGTACTTACCTGGGATGGGGTACCCCCATCCTCCGCAGTCCCTCTGGTGTGGGTGTGGGTGCCCTTGGGGCCTGGGGAGGGCACCTGTGGGCTTATTCCATGGTGTTCCACCATGGAAATAGGCCCACAGGTCCCCTAATGCCTGCCCTGACCCAGGCTTTAAAAAATGGGGCAAAGCAAGCTTTGCACCATTTTTTGACCTTTCCTCCCTCCCTTGCACCATTTTTGCATGGGAGTATAAATATGGCTTTAAGGCCGTAGAGTCAGTTTTTTGCACGGGAATGCCTACCTTGCATCTCATTAAGGCAAGGTAGGTTGCCACTTATAAAAAATTACTTTATCTCCATAAATCTGTCGCAAGACGGGTCTAGCACCAAAGTATAAATATGGAGTTAGTTTGGCACTGAATTAGAGTAAAATAAAACGATGCTAATTCAGTGCAAACAGAGTATAAATATGTCGCTTAGCGTCAACAAGTAACGCTAATCTGGTTAGACTCATTTATTTTTACTCTAACCTGCCTACCGTCGTTTTATTTACACTAGCCTACCCTTTGCACCGGCTTGCACCATTCGATAAATATGGTGCCCAGCTGGTGCTAAAAAATGGTGCAAGCTGGTGCAAAACATTTTGGTGCAAAACTGTGTTAGTGCAGTTTTGCGCCAAAAGTATAAATAAGGCCCCAATATAGCTGAATATGTTACAAAAGGCTGTTCTAAATTTTACAGAATATGGGAAGTTGTAAAAAAGGGAAAAACATCCGCTCTACTTAACAATACATGGTGCAGTATTTCTAGATTGGCCAAGTGCAACACAGATAAAGTCACTAAGTACAACGCAGATAGTGAAGTTACTGGTGGACACAATCAACAATATTTCATTAATTGCCCTGATTTTACTAGTGAATCAACTGAAGTGGATAATAGTAGTGATTGTGAAAAAATAATAAATGTACCGGAAAATGTTGTTGTATTAAAAGTTGCCAAGGAGAAAAGGAACAAAAAGTTGCCTAAGAGATTTGAAGATTTTGTTATGTATTGATTGTTTTATTTTGTTTTGTTTATTTGTTTTTTTTGTAAGGAAGGGAGGTATGTGGTAAATTATGAGAGATGTAGATTATGTCTATTATATAATTCCAATACAGTTATCCTGTATCTTATTGGTTTTGCTTTGTGATTGTTCATACAACATTCTGAGTTCTAAGGTCTAGAGTTCAGTTGGACTTTGCTGTGTAGCTTATTGGATGCTCCAATAAATAGTTACTACATGTTCAATATTAATGTGCCTTTCTACTTCATTCTACCACTACTACCCCTAATGTTTTGTCCAATTATCTGCTCCACATACAGTCAGGAGCATTGCGGAATCCCAATCATGACATACCACACCGCTTTATTGATGATAGCTAACAGGTAGTTTTCTACTGAGGTTTGACTAAAAGGCCCTTACCCTGGTGAGAGGTCATAATTAAGCTAAATTGTATTTGATGTACACATCTCCTCAAAGTCAGGATGCATGTTTTGTGTTATAAACCTCGGAAGGAGGGGACAGTACCCCTGGTAGCAATAAGGAAAGTTGAACTAGTCAGCTTAAGCAGAGAATTTACATTAACGTGTGTTTGTAATGGCTAAAATTAATATGTGTGATATGGGATTGTAATAAGTGTGACAACATCATGTTGAGCTCCACTTACTGTAGTCTGGCAAACTGTTTGTAGCATTGAGACTTTTACATGTGTTCCTAGAATGTGTCTGTTGCATTCCTAAGTGGCATTATGTTATTGTATTTGATGAGTTTTGCACTAGTAAATGCATCTGCAAATTCTACTTTCGTTTGCACATCTCATTGTCATAGTTGTTGTTATTGCTGTTGTATGAAGTATGCAAGATTTTGTTGTTGTAAAAATTGCTTTCACTGGTGTGAGTGTTGTCTGTGTAGGCGAAGGTTTCAAGGGGAGTGTGATAGGGGAGTGGTACTGTTGAAGTCAATTCAGCTCAGCTCAGCTCAAAAACTGGGAACTAGCCTGCTCTTAGGGTAAGATAAAGTAATTTATTACGTGTACACAGAGATTGTCAACTTGAGAGTCCAAGTCCGAACAGTCTAAAGACGGAAGTAATACATTATCTGTTATTCTAGCAAACCACTGGGCATATTCGTACATTTCATTGGTTCTTGACATTGATGTATGGTTATTTCTGCAACATTGCAGTAGGTGTTACCATTAATTCTTCATAACGCACCATATAAACTAAGATAATGCATAGAAAGGAAATTACAGAATATGCCCTATGTGACTAACATTGTGTGGTACATTTTTCTACAGAACTGTGAACTGCACGTAAACAGGATGGCACATTTATGAAGAAAGATTGCTCCAGCTGGCAGGCAATGGCACTTCCATGGAGTCTGGTCTGAAAGCAAGCCTTTCAAAATGCCTTCCAAGCAACTAACATAATATCAATAAACATAGTTATTCCAGGTCATTAGTTGTTCAACCAAACAGGCCTTTCTTGACATTGGATATCATGGGGCCTAGCAGGCCCAAAACATGGATTCCAGAAAAAATTTGATTCCGCCCTCTGATACTCAATGACAACCTAAACTTTGTAATGAAGGGGTGCCATTTCTGTGGTGTCGCCATTCCTGGCGTGATCTTAATTTTTTAGTTGGCAGTGTTGCAGGCACTCTTTATTAGGACTGTCAAGCATGAGGGACACACTTTTGTCTGCACACACAGTGTTATGAGTGCCAGTATCCCTCTTACCAGCGCCTCTATCAGCCACAATCCTCAACCATGGAACCATGCCCCTATTGTCCCCAGTATTCCTCCGACATCCATCGAAGTTGACACTTCCTTTGCCTGCTTCTCGACCTTCCTCATATTTCCTATTGCCTTTTTATTACCGCTGTTGTCCGGTATATATACACAACAGTCTTGATGGATCACCTGACAGACACCACCATCTTTTGCTAAAATTATGTCTAACGCCATTCTGTTTTGAATCACAGCAGCGCTTAGATCTGTAAGCTCTTCAGTGAAGTTTCCCATGGCTGTTGCTGTGGATCTTGCTAAGGTTTCCACCAGCCCTGCTAGTTTATGTATTTGATATTCAGAATGCATAACCCCTAGTGGTGGAATCAGCACTCCTAAGGTAGCTATAGCCTCGTCTATCCAGGAGGGTGTCCTCCTTTTGCGTATCTTCTGGGGGGGCCTGATCCGTTACCTGGGACAAATTTGTCACGTGTTATGTGTGGCACCACAAGTG
This sequence comes from Pleurodeles waltl, assembly GCF_031143425.1. Lineage (NCBI taxonomy): Eukaryota > Metazoa > Chordata > Amphibia > Caudata > Salamandridae > Pleurodeles > Pleurodeles waltl. The sequence continues at coordinate 1,424,102,289 of NC_090440.1, read as the reverse complement.
CTGGATAACAGCTACCCCACCAGCAGGCTTATATATATGCAGAGTTTCCGCACACAAAGAAAAGTCCCTGTGATCCTGAGAGGCCCACTGACAAGCTTTTGGGGCCAACCTTTATTTTATCTAAATTGGTGTAGCTGTGGCAATTCCTAATGCCCACATCTATGTTGATATTGGAATCTATGGCACCCTCCTCACATTTGGCCAAGTGACCGTCAGTGGAGGGGTGGAGGTACTTCAGTATCAGGCATACTTCCTTAATGATCTAATTTTTAACCGGAGTGCTACCCTTGGTGTATTTGATGCACCAGGGTGCCTTTTTTTGTCCATTTATTCTAAGAAGTGGGGTGCCCACACTTTCTGGAGTCCCATCACCAGCCTGCCCCTTCTCCTTTACTCTTTTTCTCTTGGTGTCCACCCCCCTTGTTTCTTTTAATATGGCGAGGATCTGTTGCTCCCCGCAAGAGGGATACGTTTGCCACATGCTGTTCCATTTCTTTGTCTATCTTTTCCATATTCTCTCCTCCCCTTCAATCAACCAATCAATCAATCAGAGCATTTGTAAAGCACCCTACTCATCTGTGAGGGTGTCAAGGCGCTGATGAGGGGAGGCTGCTACTGTACGAACAGCCATGTCTTGAGGTGTCTCCTGAAGTTAAGTGGGTCCTGTGTCTGTCGCAGGTGGGTAGGAAGAGTGTTCCACGTCTTGGCGGTGAGGTGGGAGGATGATCTGCCGCCGGCAGTCGTTCTGTGGATGCATGGGATGGTGGCGAGGGCAAGGTCGGCGGAGCGAAAATGTCGAGTTGGGGTGTAGAAGGACAGCCATCTGTTGAGGTATTCTGGTCTGGTGTTATGCAGTGCCGTGTGAGCGTGGGTGGGGAGTTTGAATGTGATTCTCTTGTTGATGAGGAGCCAGTGTAGGTCTATCAGATGGGCTGTGATGTGGCAGTGGCGAGGAATGTCCAGGATGAGGCATGCAGAGGCGTTCTCTATGTGTTGCAGTCTTTTCTGGACCTTGGCCGTGTTCCTGCATAGAGGGCATTGCCGTAGTCCAGTTTGCTGCTGACAAGGGCTTTGAAGACCATCCTTCTGGTTTCAGTGGGGATCCATTTGTAGATCTTCCGAAGCATGCAAAGGGTGTTGGAGCAGGAGGAAGTTATGGCGTTGACTTGCTGGGTCATAGATAGTGATGAGTCAGGGATGAATTCCAGGTTGCGTGAGTGGTAGGTGGGTGTTGGTGCGGTACCCATGTGGCAGGCCACCAGGAGTTGTCCCATGTGGAGGGGTGGAGCCGAGGATGACGACCTCTGTTTTGTCAGAATTCAGTTTCAGGCAGCTGTTCTTCATCCATTCGTCGATGGCCTTCATTCCTTTGTGGAGGTTGGTTCTGGCAACGGTGGGGTCCTTGGTGAGGGAAAGGATCAGCTGGGTGTCATCGATGTATTAGATGTTGTTGAGGTTGTGAGATCGGGTGATGTTTGTGAGCAGAGCCACGTAGGTGTTAAAGAGGGTCGGGCTGAGGGATGATCCCTGGGGTACGTCGCAGATGGCTTTGGTGGCTTCAGAGCAGAATGGTGGGAGGCGGACTCTCTGAGTTCTGCCGGTGAGGAAGGAGGTGATCCAATCCAGGGCTCTGTCACGGATCCCTTCGTCGTTGAGGCGTGTGTGTAGGGTGTGGTGGCAGACAGTGTCGTACGCGGCTGAGAGGTCCAGGAGGATGAGGGCCGCGGTCTTGCCGTTGTCATGTATGGTCGTGATATCATCTGTGGCGGCGATGAAGGCAGTTTCGGTGCTGTGATTGCTGCGTAATCCGGATTGGGATCGGTCCAGGGCGTTGTTCTCCTTGAGGAAACGGGTCAGTTGTTTGTTGACAATTTTCTCTATGACTTTTGTCGGGAAGAGGAGCAGGGAGATGGGCTGGAAGTTCTTTAGGTCATTTTGGTCCGCTGTGGGTTTCTTTAGGAGGGAGTTGATCTCTGCGTGTGTCCAGATCTCCAGGAAAATGGCGGTCTCAAAGGAACTGTTGATGGTCTTCCAGAGTTGGGGTGCGATGACAGAGCTTGCTTTGTTGAAGATGTAGTGAGGGCACGGGTCGGATGGTGAGCCGGAGTGGATGATGTTCATGATTTCATTGGTGTCGTCATCGTTGACTTGGTTCCAGGAAAGCAGGAGGCGGGTGGGCTGTGAGTCTGTGGTGTCGGTGGTTGATGGTGGGGGTCTGAGTATTGAAGCTATCATGGATGTCTGCGATCTTGCGGTAGAAGAAGGTGGCTAGGGAATTGCAGAGGTCTTGTGATGACAGGATGTCGTTGATGTTGGAGCCGGGGTTGGAGAGCTCCTTCACGATTTTGAAAAGCTCCTTGCAGCAGTGTGCATTGTTGTTGATGCGTTCTTTGAAGGGGGTTCTTTTGGCAGTTCAGATGAGTTGGAGGTGTCTGCGGATGGCATTCTTGAAGGCTGTGTAGTTGTCCAGTGTCTGATATTGGCGCCACTTCTTCTCGAGACGTCAGCATGTTTGCTTGGATTCTTGGAGGTCGGCAGTAAACCAGAAGGCCTTTCTGTCAGTGCGTCTGTTAGAAGGTTTCTTGATCGGAGTGAGATTGTTGGCACAATCATTGATCCATTGCCTGAGGTTGTGGGCTGCTGGGTCGGTGTTGGTGGTGTCAATAGGTGGGTTCCGGGAGGGGGTAGTGATCAGCTGGTCTTCAGTGGCCTTGTCCCATCTGCGGTGGGAAATCCTTTGTGGGTGATGGCGTGTTGTGGGTTTCTCACAGAAAAAGTGGATGCAGCGGTGGTCGGTCCAGTGGAGTTCAGTGGTGTGGCTGAAGGAGACGTGTTTGCTGGTGAAGAAAATGGGGTTGAGTGTGTGCTACTTAGGAGATGCTGTTGAATGCCTTTTATCACCATATCAAACACTGTGTTGCTAAAGTTATTATACACCAAATCAGGCGATCTGTTACTACTTCTGAGGGCCTTTAATTGCTGTTCTATGGTACTGTTCACCACGTGGCATCCTACATACTTGCTAAGCGGGATGTCAGGATAATTAATGGCACCCTGGACAGTAGTGGGCAGGTGAGTGCATACATAACAATCTGAAACATTTGCAGCTTCTGTATACAATTTAACCAGTTGTACAAATACGTTATCAGCATAATTGTCTTCATTCTCACCCCATAATGTCTGCCCCCTGTTTCTCACCTCTTCCAGCGGGCCTATGCCCATTCTCTCCGATGTATTCACATACTTGTCTTCACTTTTATTTACGTAATTATCCTCATCCAAAAATGGTACATACTTTTTGTTTGCATATACTATTATTATTATTATTATCACCAATATTATCCCTGGAACTGGGGTACATATGCCAGTCAATACTGCAGGCTACTTCCTTTCTTCTTCATTGTTCCTAGGCAAGGCCCTTATTGTTGAGAAGAAGATATCAAGGACTGTAGCTGTTACCAAGTTGGTATCCGAAGTCTTGAGTGCGATCCTTTTGTTGCTATTATTTCTTTTTCTTAAATTTCTTATTCTTTACTTAATTCTCTGTTCCCTCTGTTGTACCTCACAGTGTGGCGTCAGGGGTTAACTAGCACTGATGCTCACCAGGGTACTTTGTATATAAATACAGAAAAGACCCGCTTCCAGCCTGTATCTCCAAGGTGTGCAGCATGAGCAGTTGTATGAAGAGTCACTGCAGGACCCGTTTGTCCCCCTTGCTCATGTACAGGTTGCAGCATGAGCAGTCCTGTCAATGTTGACTTATCTGGATGGTCGATCGGAGGTTGTATCTCTACGATGGTGGTGGGGCTTTTGTCACCACAGCAGGTGGCTGTTGAAGATCTGTTGGTCCTGCGGCCTTCTTGGTGTGTGAGCTGTGTGTCAAGGATATTAGCCCCTCACACTTGACAACCGTAGCTGTCATCAGTAGGATCTGGTAAGGCCCCCTCTACTTTGGTTGGAGGTAGTGGCATTTAGTGTGGGCCTTGACCCACACCCAGTCTCCAGGCTGCAGTCTGTGTTCTGGTGGTGTCTCTTCTTCGGGTAAGGCCTGCAGTACCTGGTGGTGGAGATAACGTGATGTCTCTGTTATTGTTCTGCAATATTGTACCAATAGGTCATCTGTCACTGCTAGTGGTGCCACAGACATGTGGCCTGGTACATACCTTGTGGGAGCTTAGTTTGGTTATGCTGTGCTTCTCATAGCAAGCAATGCCTGTGGCAGTGCATCGATCCATGATAGTTCAGTCGCCTCACATATTTTCACCTATCTTGAACTTTAGTACCCTGTTCTTTCTTTCAACATCTCCAGCTGTGGGTGGGTGGTATGTACAGTGTAGCTTCTTGGTGATCCTAACCCTTTACAGAGCCCCTGAATCATGTGTGAGTTGAATCCTGGTTGATTGTCAGAGCTCAGAGGAGTTGGGACCCCAAAACGTGTTATTAGTTCCTTTAGAAGGCATTTAGCAAAAGTTTGTGCATCACAGTTCTCGGTGGTGTACGCTTCTGCCCATTTACTGAACATGCAAACTATCACTAAGACGTATCTGAACTTGTGCGTGGGGGGCATTTAAATGAATTCCATGTAAAGACTGTCAAAGTATCCGTGTGACAGTGGGAAGTGGCCTAGGGCAGTGGGTGTACTCTTGCCTGTATTGTGCTGTGCACAGATTGTGTACTTTTTACACAAATGTTCTGCACATTGCTGAAACATGGTATTGAACCAACATTGGGAAAACAGACGTATCATCTCATCCCGCCCCACATGTGAGGGGCCATGGTAAAGTCGGGACATGGAGGGGAGCAACATGGATGGCAAACATATCTCACCATTTGTGGCTACCCAAACTCCCTCTTCTTTCTCTATGCAACCAACCCTCTTCCATTCTTTTAACTCTTGTTCCCCAGCCTGTTGGTGAACACTTTAGGGATCAAAATATGCAATTTCTTCCTTAGCCAGTGGGTCAGATGTAACCTGCACCATTTCATAGTCACACCCACTTAAGGCTATCCTCCTTGCTTACCTATCAACAAATGTATTACCCATGGAAATTTAATCCGTGGCGGAGGTGTGAGCTGCACAATTCACACTAGCAATCCTTTTTGGCAAAAGTAGAGTCTGCAACAATTCAGCTATCAATGATGCATGCTGTGTATGTTAGCCAGCTGAGGTGAGGAATCCCCTCATTGCCCACAACCATCCAAAATTGTGTGTAACTCCAAAGGCATATTGGTTGTCTGTGTAAATATGTTCCGACCTTCCTTCTGCCAACTTGCAGGCTCTTGTAAGTGCTACTAATTCTGCTGCCTGGGTACTTTTTATTGTCAGTAGCCTTCCACCTTCCAACAATCTTTTGGCCGTTCCTTCAGCAGAAGTAGCCTGCAGTGTCCCAGTATGGTCTCTAATGCACGACCCATCAACAAATAAATCTCCCTCTGCATCTGGGAATGGGGTTTCTCCAATGTTTGGTCTCACCTTTGTGTGTCTATCGACTGCCATAGTGCAGTCACGGAAGGAGTTGTCTATAGAGGGGTCATCATGGTCATGCTCTGTTGGCAGAAGGCAAGAGGGATTTAATGTGGTACACCTTTTACTCATTTTGTGTGGTGCCAGCAACGTTAGTTCATATCGGGAGAGGTGAGCATTTGTGAGGTGTTGGGTTTGGTGGTAGTTAATAATGTGTCAACTTCATGTGGGACGTTCAGTATCAGCGTTTGTGCCAGCACCACATTCAATGATTGTTCTAATAATAGAGCAGCTGCTGCAACCACCCTCAGACATGGTGGAAGCGGTGCTGCCATGGGGTTTAGGGTGGCGGAATAGTAGGCCACTGGGCAGTAGAAGGAACACTGTTTTTGGTCCAATACTCCCAAGGAGCAGCCTGTTTTCACATGACAAAATAGGTGGAAGTCTCTAGTGTGATCTGGGAGGCCAAGTGCTGGTGCTGCACACAGCTCCCTTTTCAGCATTTGGAAAGCTTCCTCACAGTCCGTGGACCATGGTACTTTATCTGGCACTTGCTTGTGCATGAGGTTCTGGAGTGGGCGTGCAATCGGTGAAACATTTGGGATCCAGTGTCTGCAATAGTCTGTCACCCCAAGAAAGGCCCTCACCTCCCTCTGTGTGTGGGACCTTGGGTATTGTGTTATGACCGCTGTCCTGTATGGCAGTAATCTTCTAGTCCCTTGGGACAATTCATGTCCCAAGTACCGCTTTTTGTTTGAAAGAACTGTAGTTTCTTGGGAGAAACCTTATGGCCCTTCCTTGCCAGGTGACATAATAATGCCACTGTGTCTTGAATGCATGCTGTCCGTGATGGCGAGGCCAGAAAGCGGTCATCAATGTATTGCACTAAGGTGGACCCTCCCGGTAGGTGCAGAGATGCTAAATCTGTCTGTAGGGCATTAGAAGATATTGAGGGGCTGTCCCAATAGCCTTGGGGAATACGTTCCCAACTTAGGTTGTCATTATGATATTTGAGCTGAGTGATAAAGTGGTGGTAATACCGCCAACAGGCTGGTGGTAAATACTGCCATATTTTGACCATGATGGTGATACCTCCCATACACAGCCAATGTACCACACCAACCACCAGGGTGTTAACACCACTGACCACGGCAGTAGCCATCAGCAGCCAGGCGGAAGCCAAGGTGCCCCCACCGTATAATGACAGAACACAGAAAACGAAAGACTCACCAACAGGTACACAGAAGACTCCGCCTCCGCCATGAAACCAGAACTTCAAATCTTCCTGATGCTATTCTATGCCATCAATCAATCAATCAATCAATCAAGAAATTTGTATAGCACGCTACTCACCCGGAGGGTCTCAAGGCGCTGGGGGAGGGGGGACCGCTACTGCTCAAACAGCCAGGTCTTGAGTTGCTTCCTGAAGGAGAGGTGGTCTTCGGTCAGACGGAGGTGGATGGGGAGGGAGTTCCGAGTCTTGGCTGCCAGGTAGGAGAAGGATCTTCCTGCCATGGTGGCTTTTCTAATGCGTGGCACGGCGGCGAGGGCGTGGCTGGTCGATCGTAGCTGGCGGGTGGGAGTGTAGAAGGTCAGGCGGTTGTTGAGGTACCTGGGGCCCAGGTCGTGGAGGGCCTTGTGTGCGTGGGTGAGGAGGCGGAACGTGATTCTCTTGCTGACGGGGAGCCAGTGCAAGTCTTTCAGGTGTCCGGAGATGTGGCTGTGTCGGGGGATGTCAAGGATGAGGCGTGCGGAGGCGTTCTGGATGTGTTGGAGTCTTTTCTGTAGTTTGGCCGTGGTTCCGGTGTAGAGGGTGTTACCGTAGTCCAGTCGGCTGGTGACGAGTGCCTGGGTGACCGTCTTCCTGGTTTCGGTGGGGATCCATCAGAAGATCTTTCGGAGCATGCGTAGGATGTTGAAGCATGATGATGAGACGGCGTTGACTTGTCTGGTCATCGAGAGGGAGGAGTCCAGGATGAAGCCCAGGTTGCGTGCGTGGTCCGTTGGTTTGGGTGCTCTGCCCAGGGCAGGGGGCCACCAGGAGTCGTCCCAAGCAGAGGGTGATGATCCAAGGATGAGGACTTTCGTCTTGTCTGAGTTCAGTTTCAGGCGGCTGTTCATCATCCACTCGCTACGTCTTTCATCCCTTCGTGCAGGTTGGTTCTGGCGGTGGCTGGGTCGTTGGTGAGGGAGAGGATCAGCTGTGTGTCGTCGGCGTAGGAGATGATGTTGAGGTTGTGATGGCGTGCGATGGCTGCGAGGGGGCTGATGTAGACGTTGAAGAGGGTGGGGCTGAGTGATGATCCTTGTGGTTCGCCGCAGATGACTTCGGTGGCCTTGGATCTGAACGGGGGGAGGCGGACTCTCTGGGTTCTTCCGGTGAGGAACGAGATGATCCACTCTAGTGCCTCCTCTTGAATTCCGATGTTGCGGAGGCGCTGCACTAGGGTGCGGTGGCAGACAGTGTCGAACGCTGCGGAGAGGTCCAGGAGGATGAGGGCCGCTGTTTCCCCGTTGTCGAGCAGGGCTCGAATGTCGTCAGTGGCTGCGATGAGCGCGGTCTCGGTGCTGTGGTTGGCTCGGAAGCCGGACTGTGAGTGGTCGAGGGATCCATTAGTCTCGAGGAAGGCGGCTAGCTGTCTGTTGACGGTCTTCTCGATGACTTTGGCAGGAAACGGGAGGAGCGAGATGGGGCGGTAGTTCTTGAGGTCGGTGGGGTCTGCTGATGGTTTCTTCAGGAGGGCGCTGAGTTCGGCATGCTTCCAGCTCTCCGGGTAGGTGGCGGTGTTGAAGGAGCAATTGATGATGTCCCGGAGATGGGGTGCGATGACGGAGTCGGCCCTGTTGAAGACGTGGTGGGGGCATGGGTCGGTTGGTGATCCGGAATGGATGGTGTTCATCGTATGGATGGCGTCTTCGGTGCTGACCGGGGTCCAGGCGCGGAGGGTGGTGTTGGGGGGCGTCGGTTTGGTGGTTGGGTGCGTGGTCTGTGCGCCGAAGCTGTTGTGTATGTCGGCGATCTTGCGGTGAAAGAACGAGGCGAGTGAGTCGCAGAGGTCTTGTGAGGGGGTGATGTCGTTGTTTCCGGCGCTGGGGTTGGAGAGCTCTTTGACGATGCTGAAGAGTTCCTTGCTGTTGTGTGCGTTGTTGTCTAGTCTTCTTGGTGGTGTGGATCAGCTGGTGGTGTTTACGGGACGCGTACTTGAGGGTGGTCATGTTGTCTGTAGTCGGTTTTTTTCGCCAGGCTTTTTCGAGGGTGCAGCAGTTCTTCTTGGAGTTCTTGAGGTTGTTGTTGAACCAGGAGGCTTTCTTGCTGTTGGGCCTGATGGGATGGGTTTTCAGAGGTGCGAGGTTGTCAGCGCAGTTGGTGATCCACTGTGTAAGGTTGTTGGCTGCTTGGTTGGGGTCCGCTGAGCTGGCGGGAGGGTTCTGGCTCAGTGATGTGAAGAGCTGGTCGGTGGTGTTCTTGTTCCATCTCCTGCGGGGAGCCTGTTGTGGGTGGTGGTGAGTCGTGGTTTTTCTGAAGCTGAAGTGGACGCAGCTGTGGTCTGTCCAGTGGAGTCCGGTGGAGTGGCTGAAGGAGATGTACTTGCTGGAGGAGAAGACTGGGTCAAGCGTGTGTCCGGCGTAGTGGGTGGGGGTGTTCACCAGTTGCTTGAGTCCGAGGTTGGCGAGGTTGTCCAGCAGGGTGGTGGTGTTGTTGGAGGGGAGGGCGTGTGGGCTGATGAAGTCTGCGATGTCTTCGCTGAATTGTGTGCGGGGTCCTGGGGGTCTATAGATGAGGGTGCCTCTGAGTGTGGTCTTGGGGTCGGTGTGAATCTGGAAGTGGAGATGTTCGGCAGCTGTGAGGGTGTCGTCGGAGTTGGTCGTGATGCGGATGGTGTTCTTGTGGACAATGGCGATGCCTCCTCCTGTCTGGTTGACGCGGTCCCTCCGGGTGATCTTGTATCCGTCCGGGATGGCGATGGCGATGTCGGGCGCTGAGGAGGCGTTCATCCAGGTTTCTGTGAGGAAGGCGACGTCTGGAGATGTGGTGTCGAGCAGGTTCCAGAGTTCCACGGCGTGTCTGTGGATGGAGCGGGTGTTGAGCAGGATGCACTTCAGGTGGTTGCTGCTGGTGCTTGGTTTGGCGGGCGCGGTGCGGGTCTGGATGCAGGAGAACTTGCAGGATTGGCAGGTGAAGGGTCCGTGGGTGTGTCTTGGGGCGGCACGGCAGCACCCGGGGATCCGGCCGGTGTTGAGTGCGAGGAGGGTGGCGGCGCTGTAGGTCTTGCGGGTGGGCTGGCCTCTGCAGGGGCCAGGGGGTCTGGCGCTGGGTGCGGGCCAGGCGCGGACGGGCGCAGACGGGCTTGCCTTAGGCGCGCCTTCGGCGCGCCCGCTGCGCGGCCTCCATAAGAGTGGGAGAGGGAGGGAGGAGCAGCTGGGAGGTGGGAGCGGGGCGGCCAATGGGGAGCTAGGGGGGCGGAGCTACGGGTCGCGGCGGCGGGAAACGGCGGTGGGAAACAGGGGGAGACGCTGGGCGCAGGGACCCAGGAACAGGACCAAAGAAGGTGAGGAAGTGAAAAAGGCGGCAACAGGGCACAGGTAAGGAGCAGCGGTCAGCGGTCACACAGGGGCTGCGTGGCGGTGAGGGGAGCGACCTGCCATGGCTCTCATGAAACACCAATGCCGACAAAAAAGAGCACAGTGAGTACAGCCACCTAGCATACAAGGGAGGGACATAGGAAAAGGAGAGTGACACACATGCACAACATACACCATTCACACAAACACCTTACACAGAACCAGCTGCAGAGTTAAACCAATGTCACAGGACACACGTTAAAATAAAACAAGGACAACTATGAGAATCAGCAAACACTGTAATTTGATGCCAACAGCCACCATATTGTCCATTCAATTCCAAATGCTGACAATGTTCAGAATAGGCCAATGGCCAGTCCAAAGTACAAAAGGGCTACATGGTCACAGGGCACAGTCCAAGGCCAAACTTGACTCCTGACACCTTCCAGAATGCACTGTTCAGGGACATGATGTTGGAAATGGGCAGGCACCTCAGGGGGAGGGGTGATAGGGCACCTCAGCTGAAATGGGGAACTTGCCCACTGGTTCTGGAGGGGACTCATGTCCATTTGTCTTTGCTGTGGATTGCAAGTTGCCCACTGGTGCTGGAGGGGGCTCCTTGTACAACAGTCCCTGGAGGGTGGCCAACATGACCTCTGCTTGAGGTGAGGGCTGCTGTGTCTCTGCTGGAGGTGAGGGCTGCTGTGCCTGTGCTGGAGGTGGAGGCTCCTTGTCTTCTGCTGGAGGTGAGGGCTGCTGTGTCTCTGCTGAAGTTGAGGGGTGCTGTGTCCTTGCTGGAGGTGAGGTCTGCTGTGCCTGTCCTGGAGGTGGAGGATCCTTACCCTCTGCTGGAGGTAGGGGCTCCCTGCTCTCTGCTGGAGGTGGGGGCTCCCTGCCCTCTGCTGGAGATGAGGGCTGATGTGTCTCTGCTGGAGGTGAGGGCTGCCCTGTATCTGCTGGAGGTGAGGGCTGCTGTGCCTGTGCTGGAGGCTCCTTGTCCTCTACTGGAGGTGAGGGCTGCTGTGTCTCTGCTGGAGGTTGGTGGTTGAGTGGTCCTCTTGCCGTTCATTGGTGGTTGAGTGGGAACCTTCACTTTCATTGGTGGCTGAGTGGGAACCTTCACTTTCATTGGTGGTTGAGTGGGAACCTTCACTTTTACTGGTGGTGGAGTGGGAACCTTCACTTTCATCGGTGATGGAGTGGGAACCTACATTTCTATTGGTGGTGGAGTGGGAACGTTCACTTTGCTGGTGGAGGGGGATCCTTGGCAATCTTTGCTGGTGGAAGAGGATCCATGTGTCCACTCTTGTGACGGGTCCCCTTGGCCTTAGACATGTCACTTGTGTCCTTGCCTCCAGGACTAGGAAGTGCCTCCCTTTCTGAGCCAGAGGTGTGCTCTCAGTAGGAGTGGCAGCCATCACACTCTGGGGCCACTTTGTGCCAGCAGCTGATGATTTGATGGGAGCAGTGGCAGACTGTTTGGCTGAGGTTCTGGGCTGTGTCACTGGGACCCTGCTCTTATGGGCAGGATGGAGGTGGTGGGGTAGGGAAGAGATCAAGACATGCAAGGAAAAGCTTCTTAGGTGTGTTGGGGTGGGATGTGGGAGGTGGGATGGGAGAGGAGATTGAGGGAGTGTTTGTCGGAGGTGTACATCTGCTTGACTTGGATGCAGGTGCATGGACAGTGTGCGTGTGTGAGGTGGATGGCTGTTGGGTGTCTGTGTGCAGGAGTTTGTGTCTCTTAGGAGGAGGGCACTCAGGGTGGGAAAGGACAAAGGGGACGCAGGGATGGATGTTGTGGAGGTGTCTGGAAGTGAGGTGTGTGTGCTGCATGATGTGGTGGTGGCTGTTGATGCAGTGCATGCAGGTGTGAGTGCGGATGTGACTGTGAGGAAGGAGGAGGAGGAGGGGGAGACAGTGGAGGCAGTGAATGTGGTGTGTATGCAAGTGTCTGTATTTTGTGTGAGTGCATGTGGCCTGAAGTGTGCTGTCTGTGTTTGAATGTGATGTTTTGTGTGCATGCTTATCTGTATCTGTGCCTTGGATTGGTTGTGATTGAGGAGACTGGGACTGGGAAGTGGTAGGAACAGGGACACTGGCTGCCATCAGAGAGGAGGCCAGAGCCTGAAATGATCTCCATTGGGCCGCCAATTCACGTGGGTGCCCTCCAGGTATGCATTGCATTGCTGCATCTGGGATGCAAGCCCCTGGATGGCATTCACAATGGTTGACTGCCCACAGAAATGGATCTCAGGAGATCAATAGCCTCCTCAATAAGGGCAGCAGGGCTGACTGGCGCAGGGCCTGAGGTGCCTGGGGCGAAGGAGATTCCCACCCTCCTCAGTGAGCGGTCATGGGCAGCTCCCTCGATGGCCACTGAGAGGCCGGTGCTGGTACGGGGGTGGTGGCTGCACCTGAAGCTGGGGTGGTTCCAGAGGTGTCCGCCACCACCAGGGAGCTTCCATCTGAGGAGGAATAAGAGTCAGTTTTTTCATCCCCTGTCTCTGCTGTGGTGCTCCCCTCGCACTCCGTCCCACCGGTCCCCTCATCGTCGGTGGACTCTGCCTCCTGGATCATGTGGGATGCAGCTCCCTCAGTCACCGGTGCCCCTGCTCCTCCACCAGATGATGCTAATGCACACATGGACAGGATGACAGAAGATGAAAGGGGGGAGAGAGAGAAAGGGAACTTTGGATCAATTACAGCAACAAGACCACAGTTGGAATACACATTACCATCACACACAGGGATCAGAATTGAGTACTATACATCACACAGGCATTACATTGGCTAAATGCCACAGCAAGATGACAGCCAACCACCGCCAACCGCACCCCTCCTGGGACCCACTATGCGACGTCTGACATGGAATGCTACATATGTAGGTTACCTGATTTTGCTTTACACACATTTACCTTGAGCTGGATTACGCAGCAATGGCTGATCTGGCATTAAGGGGCACCCTCTAACTGAATCCCACCACCAGGATCCCATGCCACCCAAAAATAATTCTTGTCATGCTCACTGTACTCACCCCATTGTGGCTGCTGTGCTGCCCTCAAGCACCCATCCAGCTCTGGGTAGGCCACTCCCAGTATGCAGGCCATCAGGGGGGGTCAAGTTTCGACGGACACTCTGCCCTTGTTGGAAAGCCATCCCCAGCTAACCCTCCACGGTCTTCTGGCCCAGCATCTCAGTTCCTCCCACCTTTTCCTACAGTGGGTGCTCTGCCTGCTGTAGACCCCCAGGGTCCGCACGTCCTTGGCGATGGCACACCACAATCTCTTCTTCTGATGGGCGCTGACCTGCAGAGGTAATACAGACAGGAGGACACCATTAACCATACAAACTAGCCTGTGACACATATGGCCCACAAATACAATTTCCATCTCCATTGGTACACACATCACCCAGAGCACTGCATGTACACTATCTCCAAATCCCCCCACCCAAAATACACACTGCTAGCACACACATCTCCATGCAATCTTGTCACATGCATCATGCTAATGGTTTACTCACCTGTTGGCCTGGAGGCCCATACAGCTGTCCATACATGGGTAGGACCCCATCCACCAGGCACTCTAACTCCTCAAAAGTGAAGGCAGGGGCCCTTTCCCATGTCACAGAGGCCATGCCAGGATCCAGACGCAAGTCACAGCAGCATATGCAGTGGAAGTGTTGTCCTGTGGAAACTCAGGAATCAAGTGAGGTTTTAGACAGAAAATGGCAGTCACGTCCACGGCGGTTTACACCGTCACCACCGCCGGTGATCCCCATTGGACACTGTACTCCATAGACCCCCATTTTAGCCAATGAGGAATAGCACGGCGGTGAAAGACCACCTTCCAACATAATGCCCTATGCCGGCGGAGATACATCGCTTCCACCGGTCCCTACATACAGGGCAGGAGGTCACCATTTTATGGTGGTGGACTACGTTCAGAAATAGGAAACTGTGTCATTGCTATAAATTGCACATACATTGCCATTTACATTGTCTGATTAAATACATGCTCTATGCACACTGAGGTAGCTGTTCCATTGTTCAGATTGTGACACCCTACTCACTCTTGTGTCCCTTAGATACCTACCACTTCACAGGAAAAGGAGGAGGAGACAAGACCCGGTGTACAGCCCCCTTTTGAACTTGACTACATTGGAGGACAGGTATATAATACTGACCTACAGTCTGGAAAGGGCCACAATCACAGAGCTGTGTACTCAATTGGAGCCTGATCTGATATCAGCTATCCGTCATCTTATTGTGCAAGTTCTATCAGTGCTCCATTTCCTGGCAACTGGTACTTTCTAAGTGACAGTGGGCCTGGCAGCAATAATGTCACAGCCAAGGTACTCAATAGTGCTGGCAAGGTTTTTTCTGCCTTGATCAAACACATGTGCATCTACATCGCTTTCCCCCAAGTGGAAGATTTGGCCACTGTCAAGGCTGGATTCTATGCAATGGGACATATACCAAATATTATTAGGGCGAATGATGGAACACATATTGCATTTGCCCGCCACCCGGCACAATGAACAGGTATTCAGGAATCAGAACAGTTTCCACTCAATGTGCAAATGATGTGCCTGGCTGACCATTACATCTCCCATGCCACAGCCAAGTATCCTGGGTCGGTGCATGATGCCTTTGTCCTGAGGAATAGCAGCATCCCAAATGTGATGGAACAACTACAGAGGCACAGGGTGTGGCTAATAGGTGAGCCAGAGTCCCCACCCACTGTATGTCAGTGTATGCCTTCAGGAGTCATCCCCCATACCATTGTATAAGGCTAATGTTTCCCCTTCAATACTTGCAGGTGACTCTGGATGCCCAAATCTACTGTGGCTCCTGACCCCATGTGATGAATGCCAGGACAGGGGCTGAGAATCGGTATAATGATGCACATGGGTGAACCAGGCGGATCATAGAAGAAACTTCAGACTCCTGAAGGCCAGGTTCAGATGCCTCCAAATGACAGGTGGATCCCTGTGCTGTTCTCCTGAGAAAGTTTGCCAGATAGTTATATCTGTATGTTGCACAACCTGGCCCTCAGAAGACATGTGCCTTATCTGCAGGAAGAGTAGATTGGAAATGGCCCTGTGTCAGCAGTGGACCTTGAGGACAGTGAGGACGAGGAAGCAGAGGATGAGGATGTGGACAACAGAACATCAGTTATACAGCAGTACTTCCAATGACACACAGGTGAGACAGTGGAACTGACTATTCGTCTGATTATTTATCCTTTCAGTGTGGCTGTAGCATGATGGCTGTCTATTCTTTTGCAACTCAACTGACAGTCACCTATGCCTTCTCCTTTTGCAGATGTTGGTGTTATAACTACTGTGTACTGATGTGATGACTACAAACAGTTACAGGTCATTATTTGTATGCTATCACAGAGTTCAGGTCATTTGTGCAACATGTAATTGTTACCATCATTGCACATTTTCTTCACATAAAGCACTATCACTCAAGTTGTGTTCAAGGGTGTTTATTGTAGTGAAATGTATATATGGAATAGTGCAATGGAATGGGGTGATGGTAGAGGTAAGTCCAGGGTATTGGTCCAGTCTGTTTGTAGCACATGTCCAGTGTCCAAGGGGCCATAGGAAGGGGAGCAAAGGCAGTTCAAAGTGGACAAGGTAGCAGATTGGGAGACAAGGGGGACATTCAGAATGGTCTCATTTTCTGGTGGTGGTCTTGGTCTTGGTAAGTGTCTCTGGCATCTGTCTGGTTCTGGTTCACAGGGACTTGCAGGGTGGTTCCACTTCTGCAGGGGGAGGGGTGTTGGTGGCCTGTGGGTCCTGTGGCAGGGCCTCATATCCACTAGCTGCAGCAGATGTGGTGGGCTGTTCAGTTGACTGGCTAGTGGAAGGGGCCCGCAGGTTTGCTCTATATTTTCTTATTATGTTGGCCATGTCAGTCAGCACCCCTGCTATGGAGACCATGGTGGTGTTGATGGCCTGCAAATCTTTCCTGATCTCCTGATAGTGTAACCCCTGCAGCTGCTAGTTCTCCTGTCTGATGTCAAGACTCTGCCCTATCTTCTCCAGGGATTGTTGGTAAGCCCTCAGGACATTAGTGAGTGCCTCCAGGATAGTCGGTTCCCTGAGCCTGTCCTCCACGTGGCACACAGCTGTCCTCCCAGTGTCCTTGTCCCCCTGTGCCTCTGTCCCCTTAACGGTGTGCCCACTGCCACTGACCCCAGGACCCTGATTGTCTTGGCTGTGAGGTGCAGACTGGGATCCCTGTACAGGTGGGCACACTGCTGATTGACGTGTCCTGGGGACAGAGTTGTGGGGACATTGGGTGGGTGCTGTGGTGTTGGATACTGAGGAGGATGCTCTGTGGTAGACCAGGAGTGGGCTGGTGTGGCCGTCTATCAGTGGTCCCTGATGGATCAGGAAGTTCCTCCAGATCCAGATGTCCAGAGTTACTGTCATTACTGTGGGCAACTTCGGTTGGGGGATGGATAGCTGTGGCACCTCCTTGCCACTGGTATTGGCTGGGGCACCTGCGGGGATGTAAGTGTTGTATTATGCTTCATGTCTGTGACATATTCTACATCCCTAGCTTCCCCTATGTCGTGGCTGTTGCCCTGCCACCGTTGTTTGTGTATGGTGATGTATTGTGGGATTGTTAGTTCTCCTAGCTGTGCATGCATAGGTCATGGGTGCACATGCAGGGCTGGGACGGCTGTACAAGCAGTGGGTGTGGCATGAGGGCTTGACATTGGGGTTAGTCATATGTGTAGGTGCACTGTGTGGGATGGAGTGTAGTCATGGGAGTCATGGTGAGGGGGTGCGTTGGCATGCAGGTATGGTGGGGTGATAGGTCATAAACTTTGACTCACCAGTGTCCAGTCCTCCGGCTACTCCAGTGAGTCCCTCAGGATGCAGTATTGCCAAGACCTGCGCCTCCCATACTGTCAGCTGTGGGGGAGGAGGTGGGGGTCCACTGCCAGTTCTCTGGATGGTGAGCTGGTGCCTTGCTGCCATGGAACATACTTTCCCCGTAGGTCGTTCCACCTCTTCCTGATGTCTTCCTTTGTCCTTGGATGCTGTCTCACGGTGTTCACCCGGTCCACAATTCTCTGCCATAGCTCCATCTTCCTTGCAATGGATATTTGCTGTACCTATGCTCCAAACAGCTGTGGCTCTACCTTGACTATTTCCTCTACCATGGCCCACAACTCCTCATCTGTGAAGCAGGGGTGCCTTTGTGGGGAAATGGGTGTTGTGTGGTGTGTGTTGTGCAGTGCATGTTGAATAATGTGGTGGGGTGTGGGGTGCGAGACGGATGGCTGGGTCTTAGTGATGTGTGTAGTTGTGTCTGTGATTTGCGTGTCTGTCTCGAGGCAATTTTTCATGTTCGGAATGGGTTGTGGGTAATGTGGGTGTGTGTTTAATAGTGCTGTTGGTGGGTGGGTGTGGTGTGTGTATTAGAGTCAGGTGTGTGTTTTTGGTATTGGCCAATGTTGTGTTGTTTTGTTTTCTGACCGCACGGGTGTGTACCGCCAATGGTTTACCACCATTGAATATCCGCCGTGGTGATTTGTGGGTCATAATGTGGAGGACGTTGTTTTGTTGGCGTGACAGTGTGGATGTTAGTACCAAAAGTTTAACACTTACCTTTGATCTGCCAGCTTTGTATTTGTGGCAGTATTCTGTCAGTTTAGTGTGTGAATGTCATAATATAATGAACGGATGTTCGCTTCCGTGATGGTATGTTGGCGGCCGTCACTGCGGCGGTAATCGGGATTTACCATCAAAGACATAATGACCACCTTATACTTTTTTCCGGGAACTGGAAGGAGAAACGATAATGGGATTCCCTATAAAGGGGCATGGAAAAGAACGCATTGCTGATGTCCAAGACTGAGAAATGGATGGCATATATTGGAATGCTACACAGGATGGTGGCAGGATTTGGGATCACTGGGTGTGATGGTATCACCACCTTGTTAAGTTTCCGGAGGTCTTGAACAAATCTGTACATCAGGGTCCCATTGGGCCCCTTGGTGGCCTTCTTCACTGGGTGAATCAGTATATTACAGGGGCTGTTCTGTATCTCCCTTAGCATACCCTTTTCAAGGAGTTCCTCTATCACTGACGCTGTTCCCTCTTCCCCATCTTTAGATATTTTGTATTGTTGTACCTGTGGCAATGGTGCCCCGGGACCCAATGTCATCCGCACTAGGGGGTAATCCAGTTCCCTCCTCACATCATTTGGTGCCTGTGCCCAAATCTCACTAGGAACAGAGTCTTGTAGCTCGTTTGGGAGGCCATGCACTTTTTTTCTGGTGGTCACATCTCATAAATGCCGGTAAACCTTATCCCAATCTGCTTGCTTTCCAGAAATACCCTTTCAGGTGAGCAACTGATAGTACACTGTCATTTGCATAGGAGGTCCCTCCCCAGCAAGTTAACTGGGCAATGGCTGGCAAAGATAAATTGATGGTTCACTGTGATGGGGCCTACTGTGAATATCAGGGGCTCCGTTAAGTATTCATCCACCAGTTGTTCCGTCACACCCACAGTTGTTATTTGTGTTTCTGATAGTGGTGCATCTGGTATGTCCGATGCCCTCAGCATTGACCTTGTTGTTCCAGTGTCCACCAGAAAGGGTACTGTTTTACTCATCCCTGTCCTGTCCACATATGGGCCTTCTTGATATACTGATGTTACCGGGCCCAAAATGTATGTTTCTGGTGGAGGGGTGTACGGGCAACCATTCTCCTCCCTGTTCCTCTGTCCACCGCCGCTCTGTAGTGGCGGTGGGTGCTGGGGTGTTTGTGACCTGTCCTGGTGGGGTGGCATGTTGTTGACGGGGCATCAAATATATTGTCTGTGTAAGACAGGGGTGGTGTACTATGTTGTTGTCTTGGCTGATCTACCTCTCGGTCCCCTCACCAGGAGGGGGCACTCTGCTTTCCAGTCTCCTTGCTGGTTGCAGTGGAAGCATGCAGTGCCTGGAGGGGGTTGAGAGGATGCTCACTCATTTTGCCCCCTGCCCTGTCCTCTGCCCCTCAGCCTGCCTGGCTGCTCTGTCGAACTGCTCCTGCGTCACCATTAACTTAACCTTGTCTCTTATTGTATTTTTCTTCTTCTGCCTTCCAAAGGTGTTTGATAGTATGCGCAGTACCTGGCTGCTGCTAATACCTTATCTATAGGTTCCTGTTGGCAGCATACGGAAGATGTTTGTAAATGCATCTGGATGGCTGCAAGCCATATAAAATTGTAGTGACAAATTCTGGCTTCGCCTCACCTAGTGGGTTTTTCATCCCACTGCTCTGCTAGTATACCTGGAGGAAACAGTGATAGTAACTGTTTACACTTTCATTTTGTTCCTGTTTTGTATGTATTATTTTTGACCTATCTACCTTATCTTCTATCACCTTTCCCTTTACATACTCTATGACCTTTTTTTCTTGCCTTTTCCACTTCTTTTCTCAGTACTCCCCCTTTTCCCTCTTGTGGCTCTTCTGTTGGCCATCCCACCACTTTCTTGCAATCCTCCCATAGGTCTCTTGGCACTATTATGTTAAATAATGTGTCCAGGTATTTCCAAAGCAACCCTCCCATTGCCACTATACTGTTTAATTTGGTGTACCACTTGAGGGGCTCTTCCTGTAGTTTGGGAAAGTCCTTGGTAACTGACATTAAATTAGAGCAAGTCCAAGGTACATGGACATAGGATTGCCTGGGGTCATCTTCCCCTGCAGATAGCGTTGATATCTCTCTTAGGGGCAGTGTCAGTACTGTATTTGTGAGCTCCGGGTGTGTTCCTGTTCCTAAATTTGTGATAATCTGTGCTATGTCAATGCTTTGCATCAATTCTTTCAACTTCTGTAACTTCTGTACCGCATATTACATGTTTTCTGTCAATTTTTCATCATCCCAGGACTGGAAGTATGTGTCTGTATAACGTGACTGGGAGGTGTCCTAGGCGCATTCTTGTGGCAGGGGCCCTGTGCTTTTGGGGTGTTGTGTGTAGCTCTGTGGGGCCTGGGCCATGGGCTCTGTGCAGGCTAAGATCATTATTTCTTCCCTTCGTGCCCTGGTATTATTCTCTACTACATCTGTAAATATCATCCTTTTGTCAATCAGATCTGTCAATATGGTACAACATTTTATGTTGTCTGATTTGAGGAACATTTCTTTGGCCTTACAGGAGGGCTGCACAGCATACTTCCCTTAGACTGGGTGTTTGATATACTGTCTTTCCTATGCCCTGGCATCGCTGCAACATTCCATAGAAAGTTTGTCAGCAGGTCTATATTGTGTTGTGTGTGGTGTGCATAGATACCTATCTCCCTGATCACCTTTTTAATTTCCTCAACTCCCATGTTGTGATCCCCAGAGGTTTCTTCGAACCTTTGTGTCCAGTTTGCCTTTAATAGGGAAGGCATCTTGACCTCCCTCCCTTCACTCTCTTCTTGTAACCGATCACTAACCTTGCTCATTTTCCCTGCAGCATGGGCTGATTCCTCTTTTGTTTCCTGCAGTGACAGAAGTTCTGCTACAGCTTCGAGTTCAGTTCTTTGTGCTTCCTCTTTTAGCAGGTGCCGTGCCAAGACACGGGCTGCTGTCTTCTCAGCCGGGGCCAGCTGAGGAGGTTTTGTTCCTGTTCCGGAGCCCTCGGGGTGTTCTTTTCTGTCAGTAGCAGCCATCTGGTTGCTATTCCCTTGCCTCCCCATCAGTATGTCTTCTATGAGTGGGTCATCCCTGTCCTCATTTTCTGCACCATTTGCATCTTGTTCCTCGGATTGTGCACCTACCACAGGAAGAGATGGGAATGTCCCTACTACCTCAAGTGTGTTTTCTCTCCAACCCTTCATTTCTTCTTTCCCTTTTTTCTCTGAGTAAAATCCCTTTTTCAGTTCTAACAATTCCTCATGCACTTTCTCCTTCACATCGCTACTTGCACGCAAGTCACACAGCATAGCGTCACACATCCAGAATGCATCCCGCTCAAGACTTCTAATTTTTCTCCCTCTAAGAATCAAGATCTGTCATAGATAAGACAACTTATTTATGTCGTAGGTGCCAGTCTTAGGGAACTGCAAGTCTGGTCTCCTGGCCGTCAACTTATGCCATTTGTCAAGGAATAGTAATGTCTCAAATCCTTGTATAACGGTGACCAGGTGTGCCAGAGAATCCTTTGGCGGTGAGGGCTTACGGGTATCCAGTTCTCCCTTGCTAAGAGGGTTACCCATGACTGATCAGCAACTTTCCCTTGTGCGGCTACGCAAACAATTCAGCTGTACTTAGCGTGGAAAAACAAAAGGGTTTAGTCAGGCTGTCCCTGCCGCTCATTCCTAATCAGACACGAGGGAGAAGACAATGGGTACCTCAAGGAATCAGACAGCCACTTGCCAGCAGCATATGTCATCACTAAAGCAGATTGCACTTTATTCTTATTCACCATAAGAACCACAAGATGGAAACAAGTAGAAGCCAAAGGTGCTGTCTTACCGGCGTTCTCGTCAGAGATGACAGAAAAGTAGAATTCCACACCCTTGCTATCCTGCCCAAGAGCAGTTTGCAGTTGTATGGAATTCAAGCCTGGCCTGAATCCACGGGCGGCATCACACAGGTAAGACACAGGCAGTGAACCCTTCATGCGAGTACAATCACACAAACATAAAAAAAAAACAGGGGACTATCCCTGAACCGTAGCGGTGCTTCCTACCCTTTGCACTGGGAGTTCCTGACAGTTGAGAGTATTAGACAAGAGCCATAATGTGAGGGAGATGATAAAGCAATTTGTTATTATAATTGCAATATGACAAAATGTATTTAATGTCATATCTATAGTTTTATCTGCATTGCAGTCTCTGCAGAGGTCTGAGTACTAATCATAAACTTTGGTCCTGGTATGATAGCAGTCTAGCTCTGTCCGTTTCTATAGTGTGCCAATATACCCCACTTTATTTCAGTCCCCTCTTCTACCAGAAGCCCATTCACATTCACCCTCAGGCATGCATTTTAACTCATCCATTCAATGTAATATAGGCTGAATAACTGACACAGGCTAACATCACCAATATAGTGCACAACACAGAATCAGATACAATTAGGAGTCATGTACACTCAAACACCATTCAAAATAATGAACAATCCACCGGTGGGGACACTAGTGCCACAGCTCCGCCGGCTGTGACCCAAGACAGCTCCTCCAGCTGTCTACAACATGTATCCACAAAGGACGTCTGTACCAAATATGCAAAAACAAAGAAAGAAAACGATGCTCTGAAAAAGAAAAGGGAGAGGAAACACACTAATGAGAAGAAAATAATAATATTAATACATAATCACTGAATCACGGAATCTTACGAGTGCAGATGGCCACCAACGGAAAGGCTGGAGCAACCACTGGAGTGGGGCAGAGCTATTGGCATGCCAATGAAGGCAAACAAGAAACATTGCTAGAAAAAAGAGCAGGCTCAGAGAAACAGAAACTGTCAATATCAAAAGAACCCCAAACTCCATTAAGAAATGGATATAGTGCTCCATCTCCACCCCTTTTAAG
The DNA here is from genome assembly GCF_031143425.1 of Pleurodeles waltl. Lineage (NCBI taxonomy): Eukaryota > Metazoa > Chordata > Amphibia > Caudata > Salamandridae > Pleurodeles > Pleurodeles waltl. Next base: position 1,424,079,724 of record NC_090440.1, on the reverse strand, counting down.
GCACAATATACAATATACAAGAAATGTGCGCCAAAAGGAAAAATGAGAGGAAAAGAAGTGACAGATACTCACCAAAGCCGAGCAGGGTCCTCTCCCAATCATGGCGGGAAAGCCCCAGGTGAAGGGCCTCTCCAAACAGAGCTGGGAGCCGGGCAGGGGAGATATTCAATCAAAACACTGTATTCCTCCACCAAGATGTTGAAGCCAATTCAGCTCATCTTAGCTCAAAAACCGGAGACCAGCCTCCTCTTACGGTAAGATAAAGTAATTTATTACATGTACAGGGAGAGTGTCAACTTGAGAGGCCAAGTCCGAGCAGTCTAAACAAGGAAGTAATACATGATCTTTTATCCCAGCAAACCACAAGGTGTGTTCGTACATTTCATTGGTTCTTGACATTGACGTGTGGTTATTTCTTCAACATTGTAGTAGGTGTTACTGTTAATTCTTCATAATGCACCATATATAGTAAGATAAAGCATAGAAAGGAAATTACCTGACTAACATTGCGTGGTACATTTTTCTACAGAACTGTGAACTGCATGTAAACAGGATGGTACATTTATGAAGAAAGAGTGCTTAAGCTAGCAGACAATGACACTTCCATGGAGTCAGGTCTGATAGAAAGCCTTGCAAAATGTGTTCCAAGCAACTATCATAATACCAATAAACATAATTCATCCAGGTTATTAGTTGTTCAACCAAACAGGCCTTTCTTGTCATTGGGTATCATAGGACCTAGCGGGCCCAAAAATTGTTTCCAGAAAAAATGTGATTCCACAGTACGAGTACCAGAGTCATGTGTGGGCTGGTATGATGCGTGTGAGGTAGCAGTGGTATCTTATGATTGCCTCTGTGTCTTCAGAGTGAGATGGATTGACTGCGCTGGTGATATTTTTGCCTCGGATGTGACCGCCACGCAGAGATTTAAAAATAGTTTATTCTGTAGCTTCAATGTGAAGCATCTGCTGCAATTTGCTGCTGTGTAACTGTCACCCGTGAGAGAGCAGAATATTTGCTGAGGAGGCTGGCAGTACTGAGAGGCTGCCATTCTGTGGGTGTAAGAGGTGTTAATAGTGATGTAATTTCTTCTGCATGAGAGGATCTACAGCTGTATGTGTTTGTTTGGCCCACCTCCTGTTATTGTCTATTCTCAGCTCTCCTAAATATATAATACTAAATCTCTGCTGTAACTCTTCCTTCCCATATTATTCAGGGGGCCGATAATTGTGACTGTTTCTAGAAAACCCAATAATTGCAGGTTAGAACCACTGCAGCACATGTGTGATGTGTTGGATAAACAATTTTCGCAAACTCCCTTAAATTTAAACTCTTTCCCTTCTCGTGTGACTTCACAAATCAACAAAATTAAATTTAGTGCTTGCCTCAGCTTTGCCTTCCTGTGAAGCCTGACGCACAGCTGAGAAGCGCAGTCTAAGCAGCGTTTTCATTAGCAAGACTTGTTCAGTCGAAATGAAGGCCAGACATAAGTGAGAAATGGGAACCATGCATTAGTTTTGTAAGTTGCAAACACAGGCTTTCAAAGACCTATATTGTTTGTCTCTTGTGTGTTAATTCCGGCTGTTCATATTACTGTTGTGTTGGTAGCATTTTAGCAACAACCATTAAGTCTCACCCATAACACAGTGGCAGCTGCCGCAGATATGAAGGGAGGTGCCGTGACGACGGGGGTGGGGGCAATAAAATCATTATTTTTTTTAACTTACCATTGGTCGCCGCTTCTGCCATCATGCTTTCCTGCCACCTTGACTGTCCCCTTTCCTGTACTGGTGTCCCAGCATTCTCTAGGACATCAGAAGAGCCTCCCCAGCAATCCTGGTGATGCTTACATGCTAAACATAGCATGTAAGCAGCATCAGGATTGGTCTGAGTGGCTCAGACACAACCCTGGGGCCTGTGCAGTTTCTCCAGCCCAGCTGTATACACAGCCGGGCTGGAGAAACCTAAGTGTGCAAGTGTGTTTGGATGGCTGTCTTAGGCTATTCAAACACACATGTGCACTTAGTGCACACAATTCCTCATCCCACCTCCCACCTCCCCTAGCCCAGCCCCACACCTCCCTGCAGTCAGCAGCCAAAAAATAAAACAAAATTCCAATTTCATTTTATTTTTCTGCTGTTGGCTCTTCGCCAGTGTGCCGACACTCCTCCACCATTGCAGAGGAGCTGCTCTTGCTGTTACACTTTTTGGCTTTGGCTATGATTTTTTATCCATCATGTATACCAGCGGAGAGGCAGGGAGGGCAGCAGGTGACGATTCAGAAAAGCAGGATAAGTGAGAGACAGCATTTTGGAAGCACACGAACAAAAGAGGTTGGGGGCAATGATGGGGTCACACACGGATAGCAGAGGGTAGACGGGTGGTGAATGGTGATTGGGAAACAGATTAAGAAGCTTAAAGACAAAAGAGGGCAGGAGGGGATTGGGAAAGCAAATGGACAATGGAAGGTTAGGTTGATCAGGGAAACAAACTGACAATGGAGGGGTGGATGAGGAAGCACAAAGACAATGGAGGTGGATGGCGAAACAAGAATTGCAATGGAAGGTGTGCGGGCAGGGAGTCCGGGAGGCTGCAAGAGTGACAATTGGGGAAGAAGGTCAAAGGGGTAAAAATGGGTGTGAAACAGGAGCACTAAGGGGCACATTTATACTCCATCTGGGACAAATTTGTGTCATTTTTTTAACACAAATTTGGTGCAAAACTAACTTCATATTTATATTTTGACGTTAGTCACGTCTAACGTCAAAATATTGGAGTTTGCACCAGTTTTTAGATGCAGGGACCTACCTTGCGTCAATAAGATGCAAGGTAGGCGTTCCCATGTAAAAAATTATGCTAACCCCATAGCCCCATGTTTATCTCTCCGTGCTAAAATGACACACAGGTGGGATGATGCGGCTGATTAATGGTGCAAAGTCTGCTTTTCACCATTATTTAATGCCTGGGTCAGACCAGGTGTTAGGGGACCTGTGGACCCATTTCCATGGTTAAACACCATGGAATTCTTTCACAGGTGCCCTCTTCAAACCCCAAGAACACCCCTACCCACACCAGAGGGACACCAGAGGATGGGGGACCCCATCCCAGGTTAGTAGGGTAAGTATAGGTAAGTATTTTTTTTTTATGAAAGTGCTATCGGGGGCCCATTTTGGGGCCCCCTGCATGGCACAGGGTGTAATGGACATGTCCAAGGGACACTGGTCCCCTGTGCTGGCCATTGGGGTGGTGGGCATGACTCCTGTCTTTTCTAAGACAGGAGTCATGTGCTATGGATGGTTTTGTTTCAGAAACTGACCCTAGACTGGTTAGAGGCATTTTTTGCCTCTAACCAGCCTAACTTCATTTTTTGGTGCAAAATCCCATTCTTCCATACCGCCACCCTCACCCGGCTAATGTCATTTTTCAGGATAGTCCACTCTTTGTGCAGGCTTGTGCCATTCCATAAATATAGCAAACGGCTGGCGGTCAGGAATGGTGCAAGCAGGTGCTAAACCTTTTGACGTGAAACTGCATTAGTGCAGTTTTTCATCAAAAAGTATAAATATGCCCCTAACTACACAATGGAGACAAATGGAAAAGACATGCAGTCTCATCAAGTGTTTATACTAAAAGTAAAAGGTATTGCCTGAAAATGGAGCAGTGGAAAGGCACAAGTAATGAATCAGTGCTCCAGGGGAGGGACGGATACCAGAAAAGGGAGGAAAGCCCACGGAATCTGATGAATAAAAAGCAAGAAAATGTGAGTGAGATTAAGGCCAAAAATGGCAAGCAATGGGCACGCTCAAAGCTCACTCAAAGTTAACAATGTGTCTCTCAAAAGGTCTTAGGTGTGACCTAAACAGGAAAAGCTTGGAATTTACCTGGCAGGCAAAGGAGGAGAAATGCCATAGTCTTGATGTCAGGTGTGGCACAGCTCTACTGAGCCTAGTCAGGAGGTCCTCACATACGACAAATACAAACCTTACCCTTAGGGTATCATCCGCCGCTGACTATTTGGAAACTTAGCCAAGTTCCAAGGCTATCCTTCAATTGAAGGCAATCATTTTATAAATAATAGTGTGAATATTATCCCTGATTAGCACTTTCTATTCTATTAGAGATCAAAAACGCTGTGGCACAAAATGATGAGATAACATTAGTTATTTTGTGCGCATATATCACAATGCATGATCTTTTTCCAAATATACATCGAAAGGTACCAGAATAGTGTAAGAAAAATATCATCTCACAGGAAAATTGTGTCCTAAATATCACTAACAAAATATTGCATAATTTGAGTTAGTAAAAAAAATCTCTATCAGATGGGACAATTTTTTGTGAATGACGTTTTTGACTCAGTTACTCTGTCAGATAATATTGTTGCTAGCCATAGCTGGAATACAGTCATATATACTGCTCTTGTGAGCTTTCAGCTAGGAATGTCACCTGCATCTAGAGAACATGCATACTAGCCCTTTGTTGAGCTCCTGCCAAGGCACTATGAGGCAGATTTATGGAAAGTAGCACTGCACACAGTGCAGCACCACTTTCCCTGCACCCCTTAGCATCCCCCTACCGCTACCATGTGTACACCGTATTTACAATATGGCACACCATGGAGCAGGGTAGGGGGCAATAGCGTAATTTTTCATGACACTATTGATGTACCCTGCAAAATATTGGCACTACTCCTACAGAGTACATAGGGCCCCTTTCTAAAGAATGGAAGCCCCCTTTTAACGCCTGCTCTTAAGCATGCGTTACTAGTGCTGTTAAAAATGGTGCAAGGCAATCTCATAGATTTCCTCATGCCATTTTTCTGGTTCCCCTAATGGGAGAACGCCCCTTTACATACATTATGCACAACGCAGACATAATGTAGCCCAAAGCGTTACAGAGTGATGCAATGCATGCATTGCACCAGTCTGTAAATAAGGCGCAGGGATTTCAGCCTCGTTGGGCCACATTAACGTAAAAAATAATGAAGTTAATGTGGTGCAAAGTGGCACTAGGGCATTATAAATATGCCCTCATATGTCTGCTGCAGTTTTTGTTTTCTTTTCTGTCAGTGAGCACAAGAATTATGCAGGCTCACAAAAGCGCCATAGGAATGCCTTACGGCCCTCAAGAGTGGCTGTGAGGTTGAGGGGCTATAAAGGACTGGATGCTTGGATGGTCTGTTGAGTCTCTTAGATTGCTTTATAGTAGCCCCCGTGCCGCATTGCACTCAATAGTATTTGAAAGGTGTCATAGTAGCCCTTACGAAGGTATCACACAGAAGAAAAACCCACAAAAGGAAAAAAGAATCCTTGTCAATCTTATGAATCTCAATTGAAGATGAAGATTAGAAGTGAAAACAGCAGCAAATCACCAAACCTCTTTTACAAAAGAGGTAGGAGAAAAGAACATGGCAGAATTCCTGAAGTAGAATCCAGTAGAAAGTTCCAGCTGCAAAAAGATAAAAAGTCAGGGACAAAAACGGAAGTAAGAGGATGAAGAATGTGACTAAAACGTGGATAAATGTATTTCTCATAGAATTGACCTTTTATATATTGTTCTAATAGGAAAAACAGAAAGAAAAATTATCCTGCATCTTCTTATAAGCGGCTCCTTAGTTAACATCCTACGGGCAGGCCACGACCTTGAATGATCATAATATATGCCTTGACCACACCTTCATTCATGAAATCATGGCATTCCTGTGGCAAGCCCAAATTTGACATGTTCCATTCATTGCTGTATTCTGTGATCCGAGGGCCGCTATTCTTGCCCTGTAGTGCAGACAGATCAGATAACACCCTCTAGGTGACTGTGAATGCAAAGCTACTTGGGTGGTCATGGGAGCTCAATCGCTCAACCATGCATTGAGGGCGTACATTAGAATGATCAGCCAAACAACATGAACAATTCTCCTCTTTCTTCAGCCTACACTGGGCTTTTGGTAAGCTCTCAACTCTATTTCTGGGATAGATGTAAAATGGGATATTCAAAGTGCATGCTTTTTTGAGAGGATGGCTAATACCCTCATTACCCAGGCTTTTTGGTACTGGTGGCTACGTGAAGTCTGGAGAAGGGTTAGGTCCTTAGAGCATTTTCCTTTGGGTATGTCTGGTAGCATCTCCTAAACAACTACCTAGATGTTACTGAGGACCTGTGGGAGCATGGTGAGGTCAGTCCTGCTTTAGAACACAAGGTCATCAGTTGTTGTACAAGGAGGAGAATGCCTGTATTACTAAGACGCCTAGGGAAGAGCCATTGCAAATAGTAGTGCATGTTGAGCTTTGTTTGTACATGACAATGGTGTGTGCTCCTGGGTCATAGCTAGGCCTGGGTGATATGTAATTTACGCTTTTGAAATTTGTGTAATTTCAGAAATGTTGCATTATGCTTGCTACGTGAATTTTCTGAAATTACACCATTACATCTTTTCTCATAATCATGCACCAATCACCACGATCAGTAGATTTAAAGGTTAAATTGGCATTGAGCTTATTTATCACCAGTGTGAGATAACCTTAACCATAAACAGCGAACTCAAAGTTATTCTTTAAATCTTGCAACGTCTGAAAAGAACCGAAATCACTAAATATAGACCTCGGGACCACCTTTAGTCCCCCAACAAGTGTGGACTTCTGTAAGTTGTGCACAACCCTGTCCCATTTCAGGCCCTCACCCATTACCATATTGTGACCAATATTACCACATTTAGGGTTTCTTCTGGTTTGTTTTGGGTATTTGTCCTGAGGGGCTAGCACAGAGTTATGAATGAGCCTGTCACGATGAACAGGCAGTTGGGGATAGGGAAGTCAAGGGACAATGGAGAGGTCCATTTATGTCAAGTTGTGCCACACTGCCCAGCTCAACACAACATATAAGCATATCCACCTTTGGAGTAACTGTAAGTGTGGCGCTGAGCAGCATATAAAGAAAACTGTGTGCACATTTGTGATCCGAGGATCCGGACAGGTTTGGAAAATCTGATATTTATGTGACAAAAGAAAATCCTTGGCATCCATGCATTGTTAGAAATCAATTTGTAGTTATATGCTACGAAGACATTTGGACCAAGAACTACAGCTCAGAAGGAGTAAAGGAGGTCTGTTTTTTTATTGCTCGCCTCCTTATTATGTTTAGTATTTAGTTTCATGTGCATCAGAGTAGTTGTCTTTTTTCAAAAAGAAAAGCACTGACTAGACCTTAGTTTATTAAGTTATGCCTAGGTACTTTAGTGCGTCCTGATTAATTATCCTCATCACCTTCCTGTGTAAGTCTTGATCTGCTTTGCGTGATAGTCAGGTGGTTAAGTGATGCTAGAGAACTGTACATGGCATTCTGTTTAGCAGGGAGGAACCTGGGCACCAGAGGTAAATGGCTCCAATTGTGACATTTATATAACACCTACTACAGTTTAAGGAATGTATCCTTTAAAGACAAACTACGCTAACTGATTCAGGCATTGGAACAAAGGCCCATATTTATACTCTGTTGGCGCCGGATTTGCGTGATTTTTTTTTACACAAATTCGGGGCAAACTTAACTTCATATTTATACTTTGGCACTGGACCTGTCCAGCGCCAAAGTTATGGAGTTTGAGTCATTTTTGGTACGTGAAAACCTACCTTGCGCTAACGACATGCAAGGTAGGCGTTCATGTGCAAAAAATGACTCTAAGGCATGTGCGCCTTATTTATCCTCCGGGGTCAAAATGACGCACAGGAGGAGGCAGGCCTTAAAACAAGGCACCCAGCCGGATTTGCACTGTTTTTTAACGCCTGGGTCAGGGCAGGCATTAAGGGACCTTTGGGCTAATTTCTATGGTGGGACACCATGGAAGCAGTCCACAGGTGCCCTTCCCTGCACCCAGGGACACCCCCTGCCACCCTAGCCCACCCCTGGAGAACACCCATGGATAGGGGGACCCATCCATGGTGAATGCAGGTAAGTATAATTTTATTTAAAAAGTGGCTTGGGGGGCTTACTTGGGGCCCCCTACATGCCACTGTGCCCAATGGCCATGCCCAGGGGGCCATTGGGTAGGGGGGCATGACTCCTGGTTTTGCTAAGACAGGAGTCATTTCCATGGGGGTTGTGCGTCAGAAAATGGTGCAAGTCAGGTTGGAGCCAATATTTTTTACTCTAACCGGACTTGCACCATTCTTCGGTGCACAACCCCCAGTCTTCCCTTCACCTCCGCTGCCCAGTTACCGTATATTTTGACGCTAACCAGACCACAGCGCTGGCTAACATCATTCCATAAATAAGGCACCTGGCTGGCGTGTTGGAATGGCATTAGCCGGCTGTAAACTTTTTGACGCAAATCTGCCCTGACGCTGATTTGCGCCAAAAAGTGTAAATATGGGCCAAAATGTGCTAAATGTTCACATTAAACATGTCTCAAAGTGGTTCTTTCAGTATTCTTTAGTGATTTCCCAGTCACAAGCAGCACATACTTCCCTGGCACTTCCTCTTCATGTAGATAATAAAGTTCCATTATGAGCCTCTTGAATGCATTCCCTCACCTGTCCCCTTTTGCTGCTCTTTCCTGGTGACATTCTTTCTCCCTGCTTCATTTCTCCATACCAATGGTGCCCCTGCCTTTTGTGAAACTCCTCATGTGCATTTGGAAGCAAGGACTTTATTCCTTCCTGAAAACCAAGGCAGTGAGAAAACAGCAGCACACTTTTCCCACACTCTCTTTCACACTCGAGGCTTCTTTGTGGCCACAGTTCTGTTGCTAATTTGTAATTCTGCAGGCATGCATATGCACAGTGATACATTGTAGGTGTTCCTACATAATGATGCAACTGGCAACAGCTGTCCCACAATGGAATCTTTTTCTTCAATTTTTTTGATGATGGTGAGCAGCACTGCAATGCTGTAAAGCAAAAGCAAACTGCATTGGCAGAGCAAAGTAGGTAAAAATGATGAGACCTATTGGCTTTGCCAAGGCTTGTTCAAATAGATGGAGGATTCATCGGAGTACAGTAATAAGTTAATTGACTTGTTATAGTTTTGCTTACGAGGGTTGTTAGACTTTTCATCCTTGGTGTGGTCTCCTTTAACTTTTTGCCTCTGTTCCCCAGGTTGTTGATTTGTGCTGGACTCTGATTTTACTGTTTTTGTTACTCTGGGCAATTTACCACTGCTAACCAGTGCTAAAGCGCAAGTGCTCCTTTACAAAATGTGTATGTAATTGGCTTATCCATGATTGGCATATTTGATTTACTAGTAAGTCCCCAGTAAAGTGCACTAGAGGTGCCAGGGTCTGTAAATCAAATACTACTAGTGGGCCTGCAGCACTGGTTGTGCCACCGACATATGTAGCTCTGTACTCATGTCTCAGACCTACCATTGCAGTGTCTGTGTGTGCAGTTTTAACTGTAAATTCGACTTGTCAGACACCCCTAAGGTAGGCCCTAGGTAGCCCCAAGGGCAGGGTGCAGTGTATGGTTAAGGTAGGACATATAGGGCCTGATTACAACTTTGGAGGAGGTGTTAATCCGTCCCAAAAGTGACGGTAAAGTGACGGATATACCACCAGCCGTATTACGAGTCCATTATATCCTATGGAACTCGTAATACGGCTGGTGGTATATCCGTCACATTTGGGACGGATTAACACCTCCTCCAAAGTTGTAATCAGGCCCATAGTAATGTGTTTAATATGTCCTGACGGTGAAATATTGCTAAATTCGTTTTTCACTGTTGCAAGGCCTCTCCCTCTCATAGGTTAACATGGGGGCTACCTTTAAATCTGATTAAAGTGGAGATTCCCTTCAGGAGCGGATGGACATGTGGAGTTTGGGGTCTCTGAGCTCACTAATTAAAAATACATCTTTCAGTAAAGTTGATTTTAAGATGGTGTGTTTGAAAATGCCACTTTTAGAAAGTGAGCATTTTCTTGCTTATACCATTTCTGTGACTCTGTCTTTTTGTGGATTCCCTGTCTTGGTCAGTTTGACAGTTGGGCTGGTTGCACCTCACACTAGACAGTGAAACAAAGGGAGCTGGGGTGTGGCCTGCATATTCTGATGAGACATCTGTGGTAGGAGGGCGGGGAGGAGTGGTCACTCACCCCTGAAAGGGCTGTGCCTGCCCTCACACAATGCAACCAACCCCCTGGTGAGTGTCTGGGGCCTGACCTGGGCATGGCAGGATTTCACATTTACAAGAGACTTTACTTTGAAGTAGGCCTACTTCAAAGGAGAAATTGGGTATACGAAGGGCACCCAAAACCACAGACTTTAGAAACCCTTATGGAAACAAAAGGAACCTCTGCCTGGAGAAGAGCTGAAAAGCTGAGGAAGAAAAGCTGCCCTGCCTGTGCTTTGTGTAGCTATCCTGAAGTTGTTTCTTCTGCCAGAGTAAGAGGGCAAAGACTGGACTTTGTGTGCCTTCCATCCTGAGAAGAAATCTCCGAAGGCTTGATTTAGAGCTTGCCTCCTGTTGTTTGAAGTCTCAGGTACAGCAAAGACTTCTCTCTGCCAGCACCTGGAGTCTCTGGAGAGACTCCTATTCTGCCCTGTGGTGCCCATCCAGTTCCTAGGACCCTGAAAGGAGAAGCTGGCAGCCTAAAAGGAGGAAATCCACGCACAGAGCGCCGTGCGGAGAAAAGATAGATGTGATTCCGTGTAGGTGTGTTTAAAATTACTGAAAGACTCTTTTTGCATTTTTATTGATAACTTGACTTGTGTATTGTGGATTTGTGCTGTTTTGGTCGTGTTGTGTTTAGATCAATATTTCCTGTTTTTCTAAACCTGTGGTGTGTCATTTTGTAGTGTTTTCATTAAGTTACTGTGTGTGTTGGTACAAATAGTTTGCACCTAGCCCTCTGAAGTTAAGCCTACTGCTCTTCCAAGCTACCAAGGGGGTAAGCAGGGGTTAGCTGAGGGTGATTCTCTTTTACCCTGAAAAGAGTGAGGGTCCTTGCTTGAACAGGGGGTAACCTGACTGTCAACTAAAGGCCCCATTTCTAACAAGGGTGATGCAGATATCCAATTGGCTTCACTTGAAAGCTTTTCATTCTTGTTAAATTCGATAGGCTGGAGACTGGTTGGAGGTAGGTCATACTGGTATATTGGCATAAGAAAACATCCCTGTCTTCGGCTTGGGCTATTGCACTCGGAGTGTCCAAGGATAGGTAAAAAAGTGTAGTAAGATAACTGAATCCAGAGGTATGCCACATTCCAAAGAGGTAAAAAATAAGAAAAGAAGTGATGCATTTTTAACTTAAAACCAGGATTAGGTTGTTCTATGAAAGTCACCTTCAAAGAATTGTACATTTTTTATTTTTTTAATCTAACTAAGCCTGGGAAAAATTTAATTTGTAAACATTCTGTATCCTACATTTTCAGGGGGCCTAGATTAATTGTGGGCCCTAAGAAGCTAACTTAACTTTTGAGTAGTAAAGATCAGAGACCTCAAATGGTCTCATTTCAGGTATTAACACCTTTTCTAGTTTGTTTCTTTATTTGTCGCTTAGCAGTTCTGACCAAGCTTAAAAATTGAGGAATGCAAAACTATGGGCCATATTTAAAAGAAAATGTTGGTGCGAGTTGCTGTGCCAAATTTGGCAGCGTCGCGCACCTTCATTTTCAAAATGCAGGGATGCGCCGTATTTACTAGAATACGGTGTACCCCAGTGTTTCCCCCTACACTGGTGCTAAATTTGCTGCTGTGCACCAACGCAGCAACCCTTGCATCATGGTGCAAAGATGGTGTGTTGAGGGGGGAGATTGTTTTGTCCAGGAAGAGTCACCTTCCTGCATAAAACAATCTTACATGGCGTTTTGCTCTTTCTATGTATGCTGCAGAATGCAGCACACACAGAAAGAGCAAAAAACAAGGAGAAATTCAAGCATTTCTCCTGTAGTACCATGCTAACGACCCACCTGGGTGGCATTAGATTTTGGCTCTGCCTCAGGTTTATGACAACTCATAAATCTGGGGCACCATCAAAATGCAATGGGTGTTGCTGTGGGACGCCCACAGCAACACCCATTGCACGCCCTTTCTGTGCAAAGTACTGCGTGTGAAGGGGCAGTATTTAGAAGGTGGCGGTAAGCCACAAAAAGTGACTTAACTCCACCTTGTAAATACAGTGCAATGAATAGCGCCACTGGATCCTCACTAAAAGTGACGCTCCGGTGGCGCTAGGGGCTCTTAAATATGCCCCTATATGTTTTAAAACACAATAAAAAATGAGAGATGATAACCTGCTCACTAATGAAATGAGACAACATAAGATTTAAGAATATTTGTGGATTTTGTTGTTAGTCTGAATCAGATCACATATTTTGTTTACAACTTTGGGTTTTGGTAATTTCAACAACGTACATTATGACAAATGTTTTTCAAATTAAGAGCAGCATAACTATGCTAAAGACAGGGCAAATATTGTTTTTCTGATAGGTGGTTGGGCCCGGGGAAGACTCTGTCAGTTTTCAACCTAAGCAACATTTGAATGTCTTCTGACTTATATGACACCTCTTAAAACCACCACTTTAAGAAGGCAGTCCCATCAGGGACTCCTTTTAGTCTCTTCTTTAATCTTTAAATCATTTCTTCTAAAGTTTTCAAAATGAGATATGTAGTTTATTGAGTTTGGACGTGCTGATTGTCTATTGAAGGATGGAGTTTTGGGGGAAAGCTTAGAGAGATTTTGTATTTGTGGATAATGAAATTGCACTTCTATGAACACAAAGGTATTTCTGCTCTGTGAGAATGGGAATAAACCTTTAGGCCAGGCACGATAAAAGCGAGTGAGAGATTATAGCCTTAGAACCTGCCGTAGCGGGCTCTACCGGCTATTAAAAAGGCCCGCTTCCCGGCGTTAAATGCCCGAGCCGAAGGCGAGGGCATTTAACAAGGGAGAGGGTCTTTAATAGCCGGTAGAGCCCGCTACGGCGGGTTCTAAGGCTATTAGAACATTCTGCCACACAGGGCAGAATGTTCTATAAAAAAAAAAAATGTTCACGGAGACCGAGGGGATTAAAATCCCCTCGGGCTCCGTGAGGCTTTGTTCACAGCTCTTGCTGTGAACAAAGCGAACATTGGAATGTTGGCGCTGGGGGCTTTTACCAGCCAGTAAAAGCCCGCAGCACTCCATTGTTTTCAATGGAGCCCCCAGCATTCCAATGTTCTAATATTTGTTGGTTCACATGGCAGCATAAACAGAACCTTGGCTGCACTTAGCAGTTACTTGCAGGTTTTTAGTTAGAGCACAACTCCAGCTCCTGGCTTTATATTCTTTACCAATGGTATACCGACTCTCTATGAAAGCACAGTCATATAGTTTAGTTTGCAAACCATAGGCATCCGACGTTGCTTCATTTGGGTTGGATCTATGTCATATATTTAGAAAAACAACTATTTGAATGGTTTCTGTTTGAAAAATTTGAAAATACATTTACCATATGTTACCATCCTGAAAAGCTGCTATGGATTTATTCGACAAAGACTGAATCCCAAATGCACCATACGACTTCCACAGTTACATGTCAATGCACCACACAAAACAACTACCTAAAGCCAGGTGCAAAATGGCTCAGTTTAGCTTCTCACCATTGCGCATTGATATGATTATTGAACTACTTAGCAACACAAAGGGAAAGGAAAGACTTAATAAAGATGCCTCCCTACTTAGGGCCTCCTGTCATAGAAAGCTAGACAGTGTTGCCTACTCACGGCTCTCACCTGCCCTATATAACAGAGACATTGCTCACCCTACAATTGTTTTAGTGGTGAGACGTGTAGATGGGATTTTATGGAACCCCCCATAATTATCATAAATGTTTCTGAGAGACTTGCAAAGCACAAACCTAGCAATACCCGTAGAGATTTCTTTAATACTTTTTCAGGTGACCTGGACAGATAGGAGCTCCTTGGCTCAAATTCTAGCAATGAGAGTCTTTTACCATTTGCGCCTTTGGGCTTTATCTTTCTGTTGAAACCTAAACTGAGCACCAAGTACACCCATTAAATACTTGCTACCAGCTAGCAAAGATGAGCAGTCTCATGCCTGCGCATGATGGTGGTATGGGTTAGAGATTCAGCACTCAGTAAAATAGTTAATAGTAGTTTATAAATCATTCTCCATCCAAAGGTGTTATGTAAGAGAAAAACTATGTTACTTCTATCCAGGGGCGGCTCCTCTGCAGTGGCGGAGGGCAGTCGCCCCCACTGGCTGAGTCAGCAGATGAAAAATTAAATATTTGCTTGCCATCATTTTATTTTTCATTTTTCATTTGCTGGCTCAGCCAGTAGGTGCTGAGACACCACAAGAGCAGCAAGGCGGCAGGAGACAGGCGGCGGATGTAAGTGTTTTTTTTGTGGGTTTTTTGTCTTTTTTTTCTAAATGTTTCCCCCCATCGTTGTCCCCCCTTGACATAAGCAGCAGCTGTTGCTGCTTCTACCTCACAATGCTATACTGTGCACAGTAAAGTCAGAGGGCAGTGGTACACAATAGTTAAGGTAATATCTCATAATTGGTCGGAGACCGTTGATCCTACTTAAAGTGATCCTTTGGATGCAAATCCCAGCAAGTGCCTTCACAAAGGAAAACATGATAGTCTTTTTGGGGGTTCTTCATTCACTCCACCAGAAGTATGACAGTTGACTCTTGATATTTTACCACACACCTCGCCATCCACCCTACCTCAGATGTTATCCTATTTCGTGCTTAGATTGGTCCATGATTTTCACAGATATAAGAGTCTGGTCTAGGGGTGTGCAAAGGTTTTATTCTGTAAGCAATCGCTTGTGAAAAGTCAGATTCTTGAATTTTGCGTGCTTTGCCTTTGACTTAAAAACATATTTTTTCCACACTCTAATTTCAATGTTACAATATTTTGTTGGAATAGGTACTATGGAGTTGGAAGTTATTGTGCCATATTCTCAAAAGCATACTGTGACAACGGAAGTTTGCTGCTCTTAAACAAACATTCTAATTAGATCAAGCGAAATCTGTGCTATGCGGTCATAATTAGCACACTTTTCGGAACGTCATGTTACTCTTGTTATGTGTTTAACAATTCACTAAATGATGCATAATTTTCTGAAATTCGGCCAAAACGTTGCATATGTGCGCAAAAATAAATTACACAAATTTTGCATACACATAGCTAGAATTACTGTACTTGGTGATTGTTAGCGATTATGGACTAAGCAAAGGGAACTCTTGTTTTATCCTCACTGGATAACCCCTTTAAAATCGAAGAATGACTAACACTCAAGAAGAAAGTATACAATTCCTTTTGGTGAACAAAGAATGTGAATATTATTAACATTTCAAAAGTCTAAACTTACACATAAAATCCCAATTGTGCATACATTTTCAACCTTTGCACTTTTTTGCAGTTCCTGTAAGCAATAAAGTTCACAGAAATAAACTGTGCAGCATAGCACATGCCCCGTATTGCTTCGTCTCGGATTATCATTATAATCAGCTGTAAAGTTGCTAGGGGCATATTTAAGAGCCCCTTGCGCCTCATTGTATAATTTTTTTAATGCTAATGTGGCCCAATGACGCCAAAATCATGCATTGCGCCACCTTGTAACCCTTTGCGGTACATTATGCCGGTGCCAGACTTAATATATGCAAAAGGGGTGTTCCCCTTTGCATACATTTGTACGCATGCATTCTTTGCGTAATTTTTTTCTGCACTTTTAAAACCTATTCAGAGCAGGTGATAAAAGGAGGCATACCATTGTTTCCAATGGGCCTCAATGAGCTTTGCAGGATTAGCGTCAACATTTTCTACGCTAATCCTGCAAAACTCAGACCACCTTCAAAATGTCTGCTGCTAGTCCCCTAAATACTGTCATGGTGCGCCATATTTTAAATATAGTGAACACATGGTGGAGTTAGGGGGTGCTAAGGGGTGCAAATGCTTAGGCCTGGGTCCTCGGCTTTCAGTAATGACTCAGTGGTGGTCCCCAGATTCCAGTAGTGATTAAATGGGGGTCCTCAGAAGTAAGAAGGTTAAGAACCACTGGTCTAAAGGATTCACATTTCAAGTTTACATTTTCTGAGTTACTGCAGCTTCCAGCTCTTAATCTACACGCACTTGTAAATTACTCATCCCCACATTTTAATAAATTGTACAAAGTTCAATGAAATGAGGGTGTCAGTGTTGGTTTTGAACATATCTCTGCGAGATTACACAATTATTTCTCAATGGAGGAACATTGTAGGAGGCCTGTGGAGCACTGCGTTTATACTGCCTGCCTTCCCTGAGGATTCATCGGCTTTCAGACCATTACCTCCGGATTACTTCCATTGGCAGCGAACCTTGAACAAAGCAGAGAATAAACAAGGGGCAAAGCTGCTGCCAAGGAACCTTGCAAATTATACTTTTCACTCGTTGCCAGATCTAGGATTTAATGAGTGTGTAATACAAAATCTTAAACAAGACACACAGAGTGGATAGGAGAATGCTGGCAGGCTCCCGTGGCCTGACACAGGGGGCAGAAAGCGTATTTTTTAAGTTAATTGACTTCAATGAGATAACGTAATAGAGCAGGCATATGGGATATCCCATAGGTATTTAGACCCATTCGTATGCATGACCTGAGCTTGTAAATATGTTGCTCATGGGGGCTTGTTGATGTGGTAGATGACTGTTTAAGGACTGTGGAAATCCATTAAATCCTGCTCGTTTCCAGCAACATGACACTTCATAGCCATCCTTGAAGACTTCAGGGAGAAAATACATTGAGTTAATTTCAGTTTCGTTTGTTTCGGAATAAACTTCCTTAAAAACAAAGGACAATATAATTTATCATGCGTTATACATGAATGTATAATAAAAAAAGAAAGCCTAATTCAACATGAAAACAATCATGCATCATACTATTTTATACAAATCATTCACATTGGGTAAATGTGCAAACTCCTGCTATAAACCTTTTAAAAAGCAACTCACGGAGGAGATCATCGCTATTGTCAAGAAACAGCAGCATGCTTCGTAGATTTGCCTAAATGTTAGCTAAAACCATACATTGAATAAGCAAGATATTGATAAAGCAGAGTACTTAAATGAATGAATGAACGAATTAATGAACAAATGAAAGATGGTGAGCTAGCGAGTGAAAAGCCAGGCCCAAGTTGCTTTCTAAAAGTCCTCTCACTTTCAATTTGATGCAAATTGGCAGGAACCCTTTTCCAGGTTTGAGAGCCTAGAAGGGAGAAGGATTTACCGCCTGTTTTCTACAGCCTGATTCTAGGAACTTTAGCCAGATGGCCGTGGGAAGAGAGAAGAGTTCTAAGGTAGTCTAGAAATGTATCCTGGAAGACAGGTATTCAGAGCCGGAGTGGTTCAAAGCTCTGTCCATGAGAACAGTGGGCATATTTAAGAAAAGTGATGCTGCACTGTGTGCAACACCACTTTTCTTGCACCCTTTACCGCCTCCCTATAGCCACCATGTGTGCACCGTATTTAAAATAGAGCACACCATGGCACATGGTAGGGGGCAATAGTGTCATTTTTCATGATGCTATTGATGTAATCTGCAGGAGTAGTGCCAAAATATTGGCGCTATTCCTGCGGAGTACATAGGGGCCCATTATAGATAATGGAAGCCCCCTCTTAACGCCTGCTCTGAGCAGGAATTAAAAGTGCCGTACAAAATGATGCAAATAAATCTATTCTATTTCCTTGTGCCATTTTTTAACACCCCCCAATGGGGGAATGCCTCCTTTGCATGCATTATGCCTAGCGCAAGCATAATGTAGCACAAAGGGTTACAAAGTGAAGATTTTGGCCTCTTTGAGCAACAGTAGCATCAAATAAAATGACGCCAATGTGACGCAAGGTGGCACTAGGGGCTTATAAATATGCCCCGGGAGCCAGTGCAGGTTCTTCAAGTGCAATGAAACTAAAGCTCATCTAGTTAGATTAAGAGCTAGACAGCCCGCTGCATTCTGGACCGTTTGTAGTTTCCTCAACAAATGCTGTGGGAGACCTGCATAAAGGGCATTGACCTAATCCATAGTGGACTCAATTAGGACCAAGACCACTTTTATTCTCTTAGGCAGGGAGAAGATCTGCAAGATTTTTTTTGCAATGCACATAAGTCCACAACAGGAACCAACTATTGTGTTGATTTGGTTCTGTACTGACAGATATTTCTCAAACCTGACACCTACATTTTTAATGCATCAGCTTGTAAGTTAGAAGGTGAAGACCCATTTGACCAATGAGCTTGGTTTAGCTAAAAATTGCAGCCAAAACTAAGAACTTCTGTCTTATCAGTATTACATTTGAGTTGATTAATACTCATCCACTGGAACACCACTGATGGGGTTTAATGGCATCCTGGGCAATAGGCTCACCTTTCTTAAATGAAAACAACAGCTGAGTGTCATTGGGATAGAAGACTAGCTGGGCCCCAAAGGACTCAATCAATGCCGCTAGTGGTGTCATATAGATGTTAATTATAGTCAGTCTAAGGGCTGAGCCCTGGGGCACCCCTTCAGAGACTCTGCTCTTACAGGACGAGAAAGGGGGCAACCAAACCTCTTGGCATCTGCCCTCGAGGAAGGATTTCAGCCACTCCAGCGCTGTGCCTCTGATACCTATATCATATGCAAGACCATGTCAAATGAGGCTGATAGGTCTAGCAGTACCAGGACTGCATTTCCTGCTGCATGAACTCTGACTGGCTAGGGTGGAGAAGCATATTGGATTCATTGTAATTGGAAATCTGCTGAATCGCAAACCTCTCTAGAAGTTTTAATAGGGCTGCAAGCAAGGAGATAGACCTGTAGTTGATGTTGTTTCCAGAGCAAAATGTCTTCTTCCCAGTGACCATCCAGATATAACATTCGATCTCTTCCCTCTGTCAGAAGCTGGATATGACAGGGCTAATCACCCCTAGTTTTGCAAGTTACTATACAAACTATTTAGTCCCACCCTGATGCAACTTATCAATTTAAATAGAGGAGTATGATCAAATCTGTAATAACTACCCTCAATAAGGCAGGCTGTCATATTTTCAAGCCCCACTAATTAGGCAAAAGCCCTACTGCAAACAAATAATTGCTTAGGCTAAACACTACTAATGCAGAGGTGTCACTCAACAAAACCCTTGGGGCTGCTCGGTATTGTCTCATTCCTTAACAAAAGCCTAGAGTACAAATCCAATGTTTTATTGGCATCTTGTAGTCAGGCCAACAGAACAGTACATGTGCAACATTTTCCCTGGCTTTTAAATTGTACATAAATTGATATTTTTTAATTTCATCCTATAGGCTCTAATATCTAGGATGCCATAGCGAAATTTTATGTAAAACGTTTGAGCTAACTACAGGTTATTTCCCATTCAAAGTGTGAACTTGGTTTAATATCCACAAATTGTGCCAATAGTCTTAGGGCCTGATTACGACCTTGACAGATGGGATCACTCTGTTGCAAAAATGACAGATATCACGTCTGCCGTATTACAAGTTCTGCAGGATATATTCGAACTTGTAATACTGTGGGCAGGACATCCTGCCAATAGTCTCCCCAAACTTGGGTTTTGTTGAAAGTAGTCAAAACATGGTCCCAATAATTTAGCTTCAACTGCTTTTGGAAAACATAGGCAGGGAATCACGGATAGTCCAAAAAGACTCACTTGGTTATACAGAAGCCACTGGAAAGTAAGATTGCTGTCAATCCTCTCTGAAAGGTGCTAGCTCTTGTACAATCCAGGCCCGCACCCAATAAAGAAGAGGTCTAAGGATTGCAAGATGGTCCACTCTTCTAAGGGTCACCATTTGGAACAGTGGTACAAACAGAATACTTTTGGGGAGATGTGAAAGTGATCTTCTAAAATGATTCCCACCAAATGTTAATTTATCAACATCCTGTATTCATCAAACCTCACAGCCATATAGAGCAGCTGCCTGTGCTTTACAACTATACACCTCAATCGCTGGGGATATGGCTGTAGATCAGTGGTTCCCAACCTGTGGCCCGGGGACCCCTGGGGGTCCGTGAAGCCTCCTCATGGGGTCTGCGACTACTTAGAAAATAAAAAAATATTAATAGATCAATAAAGTGTAAATAAGTAAAGTGGCTAAATGCACACCCTAACATTTTAAAACATACTGTAAATGATAAGGACTTTGAAATTGGAAGCTAACATATAAATCAGTATCCTCAGATTGATTTGTGGGACCAGTGCATAGTATGAAGAATGTGTGGCTTCAATTGAATTTAGAAAAGCTCCGGCCTTGCTATTAAATGCTTTTTTTATTTATATTTGTTTGCAAATTAAATAATATGTGTTATCATTTGTGCATGTGATTGATGAATGCCTGTTTCTGTATTCTACGTGTATTGTTTTGCGTTTCAAATCATCGACAATGTTTAGGCCGGGGTTCGCAGATTCCAGTAATGATTCAGTGGGGGTCCCCGGGTTCGAGTAATGATAACGTGGGGGTCCAAAAAAGTCAAAAGGTTGGGAACCACTGGTCTAGATGTTGTGGTGTGCTGCTTTTTAGTCTTAACTGCTGCACTATGTTGAAGCACAACTCTGTGCTTCTGAATATGTGGAGTTCAGGATAGCTTACTATCTAGCATTATGCATGGATAATCAAACTTGATAACTCAAACAAGGCTCTTCTGCTTCAAGCATAAATTCCCCTTTTAGGACTTATGGGGTCCAATTACCATCTATTTGTTTTTTGTGCATCCATTTTAAAGCCTTTTTAGTCATAGTATGCATTGAATTCATTGAGAAGTGACTGCAGGCCTTTCAAAAGTTAAGTAATCGGAAGGGGGAACAGCAGGGCAGGTACAGGGGTCCCTTCTAGCTTCTTGGAATCATTAATACACTCAGAAATGGCTGTTATGACATCATTCACATACAATGTAAAAATGTAAGTGCAAGACTTTAACAGATTAATTATTCATTATCTAACATTTGTAGTGTGCACTATCACATTGGTCTTTAGGCTTCTATGTGATATTATTGTAAACTACTGTTGCATTATTATTTGGGAAAATGTTGATTATACAGACAGGTTTTAAGGCCCTGTCTCAACTTCGTACTGGAGGGTTCAAATTGTAGGTTTAGATTAAATGAGTAACAAATGGTGATGGCTGATAGGAAAAACTATGCCCACGATATCTGATTTGCACATGCTGGGGACCCTTCTGAAGTGGTCTCATGCAAATTGAAAATTCTTCAGTGGACCCTATTCAACCAGTCAATTCTTGATGAAATAAGGAGCCTCTTCATATAAGGACTGAACAATGTAAAGTGTTTGGAACTAATTTGTTTGTTTAACAGGCAACCAATGAGGGTCCTGTGAAATCAGACATATGTGCTCGTGCCTGCTGCAGCTGAAACAAAGCAGGCTGACAGCTTTTGCATTACCTGGAGCTTGTTGGTTAGTGCAGATGATAGAGTCTGGTACACCGCATTAAAATAGTCTAATCATGAGTCAATGTGGAGGACAACTCCCATGGGATTAAACAGTAAAGTTGCAGATGCTTAACTCATCTGAGCCCCATGTCATTTGGAGCATGGTTACAAGGGGAGGTGACTTCTGATCCAAGCACCCTCCATATTAACATAATAAATATATGGAACATTGTTAATAGAATGACACACAGATTTCACAAATAAAGCCTTCATCAGACATCCATGCAGAAAGGCACTTTCAAGAAGAAAACTGTTTATAAGGTGATGTTATCACTGATTGGTGTTGTGTCAAAATGGACCTGTTAGGCTTGATATTACTGGTGAGTGGAAGTGAAGTGAAAGAAGGACTGATTTCTGATCTAAAGTGTTAGACATCAGGCGCATGTGATAAGTTGGTTCTACTGGTCAGTAGAGCAAGTTATGGGCTGTATGGAAGGAGTTATTTTTCAGGCATTCTTATGTATTGTATTTGTGTCAATTGTATAGTGATAACGCATCCGTCTATGTTAACTTTTACACATCAGGACTCGTTTTAGGCCAATGAATCTTTGGGCCCAGTGGTGAGACACCGTAGGACGAGATAACTGATCAAATTATCAATCAATATGTCAATAACATTGCCAATATTTAACACCAAAATATCACTTACTTTAGACATTTAATAAACATTCGGCGCAACCATGAATTAATGAAGTTTTATGAGTTTTATTCCCTATTGATTACAATCTAGTAGCAAATGCATCAATCTCAAAGCCAAGAAGCATATAAGCACAATCACAAGATGACAACCATAATAAGCTTTCAATAATGCAAAAATCAGTAGCATAGACAATCAGATATCATAACACATTGAATGTTCTAAGATACTAGTTCAGCATAGCATCACGTCAGTTACTTCGGTTTGTCAGTCAAATGAATACCTCGTCTAACCTCTAATTAGCATTAGCATGTTGGGCTTCATGCAAAACAATTTGAACACCAATTTGGAAAACATCTAACTAAGGTCTCTAATCAAAAATATACAGCAGTTGGTACCTAGAAAGAAAAGGCAAATAAATGAATTTTCATTAGCAACATTATAATTACCCTCCTCTGATTAGGTCAGCATTCAGGATCAGTCTTCGTCTTCAGGACATCAGTTAGATCGCCGTCAGTCTATCTAAGATAAAAGGCAAAAACACTCTCCTCATAAGGAGAAAAGTGTAAGGGGCAGTTTATGGGCAAGGATGGTTTTCTCTAAGTCTCAGGTCACCAAATAGAGTGACAGAGTTTCGAGATGCAATCGATATCATTCCCTACCTAATGCTGTTTGTTTCCTGTGTCATGGGTTTTTATCCCTTTTTTGTGATTCATTCCCCCAAAATTCTATTGGTCAGTCAATACACCCCACCATTGTTAACCTATCAAATTATACATTAAGTAATGCATTTTGTCATTTTTTATAAAACTTTATGTTCTAATTGGTCATCATAATTGACGTATTTTCGTAGGTGGCTCATCCGGGATTACTTCATTGTCTTTACACGTATCAGGTCAAAAGTTCTCTTCTTCTCGCTCCATCGTCCTTGGAAGTGTCCATTAATGTTTCGAAGCACATAACTTTATACTAAAAGCTGCTAGCATGCGGATGAGAAAATCTGGCATTGTTGCAAACTATTGAAGAAAAAGAACAATCGCTGGGTCATGGTCTTTTGCAAATCAGTACACTGGAGAAACAGAAAAATACGCTTTAATATGAAAGCTACACAGCTTTGCTTGACTCACGCTAACTTAAGATATACGAGTTCTAATGAATGCAGTTTTATGCGTTTTAATGTGCACAGTTTTAGCAACCTATGAACAATTATTTTCTTATAGTAGACATTAGTTTACACACATAAAATCCTTTATGTTAATGTATATATTTCAATGAATATTTTATTTAATGCAGCATTGTTAATCATAAACATTTCACGTCTATAATATGTAATATATAAACTACGCTCTCTCAGTCCCTCCTCTGATGACGCTCGTCATCACAAATCTTTTTGGTCTTAATTTTTCACCTTGCGCATAATACGCATTTCAACATCTTTCCCTTTATGTGAGCTTTCCCATATTTCATTGAACATTTTCTCTCTTTCACTTTCTTCGTTTCTTTTGGTTCTTTTAGTCCAATTTCTTTTCACTTTATCATTAATTTTGCATATTCCCCAAAATCCTAATAAACAAATCAGTACAATTAATAGTCCCATCATAATTTTTGCAAGTACCCCATTCCAAATGTTGGTAAACCAGCTTCCCACTCGGGCAATTCCTTTCCAAATTTCTCCCAAACACCAGGTTCTTTTAGATCCTTCAAATCTGTACTATCTCTAGTCAGGTTAGTAAGCATGTTTCTAATTTTCTTACTGTTATCAGGTATATATGAGCAGCAATGACGTTCATTAAGCATTTTGCACACACCTCCACTCTTTGCTAAAAGAATGTCTAAAGCAAGCCGGTTTTGAAGAGTCATAGCTCTTTCTGCAGCAAGTTCAGTATCCATCAGAAGTATAGCTCCTGTAAAATTTGTCAGCATGTTATCCACAATAGTAGACAACTTTTGAATTTTCATAGAATTTAGGATAACCCCTACTGAAGGGATTATAGCTCCAAATATGTCACCAATGACAGCCACCACTGATTCTCGTTTTTGTCTGGTGTTTTGTAATTCAGACGTTTTAGGTATTTGTTTTAAGTCATCAATCTGGTAAATCTTTGGGAATACTATTCCCAAATAACATGTCCCATACCATCCCTGAGGGAGACGGTAATATGCATTTAACCCACAGATGTAATAGATTCCAGGAATCGCTGGGTCTTGTCCATTTAACATAAAGGTCCATTTGCTCGGAAACAGAAACACATGCCTACATTCACTCGTTCCCACAAACAAATTATCTTGATCAGATTTCGGTCTATATATACAGAGTCTACCTACGTGTAATGCATCTATAGCTTACTTGCCTTGTGTTTTAATTGCAGTATAAGCGTAATCATTTGCATAAGTGCATTTTTCTAAACCTTTTTCTAATCTTTCTTTTAATGCTTTGCGTCTATCATCTGTATGATCTAAAAAGCTTTTCTCTACAGGAGACAATAAGCATGTTAAATTATTGCGATGTGCATAAGCAGTTCCGAATGTTAGTGTTGGTTCAAAGAATCCTCTAACTAATTTTATATCATGCTCTTTAGCTAGCTTATTTAAGAATTCAATAACAGGCACAAAAGAAAACACAACATCTAAGTTTGAATAAAAATATTGCACATGCTCTTGATCATAAAATCTTGTTAGTAGCAAGCTACAGCTGATCCCATACGTAAGAGGGAGGCTATGATAAGTAACTCCCTCCTGCACAGATGAAGGAATTTTAGTACATACATAACAGTCTTTTGCATCCATAGTTTTAACATACTCATTTAGTAAGCGATAGAAAACATTAGTAGAAAGTTCCCCTTTTGCATTAGTTCCCTCATGCAGATGTCTTGCGTCTTGCTCAAATTTCTCCCATGGTGATAGTTTATTAGTTGTAGTAGTAGTCTCAGGTTTTAAAGTTGCATTAATAATTCCACTCTCTCTCCATGGCATTCCCACAATCACTCCCACAACCATTATTGCGCATACAACACCTATCATAAGTCCTAACCAACCACACACTTTACTTCCTTTGTTACTATAAGCCATGTTTGTATAGAATCAGAATAGCAGATCAACAATCAACTCTGAGCAGCAAACTCTTTCTGCGTTATTTTACAGCGTCTTCACTCACTCCAGGACCCTTTTCGTCAATTCAGGTTAGCAGCTTGTCGCAATCATGTTTCTATAAGTCAAATCCAGGTTTAATGTCACTTTCCGGTAGTTTTTTTTTTCCTTAAGACTCTTTATTATTATTTTTCAGCTTTCACAATTTCAATCTTTATCTCAGTTTTCTTGTTGTATATTCTTCAGGTACCGTAGTACTGGCCTGGTATTTCTCGATCAAAACAGAACGCTAAGAATTCTTGTTGCCATTCAAGGTTGTAGCATATGCCCATTCAGGACCTGTATATCTTCTGTTTGCTATTCTCTTTCTTTTTAATTTTCGTTCTCCTTGTTGTTCTCCTTCACTCAGATCGTCAGCTTGTGAGGTATTGCTTTCCTCTATTATTGTCTCGTTTGCTATTTCTCTTATTCTAAGGTGTGATTTGTCTGGCCAATTGTCACCTCTGTTCGTCTTGCTTCGGCGTTTCCCTTCAGTACCTTGGACAGCACCCTCCTCTTGTGATATGGTATTTTCTCCTGATAGGCTTGGAACTTGTTCAGGAGATTCTGATTCGTTCTGATTTAAATTCACCACTTCTTCGTCTCTCTCTCTTTCCTGTTCGACACTGTATTCAGGCTCTGAATTGTATTCGTCTGCTTCTGGGAGAACCTCTCCTTGTCTTTGTTCTCCTGCTGCCTCCACTGAGATTGGCACTCCGTCACCTCTCTCGAACTCACTGATAGTTTGAGGGACACAGCTGTTCTCAGCGGGCTCTCCTGTAGTCTCAGATCTTTCTTGACTGATCTCTGACTCTGAGACTTCTCCTCTTGAAGTTGCTGTACCGGAATTTTCAACTTCCTCTTCAACAGGACACGTTACCCTTTTTGTATGGCTGGCATGTATCCAGTTGGGAACCCCGGCACACTTCACAGCAGTAGTGGTTGTTAGTATTACTTGATATGGCCCCTTCCAACGCGGCTCAAGACACGATTTCCTCACGTGCTTCTTGACAACCACCCAATCTCCAGCTTGCAGAGAGTGTCCTGGTTCGCCGATTGGTGGTAACGTGTTAGCTTCCACCTGGTGAGAGAAAGAGCGAATCACGTCAGCCAAACTTTTGCAGTAATCCAACACCATA
Organism: Pleurodeles waltl; assembly: GCF_031143425.1. Lineage (NCBI taxonomy): Eukaryota > Metazoa > Chordata > Amphibia > Caudata > Salamandridae > Pleurodeles > Pleurodeles waltl. The sequence goes on along the minus strand of NC_090440.1, from coordinate 1,424,053,408 downwards.
TCATCTGTAATATTCACTAGTGCATTTGCAGGTACCGCCGGTAACCTAATTGCTCTGCCCATGAGGATTTCATGTGGGGACAATCCCGTTTTCTTATCTGGCGTGTTTCTCATAGACATCAGTACCAGAGGTAATGCATCTGGCCACTTCATGTTTGTTGCTGCACACATTTTTGCTATTCTTGATTTCAAAGTACCATGCATCTGCTCGACTAGTCCTGAGGCTTCAGGGCGATAGCTACAATGCAGCTTTTGTTCAATGTTGAGTGCGGCACACAGAAGTTTAATCACCTCATTGTCGAAGTGGCTTCCCCTATCTGATTCTATAGAAACCGGAAAACCGAACCTGGGTATTAATTCTCTGAGTAGTAGTTTTGCAACCGTAAGACTGTCATTCCTACGTGTGGGATATGCCTCAATCCAATGGCTAAAAACACACACAATCACCAACACGTACCTCAAACCTCCGCAAACAGGCATTTCAATGAAATCCATTTGTATTTTATTAAATGGACCACCAGCTCTCCCAATGTGGCTCAAAGTTACCATGGTTCCTTTTCCAGCATTCATCTGTTGACAGATGACGCACCTGTGACAGGTAATTTCTGCTGCATGTCTGAATTTTGGATTGAACCAATCAATCTTAAAGGATCTGATCATGGCATCTCTTCCTAAATGTGCCTGCCCATGATACAATCAGGCAAATTGTGACAGAAGACTGTTTGGCAAAACCAGTTTTCCCTCTTCTGACACCCAAATATCATCTGTTCTTTGTACACACTGCATTTTCTGCCAGGAACGTTTTTCTTCTTTACTAATGTGGCTTTGTAATGTCTTTAATTCGTCTAAGGTATCAACCACTTGTAATGCTAGGCTTAAGGTTGTATCATTCTCAGGTTGTGGTAACAGTTCCCACTGCTCCTTAAAAGATATACAGTTTAATGCACAAAATCTGGCAACTTGGTCTGCATAACCATTTCCCATTGATACAAAGTCTTGTGATCTGGTGTGAGCACTGCACTTCACCACGGCAATTTCAAGAGGCAACTGAATCGCATGTAACAAATCTCTTATTTGTTCTCCATTTTTCACTGGTGAACCAGAGGATGTCATGAACCCTCTCTGTGACCAGAGTTGACCAAAATCATGTACAATTCCAAATCCGTATCTGCTGTCTGTATAGATTGTGACTTTCAGATTTACAGCAGCATGGCAGGCTTTTGTGAGAGCTATCAATTCTGCCACCTGTGCAGGAAACACTTTCTCGAGCCAGGAGGCCTCGACTATGCCAGATATGGTACATACTGCATAACCAGCTCTCAATGTTCTTGTTGAATCTCTTAAGCAGGACCCATCAACGAACATAATGCAATCGTTTTCCTTTAACTGAGTATCCTGTATATCTGAGCGAGGTTTGGTACTGAGCTCAGTCACCTCCAGACAATCATGCTCAAACTCTTCCCCATCTTTTATCTCTGTATTCTCATTGGGAAGTAGAGTTGCCGGGTTCAGCACAGTGCACCTTTTCAATGTAACATTGGGTGACCCCAGAATAATTGTCTCATATTTGGTAAGTCGTGCATTTGTCATGTGTTGTGTCTTAGTTCGTGTCAGCAGAATTTCAACAGAATGTGGAACCAATACTGTCAAAGGGTATCCCATGACTATGCCCTCACATTGTGAAAGGCTTTGACCAACTGCTGCAACTGCTCGCAAACAACCCGGTAAGGCTGCTGCGACAGGGTCCAAAGTAGCTGAAAAATATGCTACAGGGCGATTTGCATCTCCATGGACCTGTGTTAAAACAGACAAAGAACAAGCATCACGTTCATGACAGAACAACAGAAATGGTTTCTCATAATCAGGCAGTCCTAATGCTGGAGCCCTGCACATGCATTCTTTCAGCTCTAGAAATGACTCAAGCTCTTCTTTTGTCAATGTGATTGTGTATGGTTCATCCTTAACTTCTTTCCCTGTCAGTTTTATTAATGGTTTTGAAATAATCGAGAAGTTGGGTATCCACTGGCGACAGTAGCCCACCATTCCCAAGAACATCCTGACATCTCTCTTTGTTGTTGGGGGATTCATTTGTAAAACAGCTGTTATTCTCTCTTTTGATATTCTTCGGGACCCTTTCTCAATCAGATGCCCCAAATACTTCACCTCTTTTTGACAGTGCTGCAGCTTTTTAGGTGACACCTTATGTCCGTTTTTCCCTAAATGATTCAATAATGCAATGGTATCATATTTGCAGCTGTCTCTGGTTTTGGATGCAATCAACAAATCATCAATGTACTGTACAAGAGTCGAATTGTAAGGCAGCACGAGAGGTTCCAAATCCTTCTTCAATATCTGATTGAAGATGGATGGTGACTCAGAAAACCCCTGAGGAATTCTGCACCAACTGTATACCTTATCCAGGAATTTGAAACTGAACAAAAACTGTCTGTCTTCGTGAAGTGGTATCGAGAAAAATGTTTGTGATAGGTCTACTACGGTAAACCATTCAGCATCACAAGGAACCTGGAACATTATTACCACTGGGTTGGGAACCACACGGCAGCATTTTATCACAATTTCGTTTATGTTTCTCAAATCCTGCACAATTCGAACTTTCCCACAGGGCTTTCTCAAACCCATAATAGGAGAGTTACACGGACTGCTCAAGACCTCTTTCAAAACTCCCTGTCTGAGAAAATCCGCAATTATCTGTGTCACTTCAATAAGGACATCCTGAGTCATGTGATATTGTGGCACTTGCGGGAACACTGCATTCGGCTTTATCTGCACCTTGACTCGACCTACTCCCTTGATTAATCCAACCTCCTTTCCAGTCAAATCCCACACCTTCTCTGTTACCGATCCTTGCAGATCAGCAGGTAGATCGATCAAGGTAAACACTGGGAATAGAGTAATTAGAGGGTAATCTTCATTCATCTCTCCTCCTTCTTCTATGAGTTGACCCTCATCTCCCTCATCATCACTGTTTGTCTGTACCTCTATTCCACCATTGGAACAGGTAGTCGAACATTTGGTTTTGCACAATAAGTCTCTTCCTAATAAGGATACTGGGCTTGAGTCGCATACAACAAATCTATGCAGGCCCTGAAAATTTCCGATTTCAACCTGCACTGGGTCAGTGATTGGATTAGTCAGGTACTGGTTAGCCACACCAACCACTCGTATGGTGCGCCCCGAGAAAGGTAATCTTGGTACCTCTGCACTGCGAACCGTAGAGCGTGTGGCTCCTGTATCGACTAAAAATGAGACTTTGTAACCCATTACTTTTCCCTCCACTTATGGGCCTCTCTGGTCTACCTCTAGGGATGCTGCGAGTCTGCACTCTTCACTGTCTGAGCTGTCATCTGACCAATCCTCATTCATATCATTTTCACCTCGTAATGGGAATTGTTGTACAGTGTTGCTTTGGTTTGTTACCTGACCTGTGACCTGCTGAGGAAGCGTCACCTGTTGCTGTCCCATCGGAGCTAGGGGTAACTGCGTTTGCTGTCTAGGCACCATAGGGATCTGCTGTTGTATTGGTTGTACTGACACTGTTTGGAAACGCAGCATTTACATTTGCTGCATAGGTTGCACCCCTGACATTTGCACCAAATTATTTTGATAGTTCTGATTCTGGTGTCTCATTCTTGGACCTCGTGAATTTTGTAGTGTACCGGCATTAATACTCTGCTGAACCGTACCATCCTGCATTATATTTGGACAATCCCGTTTCCAATGTCCCACGCCCCCGCACGCATGACATGGTGACATCTTTTTCACTCCTTGACCATCATTTTGAATAACAACATTATTCATGTCCGAACCACGGTTCACAAACCCTCGACCTCTACCTCTCGGCTGTGCCTGAAACACACCATTCAATTGCAGTTGTTGCTGTATCATTTGCTGAACACCATTTCCCTGTATTCCAGCCTGTGCAGCCCTTATCTGCATCACCATCACTTTCTCCTTCAACTTTTTCTGCTTCAACTCAATTTCGTCACTACAGTATTTCGCGTACTGTAATACTTCATCAATCGGTTTAGCTTGCCAACAAATCAAATGATTTTTAATCATTTGGCTGACCTCCGGTCTCAGCCCTTCGACGAATCTGAACACAAGATGATTCATGTCCTTCGGTTCAATTGTTTCAGTACCACTGTAATGTTTGAATGCCTTCAACAACCTTTCATAATATGCATGAATTGACTCTTTAACCTCTTGAGAGGTCCGGTCGATTTTCTGCCAATCAGTCACCTTCGGCGTCACCTTTTGTTTCAAAAATTCAATTACTTTATCATAATATTTCATCACCTCTTCAGAAGGTGCTCCAGTCACTTTATCCCTTGCTGGTTCCTCTGTGGGCCAATCTACCCCTCTCTTACATTCGAGCCACAAGTCTGGCGGAACAATAATCTCAAACAATGTATTTAAGTCTTCCCAGAGACATTTTGCAAGCTTCACGAATCTATCTGTCTGTTGATACCACTCAGTCGTTTTTTCTCTTAACCTAGGATAATCATTCGTAAAAGACAAAATGTCTCCCCTGGACCAAGGCACATGCACCAAAACACCACCAGCTGTTTCTCTCATAGGTAGGATTTTCACCGTGTCTAAATTAGGTGTGACTGTTGTTTCATTAGATCCTGGACTATCTCTTTTTCCCTTATCTCTTTTCTTTACCCATCGTCCTTCCATTTCTCTAGTGCTCCCAAAATTTGGGCGCTTTGCAGCAACTCTTTCAAATGTGTCTTCATGCCTGCAGACCTCATGTGTTCAAAATCTTTCGTGTCAAAATCTAATCTGTAACTCCGTTTCAAATGTTTCGTGTTTCCAATGTCGATATTGTATTTGTTTGCCAAATTCGTTAATTTCTGGTGAACTTTGCCTACCGCTTTGGTAATTTTAGGGCATAAGTACCTTAATTCTGCCTCAGTGTAAGACTCCAACCTGTTTACTCCCATTGTTCCATCCACCAATTCAGCAGCTTCTGCTCCTAGTCGTACTAGATTTAGGTATTCATCTTGTTTTTCTTTTTCAGGTTCGATTGTAGTCGCTGTAGTCTTTTGTGATGTGCAAGTTTTCTCTAGCCACTCATTTAACTGTTGTACTGTAAAACCCTGCAGTGAAATGTTCCCTGCATGTATCATTGGAGTGTATGAGGTATTTGTACTTATAGTTTGGGGAGTCAGGACTCCCAACCCTGCTTGTCGCATTGCCTCAAGAGGTGCCCCTATTGGACTGAGGTCCATTAAGGGTCTTGATTGTTCGCAAACCTGTCCTCCCTGGGCCATTATTTGTGGAGTTCTAATAGGCCCTCCTCTTATCGCTTCATGAGTCATAACCCCCTGTTCGGATGTCCCTGTTTTCTCCTGTGCATATAATGGTACTGGGGGACCAACAGTAATGGGTAGTGATATAGCGGCAGGTGTCTGGCCTGATCCCAAGCTTCTTGGAGCGGCAACACCATATGTCTGCTCTAATAATCCTGGTGCAGGTTCTTTCAAAGGACCCGCTACTGGGTTATACCCAGGTATCAGTTGTGGCGGTTGTGACACTAACTGTGGAGTTGACTCAATCTGTATTAACCTTGGCTTTGTATATATCGGGTCTGGCGGTACCACCAAGTTCGTAGTAGTCTCGAGTACTGGGACATCGGGGTAAATTATTTTTATCTGTGGTGGAGGTTGTAACTGTATCGGCGAGTCTGGTGCAGAGGGTACACTGACACCATTCGGTATCAAAGCTGTATCGCTAGTCTGCACTGTATCAGTAACACCCTTCTCCTTCGTCTGGTTCCCAGGATCCAAGCTAGTACTTGGAGCACTGTCGTTCACCGCCTCTGGTGGCGGACGATCATGTAACAATCTATCCATAAACGCCTCATCATCTGAATCATCCTCTTCTTCCCAGGACCTTTTATTCTTTTTGAGTTTGCCTGAATCTTTGTCAGTTTTGCAAGAAGCTTTCTTTCCCTGTGTCTCCTCTCCCTGTGTTATTGCCGGAAACAGCTTTAACCCATCCACTATTCCTCGCGTCCACATTTTGTTCTCATTATCCCACCTAGCCTCTGCATAGGATTTTTCTGCCCTTGTCAATCTTCTGTGAAATCTTTCTTGTCTATATTTAAGAGCCATCAGGTCCCAAATTGCCAAAGCCTCATATTGTGCCGGTCTTGGAGGTGGTTTCTGCGTACTTAACATCCACCTCAAATTTTCTAACACCTTTTGATTAAATGTTCCATGTTCCGGAAACCCTAGACACCCCTCTTTCTATGTTAATTTGCGCCATTGTTTTATCCATAAACATGGTGCAACACCCTTTTCCTCCATAACCGTGTAAGCTGGTGTACCCTCGGGTGGTGTAGGTTCCCCATCAGTTGCAACAATATACACATCTCCTTTCAAAGCGCTTTTGAATGCCTTAACAAAATTCATTTTATTTTATATCTAATCAGAAAAACGGCTTAGTTCCCAGGACACTCTTCACCTACCCTTTGCTTAACCTATTGCCTCTCACGGACGGCAGCCAATCCGTGCGCGACCCCTCTCGGCATCTGACCTATCTCAGCGCGGCACCACTGACGTCACACTCACACACACTGCAGCTGACAAAGTCTTGCGGCTTGTCCACACCTCGCTAACTCCTTACAACTCATACAAACTAATGCAAATTATTGCTAGCACTTAAATGACAATACAAATCTGCCGGTTTACTACAGGAAGGGTAACACATTCGCCTCAGAACTTTACAGAGATTTCACTTGAAGCCTCGGCCGCTACTCTCTCCTTCTCAGTTCCCTCATACGCAAGCAGAATTCGACCTGCAAATCCTACTCTCGACTTGTCAATGACTCCTTCTAGTGCACTTTAGAACTTGTCAAATCTCCATCGAAGGTTTCACACATGCATCATAACTCGAAACTCGACTTGTCAACCACGCCCGATTGACCTACTAAACCGCACAGATTACAACATAAACCATTTTAACATCATACTCCGGAGTCTTAGACCTCAATAGGCCCGTATACAACAACCAACCACGTGGATAATTTTGAGCAACAAGCGCTGCATTCACATGAAGTACGCCGACTTCCCTATGCTGTGGAGTACGCCCACTCCTTCAAAACAACACTTAATTTGGCCTAATCGCACTCAAATATTCACAATCACCTGCAAAGTGCATAAGATTTAATAAGCGCAAAAGACCCTAACCACACATACTATGGCGACAAGAACATTCCCAACTCATTTAGGCAGGCTCCGAGATCCCGGGAAAGCCATGGTGAATCTAGCAACTCATCATCTCTCCAAATTGCATTATCACAAGAAAACAAATTAAACAATGAAACTCCGTCCTAGGGCCCCCAAGGGCCAAACCGTACTCTGCTACCAGAACTGTTAACGTGTCCGTCTATGTTAATTTTTACACATCAGGACTCGTTTTAGGCCAATGAATCTTTGGGCCCAGTGTTGACACAACATAGGACGAGATAACTGATCAAATTATCAATCAATATGTCAATAACATTGCCAATATTTAACACCAAAAGATCACTTACTTTAGACATTTAATAAACATTCGGCGCAACCATGAATAATCACACCTTAATGAAGTTTTATGAGTTTTATTCCCTATTGATTACAATCTAGTAGCAAATGCATCAGTCTCAAAGCCAAGAAGCATATAAGCACAATCACAAGATGACAACCATAATAAGCTTTCAATAATGCAAAAATCAGTAGCATAGACAATCAGATATCATAACACATTGAATGTTCTAAGATACTAGTTCAGCATAGCATCACGTCAGTCACTTCGGTTTGTCAGTCAAATGAATACCTCGTCTAACCTCTAATTAGCATTAGCATGTTGGGCTTCATGCAAAACAATTTGAACACCAATTTGAAAAACATCTAACTAAGGTCTCTAATCAAAAATATACAGCAGTTGGTACCTAGAAAGAAAAGGCAAATAAATTAATTTTCATTAGCAACATTATAATTACCCTCCTCTGATTAGGTCAGCATTCAGGATCAGTCTTCGTCTTCAGGACATCAGTTAGATCGCCGTCAGTCTATCTAAGTTAAAAGGCAAAAACACTCTCCTCATAAGGAGAAAAGTGTAAGGGGCAGTTTATGGGCAAGGATTGTTTTCTCTAAGTCTCAGGTCACCAAATAGAGTCACAGAGTTTCGAGATGCAATCGATATCATTCCCTACCTAATGCTGTTTGTTTCCTGTGTCATGGGTTTTTATCCCTTTTTCGTGATTCATTCCCCAAAAATTCTATTGGTCAGTCAATACACCCCACCATTGTTAACCTATCAAATTATACATTACGTAATGCATTTTGTCATTTTTTATAAAACTTTATGTTCTAATTGGTCATCATAATTGACGTATTTTCGTAGGTGGCTCATCCGGGATTACTTCATTGTCTTTACACGTATCAGGTCAAAAGTTCTCTTCTTCTCGCTCCATCGTCCTTGGAAGTGTCCATTAATGTTTTGAAGCACATAACTTTATACTAAAAGCTGCTAGCATGCGGATGAGATAATCTGGCATTGTTGCAAACTATTGAAGAAAAAGAACAATCGCTGGGTCATGGTCTTTTGCAAATCAGTACACTGGAGAAACAGAAAAATACGCTTTAATATGAAAGCTACACAGCTTTGCTTGACTCACGCTAACTTAAGATATACGAGTTCTAATGAATGCAGTTTTATGCGTTTTAATGTGCACAGTTTTAGCAACCTATGAACGATTATTTTCTTATAGTAGACATTAGTTTACACACATAAAATCCTTTATGATAATGTATATATTTCAATGAATATTTTATTTAATGCAGCATTGTTAATCATAAGCAATTCACGTCTATAATATGTAATATAAAACTACGCTCTCTCAATAGTACAGTGCTTTTTACAACTGACAAGACCAGAAGATGCTCTAATTTTATTAGGTTCAGATGCCTTTCCTTACAAAATGGTTCATAATTTAAAGCATGAAATTTGGACTATGTGACTGGTGCTTTGTTGAGGTCTGTGAGTTTCAAAGACAGGCTTTAAACATAGTGATTCCCTTTTCACTTCACATGAGGACACTGTGATTTGGAGAATATGAGAGTAAATGCTGACATGCATACTTCCAGTTTTGAGAGCAGTCTTCTGTTAGAAACTGTGGCCCTCATTATGAACATGGCGGTAAATGCCGTTTCCCGCCATGGTGACGCTGATCAGAATCCCGCCATTGGCGTTGAACAGAAACCCGCCATATAAAGATGCAAAAATCTGAATCAGCCAAAATCTTCACAGCCACCAGTCTCCGCCAAGACATTGTCGGCGGAAATGTAGGACATCCCACCCCACCAACGCCGAGCACACAAACTCCCCGCCCTCCAAATAATGATGTACAAATCACTGCGGCGGTCAGTGGAAGTCAAAAGACCATTGGCGGTACAGACCGCCACGGCCAGCAGTGGAACCCAACAGTAAGAATTGCACACATTGGCAAGTTTGAAACCCACATACCTGACACACATCCACAACACTATAAAACGCTCACAGACACACCCCACAATTCTTTGCATCACCGATAGGACAACTGAGATAGAGAACACCACAAGCAGTCACTGAACGCCACAATACATGAATCACACACCCAACCACACAACAGTGCCCTCCCCTAGATCCACACAACACTCTACTCACAACATACACCATGGCACCCCCCAAACACCCACGCTTCTCAGAAAGGAAGCTAAGGACCCTGGTGGATGAGATACTGAAGGTCGAGCCACAATTATTTGGGGCACAGGTCCAGCACACACCCATCGCCAGGAAGGTGGAGTTATGGCAGACAATAGTGAAAAAGTTCAACGCAGTGGGACATCATCCATGCACGAGGGACAACATCCGTAAGAGAAGGAACGACCTGCGCTGGAAGGTGAGGTCCATGGCATCGAGGTACAACATTGCAGTCCAGAAGACTGGGGGAGGACCTCCACCAACATCCCCACACTACACTGACTGGGAGGAAAAGGTACTGCCATCCTGTACCCTGAGGGCCTCACTGGACTCACTGGAGGAATGGACTTGGGTCACTCGTCTACAATTACCCCTTATCCACCACACCTGTAATGCATGCACCACCCCACCCCTTCAGCATCCACCAGGACCACTACCTCACCCAGGCCACAATCACTACAGCCAGTCACCCTGCATGCCCACAAATCCATCAACAGGCTCACATACCTCCCCCTGTGCACAGCCACCCACCCCTGCAAGGAATCACAAAGGCACTACACTACCCACAATGCACCACCGCATCGTAAGCAAAATGCAATGGCAACCTCACAAAGGCACCCTACATGGTCTAAAAGTGGAAAACCCGCACAAAACACCCCAGTCCTGTGCCCCCATCCGATTATGCAACTGTAACAGACATGTCCTTTCCCCCCAACAGGCACCACCACCCATGCCACCCTAACAGACAGGCCAAGGAGTGGCAGTTCCCCACATGGAGACAGAGGCCCCACCCAGGACACTGGAGAGGGAACCCTGGACAGTGAGGAATGCCCTGGACCCTCACACAGTCCTGGACTGTCACCATCCAGCAGCCCCACTCAGGACACCAATGACACCCCTTTACCACCCAGCCACCAACAACAGGCCAGGGCAACTGGCCCCACACCTGTGTATCCACGCCACAGACTGGTCAAACACAAGGACAGAGGCCACAGTCACCACCTACCAACAGGCAGGAAGATGATGGCCCAAGATCAAGTAGTACTGCCAGACCTGAGCAGGGGTCACAGAAACAGGGGGCTAGGCCCAGTGGGAGGGCATCATTGGCCCAGGGGGGAGGCCACAGGATGTATGCTGCAGCCCAGGACGTGATCTCCAAGGTCCTGGGAGCATTCCACCATACCCAGGACAGATTGGGCCAGATTGTTGCCACCTGGAGCAGAGTGAGAGGCTGCAGAGAGTCCAACACCAAGAGACCATGGAGCAGGGGAAATTGCACAATGCCACCATGGCCACCATAGCAGGTGCGCTGCTGCACCTTGTCCCAACCCATCCTGAGACCCCCACAGACCAGGTAGCCCCTACTACAGGCCAAGATACAGACCAGCCAACAACAGCAGCAGCAGCAACTGGACTTGTGCCACCATCCCAGGACACACAGGAGACCTGCACCTCAACCCATACAGGCCAACACCAGTCCCCCAAATGGTCCCTCAGGCCCAGATATGTCACTGGAACACCTGCCAAGACCAGGGCCCCCTCTAAGAAGTGACTCAGACAAGAACTGTCCTCCAAGTGTGCCACTGAACCACCGTCCACACCATGCAATAAAAATCGCAAAAACTTCAAATAACAGATGGACGTATTACCACTGCCAACAGTAGCTCAGACCATGTAGTCAATATGGACATCCACCAGTAGACCACTCCCATTACTGTAAAGAGCACCATGGCATCCCTGACACCAAATAAAACACCTGTTCACCAATGTAAATGTCCCCTGTAATTATGTTGAATAAAAATTAAGTGTGCATGCAATTGTCTCTGAAATCATTTATTCATATCTTAATAGCAGGAATGGCACCACCTGCATAACATGTGGTTGTGCCAACAGAATTGTCAAACAAGTTGTTCATAATGTCACATGTCCCATGCAAACCTGGTCACAGTGTCAATGTCTATAGACCCAACACCCCCATAGAGGATAAGACATACTGACAGTATGCTGCACAGACAGCAACAGCATCAAATAGTACCACTTAGTTACTGAAAGTACAGTTGGATCAGTTGGTTCCTGGAGTGTACATCTTCCCCCTCCTCCTCATCAGCATCACTCTCATCCCCTCTCTGAGGAAGCTGGTCTGCATATACAGCACCCTTCTCCTCCAAGAGGGGAATCGATTTCCTCATAGCTACGTTGTGCAGCATGCAGCAGGCCACCACTATTCTACACACCTTTTCAGGCTCATAGGCCAGGGATCCCCCAGAGATGTAGAGGCAATGGAATCTAGCCTTCAGGAGACCTATTGTGCGCTCTATCACCCTCCTAGTACGTCCATGGGCCTCATTGTAATTCCTCTCTGCATCTGTCCTAGGATTCCTCACTGGTGTCAGGAGCCAATGCATGTTGGGGTAGCCGGAATCACCTGAAAAAGGGGGCAAAACAGGATTGTCACTGACAAACCTCATTTGCAAACACCTTGGCTGTCTGCTATGTGCCAAAAAGTGTCAGAAAAACTTACCTATGATCCATCCTCTGCCCCCTTGTAGTTGTTTCATCATGTGTGGCACACTGCTGTTCCTCAGCACAAAGGAATCATGGACTGATCCAGGGAACATGGCATTCATATGTGAGATGTACTGGTCTGCAGTACACACCAATTGAATGTTCATGGAGTGAAAGTTCTTCCTGTTTCTGTACACCTGTTCACTTACTCTTGGGGGGATGAGAGCTATGTGGGTTCTATCGATGGCACCTATCACTTGGGGAATGTTGGCACAGGCATAGAAGTCTGACTTGATGGCAGGGAGGTCAGCACTTTGGGGAAACCTCACATATGTCTGCAGGTGTCGTACAAATGCATTCAGGAATCTGGACACTATAATGCTAAACATTGACCGTGAAAAACCTGCATCCATGCCCACTGTCACTTTCAATGAGCCCGTGGCCAGGAAATGGAGTGCAGAGAGCACTTGCACTTCAGTGGAGATGGCATGCTGATTCCGATTAGCCAGTCTCAGTGCTGGATCCAGTAATACACAAAGTCCATGAATAGTAGCACAGTTGAGTCTGTAATTGATAATGATGTGATGCTCCACCATAGTCCCCAAATCAACAAGTGGTCTATACACTGATGGGGCCCTCCCACGCCACATGGGTCTGTACCTTGGAGGAGTGGGGAACACATGTGAGGAACACACATACATCTGACCACATTCATGCATTCATGTACCCAAGACACCACACCTGCACTCACCTCAACGACTTTAGTTGACACTTTCAGCACACTCACTAAACTTGCAGATACACTCACAACATACATTTACACTGGCAGCCTGTCTTGTCCCACTGTGTCCACCCCCCTCCTCCCAAGATACTCAAACGCTCCAAGACACCCACCCAACACACATCCACCACACTTCAGCATACTATACAGTCACCTGCACCAACGTCACGCACACCTACACCAGTCACGACCACTCCCTCTACCTTCACTCCCACACCTTACTCAAGGCCCACCCCGATAAATCTTTTCCTATCCCGTATTGACCTATTTGAACCCACTGACCCACCCCGTCTTATCCCTAAACGTACCTACCTCCTTGCCCTGTCCATTCCTACCACATCACAGCCCGCCCCTGTCCGCCCTTTTCATTCTCGCGCTACCTCACCTGTGAGCAAGAGACCCCGTGCTGGCCCAGAAACATCTGCCACCCCCCAGTAACAGGCCACTCCACCTGCTTCTAAAACCAGACCCAAGCCCCCTCCACCACCCAAACGTAAAGCCAAGCCCCACCTCCCACTCGTAAGTCCCCGCCCCCGCCATCCCCTGCCCCTGTTCCCTGAGGTGCCTGGATGCCCCATTGTTGCCCCTATGAGGTGGAGTACCTTTGCACTTGTGGGAATCAAGTTGGGGCCATTTGGGCCCATCAGACTTCAGAGTACAGACTGGCCATTGGCCTTTTGTTGGACTTCTGTTGCTCATGTGGCTTCATTAAAGTTTGTGTGGCCAGTGTTAGTTTTGGCACACTCAGGATCCATGGTTCATTGTTTCTTTACGTTGGGTGTTGTGCACATGTGTGTACTTTGGGCAGGTTTAATTTGCCTTGTGTCGGGTAAGTACATCTTGCTGTGGGGTGTATGGCTTGTGCTGTTGTGAGGGGTTGTGGGTGCGTTGCGGGGTGGGTAGAGTGGGTGGGTATGTAACTGTGCCCTTTTTCCCCTTGTTTAGTAGCATGATTTGCAACTCTCTATTCATGTCTGCTTCGGCGTGTTGTGTGTGCCTCCGGTGAGTGTTTCCTTTTATTTGGTTCGTTTCCGCCTGGCTTTCCCTGGCGGTGGTTCCCACGTCGGAACTGACGGTGGTCTAGTGCTTCAATTTTTGATGGGTGGGTAGGGCCTTTCCGTCGGCCTGTGGGCAGCCTCTGCTGTCGTTGTAGGCACTCCTTTGCTGGCGGTGAGTGGTTTTCAGGCTGCCCGTTTTTTAGGTGGTTCTTTATTCAGCGGTCCAGACCACCTGACCGGCGGAGTGGTGTTTACCGCTATGTTCAAAATGAGGGCCTGTGTCTCTAGCTGGCAGAGGTATGTATCCTGTCTAACCACAAATATAGTAAAGGTAAGTCAGATACAGTCCCTAAATTAACCTGTACTGACCCTCTAGTAGCTTGGCAGAAGGCAGTCAGGCTTAACCTAAGAGTAGAGGTGGGCCGAACTCATTGAGTTTTACTCCACGGAATTACGCAGAGTTACCTAAAAACTCTGCAAGGCTCAAAGGAGACCCTCGATCGTCTGAATTCTTGCCCTAATATGAGAAGGCACTATCCTGGCTGCATGAGGACCTTCTTTCTACAGGGAATCTCCATAAGGCTGGGTGTTTCCTGCTGGTCAGTGCACATTCCATGCTCAGCAGTGGAGAGCTCCAAGAAATGGTGCTACTACGAGGAGCGCATTCAGCCCACCTTGAGCCACAGCACCAGCCACTGGCAACTCTCCCTAGTGGAACTAGACATGTGGGACTTGTCGGCCAACTCCCTGGCACTGTGTCCTGACTGCTGCTGCAGGAACTTTCAGTTCACCTTCCACCTTGAGGAGCTGCTGAGGAGCTACAAGGAGCAGCACTGCAAGGGGTAGAAATGAGATGGTGCCAGGGATACTGAGCACCGAGGCCTACCCACTGGAGGTTGTGCACTGGGTGATTATCCACAGCCATTATCTGTGATGTTTCAATCACCTGACCCTGGTGGATTCCTTGTGGTTCCACTCCTGAAAGGGGAAACTGATGTGGGAGCCATAGTCCAACATAGACCACTACACCTGGTTCATCGACCCATCCATGAACCATATGTGGAAGTGTCCACTGACCCCAAGACCACAGAAGATTCATGACCCCTCCAGATAGAGCCATGTCATCTTTGCCTTCTACATGCCCAGGGGTTGACCCTGGACCTGGCAAGGAGCATCCTTCTTGATCACATGGAGGCTTGTGAGATGGAGAGAAGTCTTTGCAGGGGCAGCAACCGTGTCAAGAAACATCTCCTTCACAAATATATATCCAAAGAGCAGGCAGAATATAGCATCTGTGAAGAACTAGAAAAGGCCTCATTTGTATGGTAGTGATTCCTATTTATCATACATTTTTACATCAATAGTCCCTCTCAGCATCACAACACAGCCACTTATTCGCCCTGATTTTCATACTATGGCCTGCCAGTGAAAGGACTCTCTCTCCAACAACTAACTTCTTATTTGTGCCAGTTGTAAAATCTTCAGACTAAGGCCAAGATTCTCAAAGGCTTAGCATGAGGTTAGTGTTACTTTTGTAACACTAAACTGACGCAAAACTTTCAGGGCATTTAGAAACCAACTCAAATTGGTATTTGCTTTGGTTTGTGTGACAAAGCAGAGCAAAATTGGGCTTTGCATTACTTTTCGTCAAGGGGGCACTACATGAGTGGTACATGGGTGTACCTGTGCTAACACCTATGTTTCTTTACAATAAACACTATCCTGAAATATTAGAAAGGGTTTAGTGTAAAAAATGAATGCGGCTGAAAAGCAGGTATTAAACGTAGAAATGATTTTATTTCTGCTTACTTTTCCAACTTTGCATGTGTGCTGCACTGCACAACACCACACAAAGTAGAAAAAACTTTTCCATTTGTAGGCATAGTATTTTGTAAACAAAGGATACCCTTCTTGCACAAAACCTAAGCTAAACCCATACACACACTAGCACCATGGTGTTAAGGTGTTGCATGCACATGGCATTTGAAATCAATGCTGACGCTAGGGAGAGGGGAGGAGAGAGCCATTTCTATGTGAATATGGCACTCTTCTGCTCTCTTCTTGTCACGCAGTGCAGAACAGCATTTTTGGCTGTTGCACTGCTCTGCATGACACCTTTCAGAATCTGTGCCTACGTTTGGGTTTTCATATTGTTTCTGATGCTCATCAAAAAATGCTCCAATACCTTTGGGTAGATGTTGCGCTATATACAACTGCAAAAAAATAATATTGCTTTCATATTCAAAGAATAAGCACCTATTTCACCCGATAAGACGTGCATGTTATACCCGCCCAATAAAGATATCAGCACTACTGCGCTGACATGAAATAAATTCTGCTTCTTATTATTTTGCTAAAGTTTCTTTGGTAAGTTTCAGAAAACAAAACAACAACATTACAGCTTGAATTTACACTGTGGAATTGTATTATGATGATATGAGCAAGGTGCATAATCCATAGAACCATGACCTGCCTAAGTCACCTCAGAGCGACGTCTTCTCGAACCAAGTGGATGTGCCCCGGCAGAGAAGCCAGTGTATCACCTTGGACCTCAAACCGGTCAACTGCAGAGACCCCTTGAGTATGTCTGCAAGAGTTTGCCAAGCCAAACGCCCCACTACCATTAATCTGAAAAGGATCATATTAGGGCTCGACAGCATGTGTTGCAAATTTTAAATGCCAAATCAACAATGCAGTGAACCTGCACATACAGGCTGTGCTGTAGAAGGACTGAAACATGTTTAAAGGGCTACATAAGTGGGTGGCACAATCAGCAGTAGGCCTCCAGTAGCATTTAATTTTGAGGCCGTAGGCAACTATAGTTCACTTTACTAGGGGCTCATAAGTACATTTATAATGTCAATTGTGGATACACCAATGTTCCCACATTTCAGGGGAGTCAGCACATGCACTTTAGCATTAGTTAGCAGTGGTAATGTGCCAGAATCCTAATGCCAAAAAAACAGGTCAGCAGAAGTGAGGCAAGCAGGCAAAAAGATTGGGGGAAGACCACAATTAAAGCTGTCCTGTCTAACATCTGCTTTTTAAAGTTCAGATAATCCATTTTAGCACCAGCCAGGCACTGTATTTATGGAATGGTGCAAGCCGCTGCAAAGGATAGGCTAGCGAAAAAAGAATGACGTTAGCAGGGTGGGGCTGGCGGTATGGAAGAAGGGGGTATTGCACCAAAGAATGACGTTAGGCAGGTTAGAGTAAAAATAAATGACTCTAACCAGCCTAGCATAATTTTCTGATGGAAAACCATCCATACCACATGACTCTTGTCTAAAAAAAGACAGGAGTCATGGCCACCACCCCAATGCAGAATGCAGCACACATAGAAAAGCAAAGCAGAAAGAAGGTCGAAATAAAAGTATTTCTCCTCGTTGAGCCAGGGATGGTGTTGGTTTTTGGCGCTGCCTCAGATTTACGTTTCCTTGTAAACCTGGGGCAGTGTCAAAAAGCAACGGGTGTTGCGTGGGTATGCCCACAGCAACACCCATTGCACGCCCCTCTTCCACAGAAAACTGCATTGGGGGGTGTATTTACAAGGCTGCTTTAAGACCCAAGAAGTGGCTTAACGCTCCCTTGTGAATAAGGCACTAGGGGCATTTTAATATTCCCATACATGTCTAGATGTTCTGGATACTAAAATCTGTTGGATATAGGCCCATCCTCAAAGGGTAAGGCCCAGATTTATGCTGTGTCAAAAAGCTTAGCGCTGGCTAGTGTAATTTTTTAATGCTGCCTGGGCATCATATTTATACCATGACACGAGACAGCGCTAAAAAATGGTTACAGTCAAAACATTTTACATAAATTATTGCACCTTGTTGTAACGCAAAATGATGTTAACGCCACAAAAGTGACTCTAACCTATTTTACAGCAAGTAAATTTGTCACAAAACAGATATGCCCCATTTTTAACCGCATTAGCAACAACTTCAGATGCTAATGCAGAAAACAAAGGAGAGGCAAAATGGACCCAAAAAGCCAGGAGAGACCCCAGGGTGACTCCATTGAAACAGCACCCAGACAGGAGGACACACACAAGTCCCAGGGGAGGCAGAAGAAAAAGAGAAAGTGTTGATTTTGTGCAGAGGAGCATGAAATACTTGTGAGAGAGGTGACGGAGCACCATCATCTCTTTGTCTCCTCCAAGTTGCCAATTGGCAGCAGAGAGGCAATCTGGCAGCAGATAGTTGACAAGATTAACAGTGTGGCAGTGGTGAGGAGACCCGTAACCAAGTGCAAGAAAATGCTGGCATGATTGCAAGCGAAGTACAAAGGAAAAAATTGGCAAGGAACAGGAAGGCAGCACTGCAAACTGGAGGTGGGAGTCAAGCACCACAAGAGGACCTGGACGAGATGGAGAAGATAGTTGCAATGGTCATCCCAGAGGAACTAGTCACTGGAATAGCAGGACAGGACAGCGCACACTACCAGGAAACACCACAAATGCAGGGTTTCACCACCTTGCAAGGGCTGGTGGAAAAGCGGAAACATACCTGGAGGGTAGCACTGATCGTAATACTGGTCTGATGTCACAAGACAGGTGGCATTGCCAGTCTGTAAGCTGCCGGAAACCTGCCAGTGCCAGGACATTGGCCCATGGAGCATTCCCAGAACTTTGCCACTACATAAAATATGTACCACAGATTGCAAACTGTAGGTCACAACACATACAGGCTGAGCCCACAACTACACTGACACAACAATGTGAGACACATAGGAATGGGGAAAGAATAACACACATACAACACATGGTGTATGAATGTGAATATAAAGGTGTACAATTTCACATTGGCGGGTGGGGGATGGCAAATAGGCAAGTCCGGTGTTGGTAAGAATGCCAGTGGAGTGTACCTTTTGCAGTTGGCAGTATGAGTCACACGTTGGGATGGCAGATGGAAATCTGTCTGCTCATGGTAGCTCTGTGAGGCACTTAGCACAACATTGTTAATGGATGGATCAAAATGAGTCAGTACCATTCTTGGGGTGCATTGGGTGTGACAGGACATGTTGCTCTTAGCCCTGCAAATCAGGCAGTGGAAAGGACAAAGGGGCAGGGCATGGGTCCTCCTGCACTGCCCATGCCAGATGCATGGGCTGTGCAGGGGCACACCTCATCACCACCAAGCTTTGCATGCAAAGGCTAGTGGAAAAGAGGGGAACATACCTGGAGGGTAGCGCTGATCGTAATACTGGTCTGGTGTCAAAAGACATGTGGCATTGCCAGTCTGTAAGCTGCCGTAAACAAGCCAGGACATTGGCCCATGGGTCATTCCCCATAGACAACATGTGCCACTACCACCTGCGCTGTTCGGGGTGGTCTTAAAGACAATGGCAGTCAGGTGGTCATAGGACTGCTGGACTTGTAATGAGGGTCCATGTATACACTGGTATGACTACCTGCAAAATCACCATCAAACTAGCTCAAGGCCCTGATCTAAGTTCAACTCCAGTTAACTGGCTATGTCCATTAACTAATTTACCAACAGGCACTGTCATATAGAAATTGATGTACACAGCAACAAATTATACCGATGCTGGACATCCCAGGGTCCACCCATGTATAATTTTGCTGCACTGCCACTATGCTGCATCTCTTGCATCATAGTGAAAGGATGGCTTCACTGAGGGGGCGATCATAGTTGTGTAGGAAGGAGCACCTTCTAGCACAGACAGAAGAGGAAATGGAAATCTGCAAGGTCCATGTGTGCTATGCAATGTAGCACACAAACTCATACATCAACCTGTAGAGCTATCAAAGGAAACAACAGCATAGTGTCTTGGCAATGCCATCCCTGGGTTGATATAAGGTATCAGTACCGCCAGGGTGTATGTGAAACGTGTAAGACTGGAACAGGGGCATATTTCAATGTGTGTTGCTTTGGCTTGACCACTGCAACACCCATTGCAAGACCCTGCCATGCAAATGGATGCAAAGGGAGGGTTGACAATAACAAGATGGTGTCAAGCCACCAAAAGCATTTACATCACACCTAGTAGATATGACGCAGCCAATTGTGCCAACTGAGCTTCCCCTCATGAGACACTCAGGTGGGGCAAAGTGCTGATAGACTGCAACCATGATGTACAGGAACAATCTTTGGGAAGTAAGATGGCAATGAACCTCCAGCTGACAACCATCAGCCAAGAGACCCTCCAAGAAGTCCTGGTATCCCTCCAGACACCACCTCCAGTTGCAAGGAGAACAGATAATGTAGCAGCCATCCCAGATGCCCCACCAAACACCCCAGTAGTACGACTTGCCAGCACCAACACAGCTGAGTACTCTATGGACCCAGGGACCAGCTTTGGGAGGATAGTGGTAGGACTCCAGCAAGAGCTGGCCAAGCAGGTGTGGGTGGGGATGGAGACTGTTGCAGCCAGCCTAGAGGGTATGCGCATGTGCCTTGTTAGGACCAATGAACATACTGCAGCCAAACGAGGCACAGACTCTCCACTGCATGGATTCCTGCAGTGTCTGAGGGACATAGCTGCTGCCATGAAGTAGAGGCCACAACAACTGCCATCCCAAACTGGCAGTAGCGTGCTTGAGAACAAGATGGACTCCATGCTGAGGGGACTGGCCTCCCTCAGGGCAGACATGGCTGCCTATCACCGGGATGTTGCTGCTATCCTGAAAAATCCTTGCTGCAGTGATGCCATATGTTGTTCCACAAATGGCAGCTGCCGGGAATTGGGATTCCACATCTCCAACCACTAAAGTGTGTGTGGCCCCTTCTACCTCCCCACCACTACCATCAAAGGCAGAGGAGACTTCACACACATCGGAGGATGAATATGTGGAACATATCATCTTCACTCGTAAGAGTTACCAGTGTTCTCCTTTGTCCTGTGCTTGAGATCGAGCCAGTGTTAACACAGTTGGATATGTGCACTCTTCACCCACATAACGTTGACCTGTCTGCTATTGACTGTCACTGTTTCTCACTTATCCATTGGCAATTATTGTTCCTCCGCATTTAACAACACTTCACCCAAGCATGTTCCATGACATGTCCATCAACCCTGGACTTTGTGTTGTGTCACAATTATATGGATTTCACAAATGGGGTTACGGACCTGGACATTGAAAATATCGCACTACGACACTTGTAAATCAACACATCCTACACAAACAGCATGTCTTTGTGTATTGTGATCCATCTACTACGCTTAGTAATTGTGATGTGTGTAACCATGTCATAAGTCATAGTGTCAGTACAAGAGTGCAGGACTGTGGCGGCACGTACCAACACACAAGGTCCCAACATGACAAATGTTAATGCTGATCTCATCCCCTACAAGCAATTCACCGAGTATGTCACAAATGAAGGACACATGTATGCTTCACTCACTACATACAGCATTAATGACTGTGAAACAGTTTTAGGACAATATCGTAGAACACATTGGTGTGATGCAAAGGTACCTAACCTCATTAATGATTGCCACTAGTCAGTTTTGCAGGATAGAGTTCACATTTTTGTCAGATGTGCAAACTTTCCCCGCATTCCTACATAGGACCCCAACACTGATAGCTGAAGTACCACACCTACCTGTCCAATATGAAGTAAACATACTCGCCTTGAGTGGTGTGTACACTGGATGGCAGATGCATGGACAAGTAGATGTGTTTTTTCTGCCAATGTGACAGCTCAGTTGTCAATAGGGGATCCACATGGCAAGAGAGGTATTCGGAGGCAGGACGGAATCCCTAGGCCAACATACAATTTGCACTGTGCACTCATAGGAAGACCCTGAGACACAAGCATATAACACAAAATGTATAGGAGTACGCACAACTATTTATTAAAAAGGCAACTAAACTAAAAACATTATTAAAACCTACTCTATCCTAAACTAACCTATTCTAACTATACTTAACCAACAACTAAAGCTAACTACCCTATGCTAAACTTAACTAACACATTTAACACCACACTCTAAACATTGTCCCCCCACCCCCTTTCAGTTACAAGACACATGCAGGACAACATATACTAATACTAAACATATACTTACTAAATCTAAACAAATATATATATTTTTTGTATTTTTTTTAATCTTTTATATATTTTTTTAAAAGTTTTATTATAGAGGACACATAGATACATACCCCAACATGACCTCCCACCCAATTAACACGTAATAAGTAATAACCCCCCCAAATCCACTTATCCTATCCAAAACTACATACCTTCACTAACCTAACACTAAACCCCTAAAACCCACAGTAAAACATATTTTAAAATCGAAGTGGAGGGGACAGAACTTGGAGGTCGCAGTTCATAGTTCAAAGTTTGGCCTTCTTTAGTTTTTTCTTTATGCATTTTAGCCTCTTGTTGTTAGCGGCCACCTCCTCCTTCAAACTGTCCAAACATTTTAGTACCAGGGAAGCATCCCTCTGCAGATCATGCCGCAATTGTGTGTCCATGGCAACAGGTGGTGTGGGCTGTTTCACTGATGTTGTTGCAGTTGCAGCCGATGTTGTGGGTGTAGTGCCAGCTACGCCCCCTGCACTGTTGAGGAGCTAGGTGTCTGCTGTGCCTTCTTAGCCAGTGTGGGGACCCCTTGTGGGAATGCCCACCATTCCCCTATTGCCCTCTCTGCAAGGTAGCGCTGAGCCATTCTTCTGAACCCAGACCCCACTGCCAGGATATGGAGGTACCTCACTGCCCTCTTCTGAAACGCACATAGCTCATCATTGGTCATGTTGGCAGCTGTTAGATGGAGACAGGCAACCATCAGTGTCAGCATTGCATAGAGTCTTTACAGATTAGTAGCTTATACTGCTAAATCGGATTACACATGCACTCCAACTCACATTCCAGAAAAGACAATGGCCCTGATAAATGTAATGACAACACTGCCTTAGCATCATATTTTTAACACTAAAGCGACACAAATCGAGAAAATGAACCAAACGTTTGGAAGTATGCATTGCTTTTGCTTAAAAAAGAATAATGCAAAGGCAGCACTAACTTTACACAGATCAGGTCCACACTTCCTCATCATCTGTGTCTATTTCTAACCATACATCACCAGTCACTTTGACATATTATTAGGAGGATGGGATGATGTTGGTAACCATGAGGGGTCAGAGCTGATCGGTACATATGCAAGCCTGATCAATAGGACTGTCACCTACACTGTGAGCATCAGATACACCTACAAATTTGATATTCGTCTCCCTCTGAGATTCAGGTGGGACAGCAGTGCAAGCCATCATCTCAACTGTCCTGGTCATCCACCAAGGCCTTCCTACTCATACACGGAGTCAAGGAGTGGGCCATACGTAAGGAAGGCTGATAACTAGGAAGCTGGTATCCATAGGTCTATCACATATACATTCATGTGTTCAGGTGTAGAAAGCCATCAATACCACATCTGCCACTACTATTCCTTTTACACCCAATTCCATGCCAGCACACATTTGGCTTTGACCTGCATGCAAGCCAATTACACTCCACATAAATGTAACATACATGGAGTGCAAAAGACAGAGCGCCATGCTAGGGGACAATTGCAAGCCCAGTCTCCATCTACATGACAAAACAGGGATGCACCAAATTGGGTTCAATATGGTGCATCCCTGTGTTGTGAGAATGATGGAGTGCGCCACTGCCAATATTCTTACAGCGTTGCACTCTGTCATTCTTAGTCATATATGGCCCTACATGTGGCTTGTCACCACCTTGTGTACACGATGCTGCCCTTTGTGCACCACGAGCCTCTGGTGGTGCATGGGGATCCTTTAAATGGGCCATAATGTCCCCATCCAGTATACATTGATATCTGATAATTGGACAGCTTATCACATCTGGCGTTGTATTCAACACACATGACTCACTCACACCAAACCCTGGATTACTGAACCGGATATACATTATCACACTTACTGGATACATCTGGGTCCTCAAATTGCACCACTTCACTAATCGTGTAGGGGGCAGGTCCACCTGTAAGACATGAATGGTAAACCATGCTTAGTGTCAAATCATAGTCACTGCGAGTGGACAACAAATTTCAGTGTAAACTAGTTGAGAAGATTGAGCTAGTTATCCTAGTGGAAAACATTGCGACAAACACACCACTACCATCACACAATGAACCAGACACTCAGGTGAGTTAGAGCCACACATCTGAACAATAACACTGGGCCAGAAACTCATGTAGTGCTACACCCTGCAACATCCATATGTGGGCCATCTATAGAAGACAAAAGAACATGGTATAAGGGAGAGTTCTGTAAAAAAATGACACTGACCTTGCACTTTGCAAGACTTATAACTCAGGTACTCGAGCTTGACCTGCAAGGCACCCAGAGACGCTTTGTGATAGACATGCTGCTCAATTTTAAGTCTGCAATGATCATGCATTGATTAATCCATGAGTGATGTGGGAAAGTTGTCTAATGGTATCAAATGCCCCATAGTAATTGCCCTCTAAGGTGGGTGCAACCACTTTGCTAACATAATGGCTGGGGCAGGGGCCATGTGCGTGAAATGTTGACAAAGTTGCACTATGCATGCATTGCACCACTTTGTTGACACAATCCAGGGAAAATATGGTAGGTTGGCGTTGCCTTGGTGTTTCATACATGGCACTATCCTGGGGCACAGGTGTTGCTATGGCCTCTGAAATGTGTGCCTTCATGATGGTTGTGCAGGACTCATCAGATATCGGACCTGCATTGGTATCAATGTTGGACATGTGAACTCCAGGCGTAGACTGCCGTGGATACACTTCATTCTGGTTACATACACCCTGTCCACAAGCATTGCATGCAGCACTCCAACTCATCTGCTGCTGTCATTCAAGAGCAGTGAACAGTCAATAGTATGCCAACGTGAGACTCACCAACAGGGCCACTGATCTCAATCCCAAGGTGATCAAGCAGATCCTGCTCCCTGGCCACCAGATCTGGCCAGTTATGCTTTATCTGGTGCTCATTCCTGCAGGTCCTGTATATTCGCTTCAGGTGGTGGAGCACCTTGCCCCACTGCAGCCGCCTGGCTTCAGTCCAGTATCCGAGGATGACCCAGACACCCATCCCAAGCATCATTGGCATGTAGTGAGATACCAGCCACACAAATCCACCAATCTCATCCTCTAACATCCTGGTCATCCTCTCCCTTTCACACATGTCGAATTATGGTCAAAGTTGACCCCAAATTTCAAGAAAGAAAAAATAAACAGAAACTTAACCCCACTAACTTATCTCAACTATCCCAAATTAGTAACAACCTACACCATGTCCCCTCATGAAACACCTGTTGCAGTAGTGGTGTGTGAGCCTGCACCAGGTACAAGCCAGAGTGCCACAGGAGACATCACAGGGCCTCCACCGCGTCACAGGCGACGTGGAACACCACCCTCAGAGTGGAAGGCAGAGTCAGGGGATGCCTCCACATCACAAACCAAGGCCGCACTCCTACGGGGTCAGCGCCTGCAAACACAGGAATTAAGGAGGATTACCGGGGCATTGCGGCACATGGAGTGCAATCATGGCAACAGTATGCAGCTGGTACATTCAGAGTTGCAACTGATCAGTTCCAACATGGATGACCTTCCACTCTCCATGTGCCAACTAGTGGCAGGACTGCTAACGCAGACAGAGAGTGCACGGTGCAGGGACTGCCAGCTGCTGAACCGCCTGGACAGGATGTCCTCCTCAATTGTAAGGCTGGCTGTGAACACAACAGGTCTGTCTAGGCGCACAGTCAGCCTCCAGGTGGACATGGGCCACTTTGCTAGTGACGTGGCACGGGGACTGGGCCGTCTCAGCCACACTATAGACCTAATGGAGGCACGGCAGGTGGCCAGGGGCACAGGCGACACGCCACAGGATAGTGAGGAGGGCTCCACTGTCAGCAGTGTCTCTGCCGGTGACACCAGGGTGCTTCGCAGTGGAAGCACAAGGCAGGGCACTGCTGACCCCCCTAGTACCAGCCATGCTGGCCGAGCCTGCAGTAGGGTCTGAGCTCCACACAGTCCTGGGGTTGGGGCACATGACGTCAATGTGTCCCATGTCAGGTGGACTATTGAAGCCCCTGAACTGTTCCTATTGTAAATAGTTTTTGTGTTTGCACTTATTAAATCACTTGTTCTTTCCACTTAACACATGGACTCTTTGTGTGTTACATTGGTGAGTATGCTAAAAGTTAGCACGTACCTTCCAAAGTATTGGTTTGCAATGTGTTCCCGTCTCAGTCTGCCTTTATTTGCGTTGCTCCTATCCCCATGATGGCGATGTGGTAGCTCTTGCTCTTCATCCTCAGAATCTGGGTCTTCAGGGGTGAGAGGTAGCCAACGTCTGGTGGCAATGTTGTGCAGTATAGCGCATGCAACAATGATTTTGAAAGCTGTTATTGGGGTATACAGGAGGGCACCTCCACTTCGGTGGAGGCATCTGAACCTTCCTTTCAGCAGTCCAAAGGTATGTTCGATTATATTCCTGGTCCTCTTATGTGCACTGTTGTATCGCCTCTCGGAATCATTGCTGGGTGTTAGGTACGGAGTTAGTATCCATGGTCGTAGTGCATATGCACTGTCACCTGTTTGCCACAAAAAGTACAATGTTAGCAGGGCATGGGTGGTTTCCACATTGACCTGTGTGTATATCTGCAAGGTGTTATCAGCTCTACCTAGGAGGTATCCGTCTCCAAACTCCCCACGTTCTAGGCGTTGGTGTATCCCACAGTGCCTAAAAATGTAGGAGTCATGAGTACTGCCTGGAAATTTAGCAACCATGTCAGTGATGACATAATGGGCGTCACATACCACCTGAATATTGAGTGAGTGGGTACACTTCCTATTGCGTAACAGATATTCCAGGTTTGCAGGAGGGCATATTTGAATATGTGTCCCGTCTACACACCCTATGACATGGGGGAAGTTGGCAATCCAGTAAAATTCCAATTTGGTACTGTTGATTTCTGCCTCATTCCTGGGTAGGTATATGTATCGGGACATGTGTTTGAGTAAGGCGTCTAGGAATGCCCTAAAGAACCGTGAGAGTGCACTGTGGGATACCCCACCTGCCACAGCAATGACCCCCTGATAGCTACCCGAGGCCAAGAGGTGCAGTGAGCACTTGCACATGCGTAGGGATGGCGCAGCCGTGCACAGTCTGGCGTTGTAGCTGTGGTTTGAGTAATTCTATTAGATCTAGAATAGCTGCGCTGCTAAGTCTATAGTTATCATAAATCTCCTCCTCAGTTTGTTGGAAAAGTGTCTGCCTTGTTCTATATATCTTCTCCTGTCTCTGGCTCCTCCTCCTCCTCTGCTGGGCGGCGTGGGCTCTCCTCCTCACTGCTATCAGGTATATCTCCGCCATCTTGTGTAACCCAGATGCCTTCTCGGTCTCCTTTTATACTTTGGTAATGGTTACCACCTGCTCCGAGTTAGTGGTAAATTGGAAGTGTAAAATGGGCTTTTTGCGACTAGTCGCAATTTGCGAGTTGCTATTGCATATGGTTTGCGACTCGCAAATTGCGACTTGCTATTTGCGGTCGCAAAATGGGGTTGCAAATTTTGCGAGTCGGTAATGGCTCGCGTCGCATTTTGCGAGTCGGAAATGGGATTTTTGCATCCCATTTCCGATTTTGCGGGGTCGCAAATTGCGAATCGGGCCATTTGCGACTCGCAAAAGTTTGCTACATCTGGCCCCTACTGCCTCATGTGTGGGTCACTTGCATATATCCTATTGGACATGATGTAGTTGTGTGTAATGAGCTATTGGTTAACAAGTTGGCAATGTGGATGTACAAAATATGTTTTGGTCCATGGATTGTGTCCTTCAGCTGTCACATAGCAGTGATGAACCCATTAGTGATGTGTGTGATGGCTGCAGGACAGTCTTACACATCACATATGATGTTTCAACAGTATTTGTCAGATTCGTATTTGTAACATGCTCCCTGAGGTTAGACTCAGATTCCAGTATATGTAGTGGAGATTGAAGAGACCAAAGCAGGATTGGTTGCATATTTGAAGAGTTTATTTACAAAATTAACAAGGTGAATTCAGTAGTTCTTAAGAGTAAAAGTTGTCAACTATGTGCTGTGTCCAGCTACTTGGCAAATGTGTCCCTCAGCAGCTATTTTGTGCTGTTTCCCCTCTATATCATCACCACCATCTTCCTCCTCAGGCAGGTCAGCAACCTAGTCATACATAGCAAATTTCATCCCCAGATACATTTTGTGCAGGATAGCACATGTCAGGATGATTTTGCACACAATGTGTGAGACATACAGGAGGCTGCCTCCTGTCAGGTCCAGGCACCTGAATCTGGATTTCAGTATGCCAAATGTCCTTTCCACGACATTGCATGTCGTACGGTGTCCCTCATTGTATGCACACTCGGCTGCTGTATTTGGGTTTGCAAATGGGGTAATCATCTATTACTGTATGTCATAACCCTGATCCGCTGCAAAACAGAAAAGGTGTATGTTGTTGTTAAGGCTTGCAACAGGTTTGTTATGTAGCATGGCAATTTTTATTTCGAGTTGATTGTGACTCATATTTGTTTGTGGTATAGTGTGAGTTCCTGGCCTTGTGCTAAGTTTTATTAGCACTGTGTTATTGAACATGACAGTGTTGGTTATTGGCTCAAGAACCTGGGACATATAATTTGGAATCCTAACTCATGCTCAGTATGTATGTACCATGTGTTGGGTAGTGCACCTTTATATCAGTGTGCTATCACTAGAGGGGACATTACACATCCTCACAACACAATGGGGGTCAGATGTGGTGACAACGTGGTAGACCTACAGAGCCTGGACATCCCAGCCATTTTGACATGTGTCATTACAGATGAAGTGCAACACTTAGGCCCATTTTAATGAGTAAGTGACAATGCACAACTCTGCTCCGACATTGGCAGTGCTGTGCACCATCATTTTCACTATGAAGAAACGCACCAAATGTTACTAGGCAACCCTTTGTCGTCCCCTCTGCCGGAGGCTAATATGCAGCCGTGCACCAACACTGCCAGCCTTGCATTAGGGTGCTTGGCTAGCTGCCCTGTGGAGGTGGATGTATCTCTTCAGGAAGGGACACCTTCCTATACAAATACTGCTTTGATTGACATTTTGGCTCTTTCGCTGTGTGCAGCAGTATGCACCATGCATAGGTGGCTCATTCATTGTTAGGGTCACTAACAAATCTTTTTTATGATAACTCTTTACGGTTTTGATAATGGGCATTTGGTATTGGTTCTCTTTGCACATTTTTTAATGGCCACTCCACGTCTTGGGTGAGTGGAGGAGCTTTGGTGTACTTTTAAATTAAGATATAATATGTTTCTGTGACTGTTAAATTTGTATTTATTGTCTTTTATTATGATTTATCAGCCTTGAAGATGTCCGGTGTGGACGAAAAGCGTGTTGGCTGATGTTCTGCGCTCATCATATATTTAGTATTACTATTATACTACTTTTTGTTATGTACTGTTTCTATTGTATGGGGTTTTTATTATAAAATGTTGTTTGTATTTACATGTATTTATGTTTTTGTAGATTATGTTAAAGGAACCATCTACCATTATAGCTTATGTATATTATGTTTCTGTGTAAATCATTAGACATTTTGCAATCTTGTATCTAAGGTATACTTGGTCCTTTTGAATTGTGTATATATTTGATCATATTGTGTGCTCCACTATTTTTTCTTTCCTTGGTCTTTACTACTGGATTCACTTTTATGGGATCCCAGTAATACACATTATGGCAACAATGTGTTTTATTGTATGAGCACCTTGAGTTATTTATACTTACAGAAGACTATGGAAGTGTGCATATATTAGTATTTCAATGCTGCCGTTTTTTTCTTCTAACTCTCAATTTTTACCCTTTTTTAATGAACGATTCTTTAAAAAAAAAAAAAGGAATGTGTATGCATAATTGACAATTGGAATTTCCCACAGAAGATTTAACACATAGGCAATAGAAAAAAAGGCCTAAGTAGAGGGCAAGCAACTCAAGACAATAAGGAGCTGGTCATTCAACTTGCAGCTCTACCTCAGACGAGGTGACTTTGCAGTCAGTTCCACCAGCCAGCGCAGAGGATTGATGCAAGGTCAGATTTTATGAGTAAGCACTACACTATGACAAAACTATCTTTTTCATTGAGGTGACATTCACTGGAAAACAGACACATTTTGTAGCGCTGCCAATGCTTCAGGCAGAGTGAGTTCTTCAGGATGGCTTCACGTATACCAGTGCCTGTTTTTATTCTCAACACAAGCCCAAGCCTACTATCCTGAGTGATGTGAGACTATCCCAAGGAACAGAGCAAGGTTTTGTGAAACAGTAGTGGGTAGGAGTCACTTATAAACCAGGAATTCTTTAGGAACTGCAAGATTAGGGCTTGAGAACTAATTTACAGACTAAATAAGTGGTAACTAAGAGCAATTTATGAAGTTTGGGAACATGCTAGGATAATATCTTAGGAAAAAGCTTGCTTTTATAACTACCATGAAATCAGTTGAATATTTTTGTTGATATTCTTTCATGAACAACAGGGTATCAAACTAAACTCTAAACTCTCTAGAGGAGCTCCCCTTCTTCAGCACCTGGTCCACAGTGCTTAGGAACTAAAAGCCCACGAGCAAAATAGAAGTTCTTCAGAGAATCCCTCCAGCCTGCACCCCAAAACAGCATCCTCAGAGGTTATATACTATCTTTAATTAGTGCTGCTCTTCAGATGACAGTGTGAACATTGGATGTAGACTAGCAGGGGACAAGAGATATTGGCCCTTATGTACAAAGATTCCATTTAAGAAATTGTAAACTGCAACAAATAACAATTTGCTATTCCTTAGATAGAATATAGAAAAATGGATTTCCTTGAAGTGTTTGCAATTTGCATACAGACTTCTAACAAATCCATTGGTATTTTGTGATCCGATCTATGTAATAATAGGTTGGTTCTGATAGAGGAAAACTCCTAAGTTTGTTTTCCACTCCTGGGAAGCCTGCACGTTTCATCAGCTAGCATTAGAGAAACCCTCAAATACTGTTTGAGTGGTAGATTCTGATCAGAAGGGGTAGACAGGTCATATGTAGTATGGCCAGAATGGTAAAACTAAATCCTGCTGACTGGTGAGGTTTGATTTTATATTACTATTTTGGAAATGCCACAGTGGGCATTTCACTGCACTTAAAAATCCATCTGTGCCTTACAGCCTCAGACTGTCTCCAATCTACATCTGGGCTTGGCTGGTCCCTGACCTTACCATCTAAAACACTTCCTGGGACAGAAACTCTGAATCAGATCCTGCAACCTGCCAAGAGGAGCTGCCTGGCTGTCCAAAGGACTCACCTGGATTGCTTTGAAGGACTGCTGTCTTGCTGTTGCCCTGCTGCCTTGCTGGCCTCTGGCTCTGCTGACAAGTGCTCTCCAAGGACTTGGATTGAGCTTGCCTCCTGTTCCTGAAGTCCTAGGTCCAAAAAGACTTCTTCTCTTCAAAGGATCTCCTTGTGTGGTGAAAATCTACACACAGCCTGCCTAACGGTGAAAGAATCACTGCATCGCCGACCCCGAACAACGCAGCCCAGCTCCCCGAGTGGAGATTGACGTAGCACCAGTATCCCAACGGATCTATGCATCGTCTATCCGGAATGGCACAACCCGACTTCCTGCATGAGGAATTGACGCAGCGCCTGCCGTGTGACAGAAACTCGGATGCATCGCCCACCGGATAGACGCAGCACCTGTGACTTCGTCCTCCATGTCCAGGACTTCCACGCATAGTCCCTGGAGTCAAAAGACCCTTCATCGCAGTTAGGATCCAAGACTGCGTGCTGGAAATCAACGCAAAACCCTTGCAGCATGAGAAGAATCGATGCATCATCTGTGTGCATCTGGAAATCAGGCACACACCTTCCTTTTTCCACACATGTCGTCCTCTGCGGTCTCCATGCATGTAATTTTGACCCATACCAGTTACTTTGTGCACACAAGGCACATTTATTGTTTTTCAAAGACGTAAGACTCTTCCTATCATTGCAAAAGTGGAATCTCAACTTGTGCTTACTAAATCTTGATCGATTTGGCCTTAATTTACTTAGATGAATATGTTATATTTTTCTAAACCTGTGTGGTGTATTTTTGTGATGTTTTCACTGTGTGATTTATTGCACAAATACTTTACACATTGCCTTCTAAGTTAAGCCTGACTGCTCAGTGCCAAGCTACCTTAGGGTGGGAACAGGATAATTTGGATTGTCTGTGATTTACCCTGACTAGGATTGTGGTCAAGGGTGTATATCTCTGCCAACTAGAGACCCCATTTCTAACAATAGTGGATCATAATTTGACCTACCTCTTTAATTTGCATGAGGTACATCATAAAGGATTGACTACAATGACAGGTGTAGTGGCCTGTGGTTATCAGCAGACCACCATGTCTGTGATTGGTTTTTAAAAAACGCACCCTTTCTTTAAAAAAAATTAGCCCATTTTCCTCAGGGGAAAACGAGATGCATTTAAAAAAAAAAAAACAATTACACAAACCTTTTTTATGAGCAGGCAGTGGTCTCATGGACTGCTGCCTGCTGATAAAAAAACGAATTTGTGAAAATTCACAAAGTAGAAAGGGCCCCTTGGAAACTCTTTCCTGTTTGTGAATGGCCTTCTTCGCCATTGAAGGGGTGTTAAAATATCAATGTTTTGTGACTGTATTTTGGTTGCACAACATTAATACACGCCTTCACATTCCATATCTGGTAGGGCCGCCCTTAACATGCCCCTGTCAATTAACCAATCAGTATTTATTTCTAAAACCAATTCTTGATTCAATAAGATTCAGTAACATTGTACCAAATCACAAATTGGGTTTGGTGAATTAAAAAATGAAATTTTTCACAAATCTTACCTACCACAAAATAGCTTCATACATAAGGGTCCTTGTTTAGTACTTATATGGATTTTTAGAAGAGTCTTACATCCAAGGTTTACTGTGGGAAGTCATCTGACTATCACTAAAACAGTGCCTTTCTCAGACCTGCTTGTCAAAGGTAAGGAGGCAGGCACAGAGAATAGCACAGTTAACACTACAAAAAGGGTCACAGTTTATGCACAGTGTGTCTATAGGCTCCCCAATGACAGCTCTAACAGAAATTATGGGAAGTTAGAAAATAGGTTAATAATAATCTTTTGTTGGTGACAATTGATAATCTATTTTCAGGAAGCTACTCTTCAAGTGTTTCACTTGGCTAGTCTCTGATATCTATTGCATACATCTTCTGATCCCTGGCAGGAAAGAAGGTATATATTGATACCACATGGCTCTTGCTCATTAGTCGCTTCCAATGGAGTAATGGAACCAGAGAGGCAAGAAGTACTTGCCAATTATCTAGAGTAAATAGAGGATACGTTTCCCTTGGTTGCACTTCTGAATATTTGCACCAATAATATGATATACAAGAATATCAAGTACAGATTATCGAGGGACAAGATATCAAAAGATAAGTGCACATAGCGAAGTAAAGATTTACTATTTCTTACCTTGAAGATAAATGCACCATATAGGTACATATGTGTGTGTGGAATTAGCTATTGAAAATCTAGATTTACTTGCCAATATATTTTTTCGATGGTTTACACTGGATTTTCTGTCCCACTGATATTGTGGGCTCAGTGTTCACTGAGAAAACTAGTACCCTGCACTGAAGAGGGGTTCCAAGCAATGCAACCTCATTTTTACGTGCTCCTAGTCCAAGTGCACCGGTGAATAATAACAACTGTTACTGTGATAGAGCGGAACGGGGTAGCATCAAATTTACCTACGTTCGGACGCTCTTTAGGCCGATGAATCTTTTGACTTAGTGGGAACTCTCTGTACTCTTAATCGATCAATCTCATCAAAATCAATAATCAATAACGAACATAAGCAACACCTTGAACAACATAACACTTTACAATTAATCCAGAATACATTTCGACGAACCCTGACCTTTCAGTCAGGAATAACCACACCAGTTTATTGCGAAGTTAGTGAATTTATTTCCCTATATTAACAAAGCTAGCACAATATAAATGTTTCTCAACACCAAATGATAAACATATATGAACATTAATAGCTGTCCATAACGTCGAAACAAGTGCAATCTATGAAGCATCTGAATCACAAGGCATTCGATAATGGCAATGCAAAGCACTAATACGATAATCTGTAATGAACTAATGGCATACATTTAGTCAGCATAACAAGATCTCAAATTGCATCGTGCGACAGATGAAAACCTCGTCCAACCTCAAATTAGCATCGGCATGTGGGACTTCATGCAAAAACAATTTAGCAACATTAATTTAGAAAACTCCTAACTAGGGCTCTTACCAAAATCAGCAGTTGGTTACCTAAAAGAAACACAATGCAATTTTACAATTTTCCTTTCATATTTACCAATTACGATCAGCATACAAGGAAGTCTTCGTCTCACAGGTACCGTTCTTCGGTCATCATGGGTACGGGATAAAGGGGCAGGGGTGAACGGGGCAAATGCCTCACAGCGGCAAGGTAAAACTATTACTTCACGCAAAAGGATTGAATCAAAGTTACAGTCTCTAGGGCAAGAATCATTTAAAGTCTCTTTCTCTCGATTAGAGAAAGAATCAAAGTCTCTCAAAATGGCGTCGCAGCAAAGTGGGCCATAATAGCTACGAAGTCTGCAAAATGGCGGGTATCAAGCTGGTAATGGCCGCAGTGGCGCATAATGGCTACCTTCTTCTTGTGCACCTGGGTTTTATAGACAACAGTTCAAGTCCAGTAGGGTCTCCATTGGAGGGTTCATAGGTTAGCTTCAAATTGACCAATCAAAAACGACAGTTCTCAAGCTTTTACTTAAGCATACATTATCCTTGGAGATGGGTACGCAGATCGCAACATTGTTTCCCAATTAGCTTACTCTCAGAGCCTCCATTGTCCGCACCTGCAAGTCGACCTTGAATTAAAAAAAAATATGCCAGGCTGGCACTAACTTGAAGATAAGCATGTGAACGGTTTCTGTGGAAAAGTACAGCTTCAAGCAAAAATACACGTTTAATAGCACAGTGGAAAAATACGAGCATCTAAACCGTGAGACCAGGAAACTAGGCCAAAGCCTCTGCTAAAGTAATGCTAAGCTAAAACGTTTCAAACAAGCAAATCGTAGCACACGTTTATGATTATGTCGGATTAGTGCAATTCTAATACACCACGTTATATAAAGCACGCGTATAAATGATGGCAAACTACTCTGAGGGCACATTTTGTCCCCGTACAATCTTTATTAATTCGGTTAAAGTCACACATGATTATTCCAGCACTACGTTTAAGCGTTAATAAATCAAAACCTTCATTTTCTGCTTCATCAATCCCTCCTCTGATGACTACTAGTCATCACACCAAACCATGCCCACAAATTTTATTCCACTAAAATTCTGTCAGTTCCCTTTTCCTTTTAATTCCCCTAGTTTGCGCTTTGTATTCTTCTGCCATTCTCTTCATAATTTTCTCTTCTTTTCTTCTTTTAATTCTTTCCATAATCATTATTATTCCCCTTTTTATTCCCCAAATTCCAAATACGCAAATTATTACTATTAATATTCCTTTTATTATTTTCAATAATATTCCATTTCAAATTCCCCCAAGCCAATGTCCCACTGAAGCAAGTCCCTTTCCAACCTTCTCCCACACTCCTGGTTCTTTCAATTCCTTCAAATCTGCACTTTCTTTTGTTAGATTAGCAAGCATAGTTTTAATCTTCACACTATTATCCGGTATATAGGTACAGCAGTGACGTGCACCAATCATTTTGCAAACGCCTCCATCCTTTGCTAAAAGAATGTCTAAAGCAAGCCTATTTTGAAGAGTCATGGCTCTTTCCGCTGCAAGCTCAGCATCTATCAGGATTATAGCACCTGAAAACTTTGTCAGCATGTTATCCACTATAGTAGACAACTTTCGTATCTTGATGGAATTTAACACAACTCCTAATGAAGGAATCATGGCTCCAAATATATCACCTACCACAGCAGCTGCGGTCTCTCTTTTCTGAATACTATGAGATCCAGATGTCTTTTGAATCATCAATACGTCATCCAGTTGATAAACCTTTGGGAACACTATACCCAAATAACATCTCCCCCACCATCCCTTTGGAAGACGATAATAAGCATTATGCCCACAAATGTAATATACACCTGGAATGACAGGGTCAAGTCCGTCCATCATGAATGTCCATTTGGCCTTAAAAATAAACGTATGTTTGCACTCACTTGCTCCTACAAAAATATTGTCATAATAAGATTCACCTCGATATATGCAAAATTTCCCTACATGCCAAGCATCTAAAGCTATTTTCCCTTGTGTCTTTATAGCAGCAAAATCATAATTATCTACTGAAGTCCTCTTATGCAGCTCCTTTTCTAATTTCGCTTTCATTTGAGCCCTTCTATCATCTGTGCGATCTAAAAAGCTTATCTCTACAGCAGAGACTGAGCAAGTAAGATTCTCCCTATGAGCATGAGCCGTTTCAAAAGGTTGCATTGGCTCGAAAAATTCCCCCATAATTTTATAATCCCAATATTTTGCAGTCTGGCTAAACTGCGCTATTATAGGAACATAAGCAAAGGTAACATCATAATTCGAGTAAAAATACTGTATGTTAGTTTGACCATAAAACCTAGACATTACTATACTACACGTAATCCCATATGTAAGAGGCATGTGGTGATAAGTCACCCCTTCCTTTACTGATGTCGGTATCTGTGTACACACGTAACAATCCTTCGCATCCATAGTCTCAACATACTCTGTTAGCAAGCGATAGAAAACGTTATACGAAAGCTCTTTCTTATCGTGCAAGAGCCTCTCATCCATTGCTAGTCTTTTCAATGGGGTTAGTTCAGTGACAGTAACAGGAGCAATAGTAGAAGCAGCAATAGTCTCATTCTCACCCTTTCCATGCATTCCAAACACAATTGCCATTATTATTATTACACAAGTAAGTACCAAGCCTATACACACATATTTACAATATTTCTTTCTATTGTTTGGCGCCATGATCTGTATAGAATCAGAGAGCTAGAAGCACTTATAAATGAAACTATTTAACAATTCAGTTACAAAGCTGAACAAGCGCAATGTTCACACCGTCTTCTTCAAAAGGCCAGTCACTTATCGGTTAGCAGCATTTGTCTCAATTCGGCAATAACTCAGTCTTTATCAGTTTAGCAAATGTCTCATCCGGTTTAACAATGTCTCAGCTGGTTGTTTCTTTCACGTTATATTGTAGCAAGCAATATCATTTACTCTTTCAATCGACAGAGTCTATGAAACTTTTCTTTTCTATTGGTATCTCTTCTTCTTCTTCGTTCTCGATGCTTAGAGATACAAATTCGTCAGTCCAATCATCATTGACTGCATATGCCCATTCAGGACCGGAATACCTTCTGTTCGGTATCCTTTTCCTTTTCAATTTTGCTTCCCTTTTCGACTCTGCCTCGCTGGTACTTTCCTCTTTTGTCAAGTCTTTTTCCTCACTTGACGATTGTTCCACAACAGTCACTTCCTTTCTTTTCTCTTTCACTTTCGGCCTTCCTCCCTCGTTCGAACTTTCTTTACCCTTTTCTTTTATTGGTGAGATACTTAGGCGGTCATTCTGACCCTGGCGGTCAAAGACCGCCAGGGCGGAGGACCGCGGGAGCACCGCTGACAGGCCGGCGGTGCTCCAATGGGGATTCCGACCGCGGCGGTAAAGCCGCGGTCGGACCGGCAACACTGGCGGTCTCCCGCCAGTGTACCGCCGCCCCATTGAATCCTCCAAGGCGGCGCAGCTTGCTGCGCCACCGAGGGGATTCCGACCCCCCCTAACCGGATGGCGGTAGGGGGGGGTCGCGGGGCCCCTGGGGGCCCCTGCAGTGCCCATGCCACTGGCATGGGCATTGCAGGGGCCCCCGTAAGAGGGCCCCTACAAGTATTTCACTGTCTGCTTGGCAGACAGTGAAATACGCGACGGGTGCCACTGCACCCGTCGCACAGCTTCCACTCCGCCGGCTCGATTCCGAGCCGGCTTCATCGTGGAAGCATCTTTCCCGCTGGGCTGGCGGGCGGCCTGAAGGCGGCCGCCCGCCAGCCCAGCGGGAATGTCAGAATTACCGCGGCGGTCTTTTGACCGCGCAGCGGTATTCTGGCGGCCCCCGACAGGCCGGCGGCAACCGCCGCCGGTCAAAGTCGGAATGAGGGCCTTAGTCTTCTCTTTGCACCATGTCCATTTGATGGACCTGCGATCTTTTCTGTAGATGCTTGAACTCTCTCGTTCTGTTCTGCCTTATCCCCTTCTTCCAGAGAATCGATCACGTTCTCCTTTTCTTTTTCTGTATCGTCTGCTTCTGAGAAAGCCCTCCCCTGATCAGGCTCTCCTGCTTTTTCACCTTTTTCGAGCCCTTCGTCACCGTTACTCTCTTCAGGCTCTGTATCACTTTCAGCTGCTTCAGGCTCCTTGTCACCTTCAGCTGCTTCAGGCTTTTTGCTACCCTCAGCTGCTTCAGGCTCTTTGTCACCTGCAGCTTCTTCGTCGCTGTCTGAACTTTCTCCTTGGTCTTCCCCAAGTGAGTTGGTGTCTTCGTCGTCGGAGAATATCTCTTTTTCTCCTGCTTCTGCCTGTTCGCTTTCAGTCCGCTTTTGTTCTGTCTCAGCACTCGGCACTGCTTTATCAGGCACTGGTACTTTCAGCGCTTCAACTTCCTCATCTGTGGGACACAACACCTTCTTTGTGTGACTGGCGTGAATCCAGTTGGGAACCCCCGCACACTTCACAGCGGTAGTTGTCGTCAGGATCACTTGGAAAGGGCCTTTCCAACGGGGTTCCAGACACGACTTTCTCACGTGCTTCTTTACCACGACCCAGTCACCTGCTTTCAGTGCGTGTCCTGGACCTTGGATCGGTGGCAAGGTGGTCGCTTCCACCTGGTGAGAGAAAGAGCGAACCACGTCAGCCAGTCCTTTGCAGTAGTCTAACACCATATCATCTGTAATATTCAAAAGCATGTTTGCGGGAACTGCAGGAAGTCTCATAGCTCTGCCCATGAGAATTTCATGCGGAGACAATCCAGTCTTTCTATCGGGAGTGTTTCTCATTGACATTAGCACTAAGGGCAATGCGTCAGGCCATTTCAAATTTGTCGATGCACATATTTTTGCCATTCTCGATTTCAGCGTACCATTCATCTGCTCCACCAGTCCTGATGCTTCAGGGCGATAGCTACAGTGTAGCTTTTGCTCAATGTTCAGTGCTTCGCAAAGTAACTTTATCACCTCATTGTTGAAGTGACTTCCCCTATCTGATTCTAAAGAGATCGGGAATCCGAAACGTGGTATCAACTCCCTTAACAATAGCTTGGCAACTGTAAGGCTGTCGTTTCTACGTGTGGGGTATGCCTCAATCCAGTGACTAAAAATGCACACAATCACCAACACATATTTCAGACCCCCATGCACAGGCATCTCAATGAAGTCCATCTGCATGCGACTAAAAGGACCGCTTGCCCTACCAATGTGACTCGCGCTCACAACTGTTCCCTTCCCTGGGTTCATCTGCTGGCAAGTGACACATCGATGGCAAACTGCTTCTGCAGCTTGGCGAAATCTGGGGTTAAACCAATCAGTTTTGAACAATCTTATCATGGCATCTCTCCCTAGGTGAGCTTGCCCATGATAGAACCGCGCAAGCTGTGATAAGAGACTATTTGGCAAAACAAATTTTCCCTCATGTGAAACCCATAACTCATCTTGTCTCTTTATGCATTGTGATTTGATCCAGGAATCTCTTTCATCCTCCCTGACCTTATTCTGTAGTGCTTTCAGTTCCTCTATTGTATCTACAACCTTCAAGGCAAATGCTTCAGCTGGTTCGAGTTCTGGTTCACTTATTGTATTCCAGTCATCCCTTAGTAATATACAGTTCAAAGCACAAAATCTTGCGACTTGATCTGCATATGCATTTCCCAGAGACACATAGGTGGTCATTCTGACCCTGGCGGTCTTTGACCGCCAGGGCGGAGGACCGCGGGAGCACCGCCGACAGGCCGGCGGTGCTCCAATGGGGATTCCGACCGCGGCGGTAAAGCCGCGGTCGGACCGGCACCACTGGCGGGGTCCCGCCAGTGTACCGCGGCCCCATTGAATCCTCCGCGGCGGCGCAGCTTGCTGCACCGCCGCGGGGATTCCGACCCCCCCTACCGCCATCCAGATCCCGGCGGTCGGACCGCCGAGATCCGGATGGCGGTAGGGGGGGTCGCGGGGCCCCTGGGGGCCCCTGCAGTGCCCATGCCACTGGCATGGGCATTGCAGGGGCCCCCGTAAGAGGGCCCCTAAATGTATTTCACTGTCTGCTGCGCAGACAGTGAAATACGCGACGGGTGCAACTGCACCCGTCGCACAGCTTCCACTCCGCCGGCTCGATTCCGAGCCGGCTTCATCGTGGAAGCCTCTTTCCCGCTGGGCTGGCTGGCGGTCTGAAGGCGACCGCCTGCCAGCCCAGCGGGAAAGTCAGAATTACCGCCGCGGTCTTTCGACCGCGGAACGGTAACCTGACGGCGGGACTTTGGCGGTCGGCCTCCGCCGCCCGCCAAGGTCAGAATGAGGGCCATAGTCCTGTCCTTTCGTGTGAGCACTGCACTTTACCACTGCAACTTCGGCTGGCACTTGAATGGCATGTAACAATTCCCTTATTCTTTCCCCATTCTTCACTGGAGATCCTGAAGAAGTCAGGAACCCTCTCTGTGACCATAGTTGTCCAAAGTCATGCACAATCCCAAACCCGTACTGACTATCAGTGTAAATGGTGACTTTCATCAATGCAGACAATTGACATGCTCTGGTAAGGGCTACAAGTTCGGCTACTTGGGCAGAATAGACTCCTTGAAGCCATCCCGCTTCCAAGACCCCTGTTGCAGTACATACAGCATATCCTGCTTTCAAAATCCCCATCCCATCTCTTAGACATGAACCATCAACAAAAAGAATTTGGTCATTTACATCAAGCTTAGTATCCTTGATGTCCGGTCGGGGTTTTGTGCAAAATTCAGTCACCTGAAGGCAGTCATGCTCGACGTCTTCAGCGTTCTCAATTTCAGCATTTTCTCCAGGAAGCAAGGTTGCTGGATTCAACGTAGTGCACCTTTTCAGCTGCACGTTCGGTGAGCCCAGAATTATCGTCTCATACCTCGTGAGTCTTGCTCCAGTCATGTGTTGCGTTCGGGAGCGGGTCAAAAGTATCTCAACTGAGTGAGGGACCATGACTGTTACTGGGTGTCCCTTCACTATTCCTTCACTCTGAGTGAGGCTGATACCAACTGCTGCTACGGCGCGCAAACACCCTGGAAGTGCTGCTGCAACCGGGTCCAAAGTAGCTGAAAAATACGCTACTGGTCTGTTTACGCCACCATGGGCTTGGGTCAAGACAGACAAAGAACATGCATCACGTTCATGGCAAAACAATGTGAAAGGCTTCGTGTAATCAGGCATACCTAAAGCTGGAGCCCTGCACATGCATTCTTTCAGTTCAACAAAAGCATCCATCTCATCTCCTTTCAGTTCAATTTCATCCAAGGCATCCTTTTGGGTCAATTTCAGTAGGGGCTTCGCTAGAGACGAAAAGTTGGGAATCCACTGGCGACAATATCCCACCATTCCCAAAAACTTCCTCACCTCCTTCCTTGTCTTTGGTGGACTCATCTGAAGTATGCTTGTAATTCTTTCCTTCATTATTCTCCGTGACCCTTTCTCTATTTGGTGACCCAAGTATTTCACCTTCTTCTGACAGAACTGTAATTTGGAAGGAGACACCTTATGTCCATTCCTTCCCAAATGGTTCAACAGAGCAATGGTATCGGCTGTGCAGCCGTTTTCTGTTTTGGATGCAACCAGTAAGTCATCAATGTACTGCACCAGAATTGACTCGAATGGCAACTCTAATGCTTCCAGATCTTTCTTTAGAATCTGATTGAAGATTGACGGTGACTCAGAAAACCCTTGAGGGATTCAACACCAACTGTACACTCTGTCTAGGAATTTGAAACAAAAGAGGAATTGGCTGTCCTCATGAAGAGGCACAGAAAAGAATGCCTGTGACAAATCGATGACTGAGAACCATTCAGCATCGCAAGGAACTTGAAACATTATCACAGCTGGATTCGGTACGACAGGGCAGCACTTTATTATGATGTCATTTATTTTCCTCAAATCCTGCACGAGTCGGACTTTCCCACTTGGCTTTATTAGTCCCATTATCGGCGAATTACATGGACTGCTTAGCACTTCTTTCAGTACCCCCTGCTTTACAAATTCGTCAATGAGTTGAGCAACTTTCATGAGGGTATCTTGTGGCATGTGGTATTGTGAGGTCTGGGGAAAGATCGCATTGGGTTTTACCATCACTTTTACTGGTTCCACTCCTTTCATCAATCCCACCTCTTTCCCTGTCATGTCCCACACTTCCTTTCCGACTTTTTCCCGTAATTCTGCTGGGATATCTTCTTCAGTTATCATCGGGAAAAGACAAATCAGAGGATACTCTTCGTCGACTGTTTCCATTTCATCCCCCTCTACACTGTCCTCTTCTTCCCCATCATTGCTCGTTTCTATTGTTATTCCTTCGTTTGAACACATTATCGAACAACCCAACTTACACAATAGGTCTCTTCCTAACAGTGCTATCTGGCTTGAGTCACACACCACAAACTGATGTACCCCTTGATAGTTACCGATGCTGACTGGAACCGGATCTGTTATCGGGTTCGTCAGATGTCTGTTTGCTACTCCCACCACTTGAACTGTCCTCCCTGAGAGTGGCAAATTCGGTACTTCGCTGCTCTTAACTGTTGAACGTGTGGCTCCCGTGTCAACCAAGAATGAAACACGATGACCCATTACTCTTCCCTCTACGTACGGACCCCTTTGATCAACCTCCAAGGATGCCGCAAGCACACAATCTCCTTCTTCTCCTGAACTTTCACTCTCCCATACGTT
The DNA here is from genome assembly GCF_031143425.1 of Pleurodeles waltl. Classification (NCBI taxonomy): domain Eukaryota; kingdom Metazoa; phylum Chordata; class Amphibia; order Caudata; family Salamandridae; genus Pleurodeles; species Pleurodeles waltl. Next base: position 1,424,010,340 of record NC_090440.1, on the reverse strand, counting down.
GTTTATTTCACTTTCACTGTGTAAGGGGAACTGTTGTACTGTGCCATTTGTACTCATTACCTGACCCGTTACCTGTGGAGGAACCATCACTTGCTGCTGACTCATCGGTGCCAAGGGTATTTGCATTTGCTGATTAGGTACCATAGGTAACTGCTGTTGCATTGGCTGCATTTGCGTCATCTGCATACGAGGCATCTGCATCTGCTGCGGCTGCATAGGTTGTAATCCCTGCAATTGATTTACAGTCTGAAAATTTGGGTTTGGACCTCTCATTTTCGGTCCCCTCATTGTCTGAAATGCATTGACATCATTGTTTTGCTGACCAACACCTACACCTGCACCTGCACCTGCACCTACACCTGCACCTTCCTGCATCACCATCGGGCACTCGCGTTTCCAATGACCTACGATTCCGCACACGTGACACGGCATTACCTTCTTCATTGCCTGCACACCCGTCACAACAGTGTTCAAATCCGGACCATTATTCACAAAACCTCCTCTGCCTCTGCCTCTGGCCTGTGGCTGAAACGCCATGTTTCCCTGCAACTGCAACTGCGGTTGTGGTACATGCTGTTGGAACCCTTGCATCCCTTGCAAGCCTTGCAGACCTTGCAGACCTTGCAAACCTTGGAAACCTGTTTGAGCTGCCTTAAGCTGCATCATCATCACCTTTTCTTTCAGCCTTTTCTGTTTCACTTCAATTTCGTCGCTACAGTATTTCGCATAAGTCAAGACCTCATCGATCGGTTTAGACTGCCAACAAATCAAATGCGACTTTATCATTTGGCTTATCTCTGGCCTCAGCCCTTCCACAAATCTGAACACAAAATGGAGCATGTCCTTCGCCTCAATTGTTTCCGTGCCACTGTAATTCTTGAACGCCTTCAACAACCTCTCATAGTAACTATGAATTGATTCTTTAGTCTCTTGGGCAGTTCGGTCAATCTTCTGCCAATCCACGTTTTTCGCGGGTACTTTCGTTTTCAAATGCTCAATCACCTTATAGTACAAGCTCATCACCATAGGTGATGGTGCGCCCGTTTCCCTGTGTCTCTCCGGTTCACTTGTCGGCCAACCTACAGCTCTTTTGCAATCCTCCCACAAATCTGCCGGAACCACAATCTCAAACAGAGTGTTCAGGTCTTCCCAGAGACATTTTGCAAGCTTCACAAACCTATCAGTCTGTTGGTACCATTCAATTGTTTTCTCTCTCAGTTTAGGAAAATCGTCCGTAAAGGACTGAATGTCACTTTGGTGCCATGGTACATGTACTAATTTTCCTCCTGCTGTTTCCCTCATTGGCAACATTGTTACTGTATCACCACTCTGCGGTCTTTTCTCATTGTGCTCTGTAGCACTGTCCCTCCTCTTGTCCTTCCTCTTTACCCACCTGCTTTCCCATTTGTCTAAGCACCTCCACACTTGTGCACTCTGCAGCAATTCTCTAAGGTGTGTCTTCATGCCTGCTGACCTCATGTGTTCAAAATCTGTGGTCCCAAAATCTAACCTGTAGCTCCTGCTCAAGTGCTTCGTCTTATCTATGTCAACCCCGTTTCTGTCAGCTGCTTCCTGCAAACTCTTATTTATCTTGTTCACTTCCTTCGTGATCCTGGGACATAGATACCTCAGCTCTTCTTCTGTGTAGGACTCTAACCTGTTCACACCCATAGTCCCTTCCACCAATTCTTGTGCTTCCATGTTTAACCTGACCCTATTCATGTAGTCTTCTCCTTTCCCACTAGCTGGACTTTGTGTGGAATTCAGACTGTTGAACCACTGTGTCAACTGTTGCGCATTCACCCCCATCAGGGTAGCGTTTACATCGACTGCCATCGATGGCTGTGGCAGCTTTTCAGTGTTCGATGTGAGAGGTATTATCAGTGGGGGGCTCGACCTCACCAGTGTTGACTGAGCACATATGGGACTAAACTCCATCAAGGATCCAGATCCATTTGGCTGAGCCGCTATCGGAGTTATCCCTGGAGTGTTTTCTATGCACCTTCTTTCTGTCCCATTCTGCAGCATTGATCCCTGACTGTTCAGACCCGAATTAGGCTGACTATACAGAGGTACCGCTGGACCTACAGTAATGGGTAAGGATATCGCATCTGGGTTCTGTCCATTCCCCATGTTCTGTGGCATGTTCATCCCCACACCATGGGTCATCATTGCCGGCATGCCCACTTGGCTCCCCATCATTTGAGCATGTGCATTTCCTCCCTGCATCTGCTTCTGAGGCATCATAAACTGAGTTGAGTCAGCTTGTGCCATCGTTGGGTTGTAACCATTCTGTACTCCCCTTACGGTTGGATCTAGAATCATTCCTGCACTGTTATCACCGTTGTAGTACCCTGGCATCTGCGGCTGATAATTTTCTGCCGGTTTCAACACGGGCACATCTGGATATATTCTCCTAACCTGCGGTATCTGCGGGGTGAACAATAAACTCGGGTCCTTAGATCCCGATGACGCTCCTGAACTCGGGGTTTCACTGTTCTGTACCGGTGCCGGAGGGGCAGAACTGGTACTTGGACCTTGTCCATTCTCCGCATAAGGTGGTGGACGGTCGTTCAGCAATTGCATTATCAACTCCTCATCCTCTAACTCCTCTTCTCTTCTCAACTTTTCCTCGTCCTCCCTATCCTTAGAACACTTTCTGTCTGTCTTACAGGTAGCTTTCTTACCTGTCTCTTCTCCTTCCTTAGTAATTGCGGGGAACAATTTTATCCCCTGCAATACATCTGATCTCCACACCTTCTGTGCATTATCCCACCTAGCATCCGCTAGTGTCTTTTCTACCTTCCTCATTCTGGTCTCAAACTTCTTTTGCTGTTGCTGTCTGGCCATTAGTTCCCAAATTGCTAGAGCCTCAAACTGTGCTGGCCTTGGAGGCACCTTCATGTCATACATCGTGAATCTCAAATTCTCTAAAATCTTTATATTGAATGTCCCGTATATCGGGAACGCTACGCTCCAATGTTTTTCTGTCAACTGATGCCATTGCTTTAGCCAAATACACGGAGCTACCCCCTTTTCTTCCATTACAATGTAAGCTGGTGTACCTTCGGACGGCGTCTCCTCTCCTACGCTCGCTTTAATGTAAGACTCCCCCTTCATCGCGCTCCTGAATGCTTTAAGGAATTTCATTTTCTCGTCTTTTATTTAACCAAGTTTATAACCTGTATTTGACTTTTAATTCCACAAACTCTTATCGATAGATAACTTTTATTCCACAAAAATCTGTAATCGATAGGTGACTTTAATTCCCGGAATACTCTTCACCTGCCTTTCCCCTTCCAATTGAGTCCCACGGACTGCGTCCAATCCGTGCGCGACCCGTCTCACCCACCAACCTATCCCAGCGCGGCTCCTAGTGACGTCACACTCACACACTGCGGCTGACAAAGCCTTGCGGCTAGTCCTCCTTCACTCACCTCTTTTCGTAACAACTTCTTGCATATATTGCGAGCTACCAAAAAATAAAACAGATCTGTTGGTTTACTACAGGAAGGGTAACACAATCGCTTCAGGACCTTAGGGACTTTTCACCAGCCTCGACCACTATTCGATCTCTTTCACCAGCCTCGGCCGCTATTCGGTCTTTCTCGGTCCCCACATTCGCAAGCAAATCTGACCCGCAGACCTACTCTCAACTTGTCAATGATCTGTTCTAGTGCACTTAGAATCTCGTCAAAGCCTGAAGTCGAAATTTCTTTCACTCCCTAACGCACGTACCAACTCGTTGACCACGCCCGATCAACCTACTAAACCGCCCAGACCACAACATGGATCAACATACTCCGGAGTCTCTTGACCTCGCAGGGCCCGTCTCAACAACAACAACCACTTGGACCTTTTCATGCACAAAGCGCCACACGCACATGAAGTTCGACGACTTCCCTATTCTCGTACTCGGAGCCGCACCTCCGCTACTCTATGAAGTTCAACGACTTCTCTACTCCTACACTCGGAGTCGCACCTCCGCTATCCTTAAAAGAAAACCCTCGCAACCTTTTCACACACCCTGCGGCAATAAGCTGTGCAAGCGCAAAACCCTAACTTCACTCATACCATCACTAGTACTGCCAATGCTGTTTCCACATCTCCTTTCTCTCCATTCGCAAGCTTCGAGATCCCGGGAAAGTCGCGGTGGACCTAGCCCATCATCATCTTGTCAATCTGTTTCACCCAAGAAAAATCTAATTCAACCTTTCGAATGGGGTCTCAAAATGCGTAACCGTTAATTCGACACCATGTACTTTAATAGTACAGGGTCCCAAAAGACGAAACCGTCCTCTGTACCATCTACTGATAGAGCGGAACGGGGTAGCAAATTTACCTACGTTCGGACGCTCTTTAGGCCGATGAATCTTTTGACTTAGTGGGAACTCTCTGTACTCTTAATCGATCAATCTCATCAAAATCAATAATCAATAACGAACATAAGCAACACCTTGAACAACATAACACTTTACAATTAATCCAGAATACATTTCGGCGAACCCTGACCTTTCAGTCAGGAATAACCACACCAGTTTATTGCGAAGTTAGTGAATTTATTTCCCTATATTAACAAAGCTAGCACAATATAAATGTTTCTCAACACCAAATGATAAACATATATGAACATTAATAGCTGTCCATAACGTCGAAACAAGTGCAATCTATGAAGCATCTGAATCACAAGGCGTTCGATAATGGCAATGCAAAGCACTAATACGATAATCTGTAATGAACTAATGGCATACATTTAGTCAGCATAACAAGATCTCAAATTGCATCGTGCGACAGATGAAAACCTCGTCTAACCTCAAATTAGCATCGGCATGTGGGACTTCATGCAAAAACAATTTAGCAACATTAATTTAGAAAACTCCTAACTAGGGCTCTTACCAAAATCAGCAGTTGGTTACCTAAAAGAAACACAATGCAATTTTACAATTTTCCTTTCATATTTACCAATTACGATCAGCATACAAGGAAGTCTTCGTCTCACAGGTACCGTTCTTCGGTCATCATGGGTACGGGATAAAGGGGCAGGGGTGAACGGGGCAAATGTCTCACAGCGGCAAGGTAAAACTATTACTTCATGCAAAAGGATCGAATCAAAGTTACAGTCTCTAGGGCAAGAATCATTTAAAGTCTCTTTCTCTCGATTAGAGAAAGAATCAAAGTCTCTCAAAATGGCGTCGCAGCAAAGTGGGCCATAATAGCTACGAAGTCTGCAAAATGGCGGGTATCAAGCTGGTAATGGCCGCAGTGGCGCATAATGGCTACCTTCTTCTTGTGCACCTGGGTTTTATAGACAACAGTTCAAGTCCAGTAGGGTCTCCATTGGAGGGTTCATAGGTTAGCTTCAAATTGACCAATCAAAAACGACAGTTCTCAAGCTTTTACTTAAGCATACATTATCCTTGGAGATGGGTACGCAGATCGCAACATTGTTTCCCAATTAGCTTACTCTCAGAGCCTCCATTGTCCGCACCTGCAAGTCGACCTTGAATTAAAAAAAAATATGCCAGGCTGGCACTAACTTGAAGATAAGCATGTGAACGGTTTCTGTGGAAAAGTACAGCTTCAAGCAAAAATACACGTTTAATAGCACAGTGGAAAAATACGAGCATCTAAACCGTGAGACCAGGCAACTAGGCCAAAGCCTCTGCTAAAGTAATGCTAAGCTAAAACGTTTCAAACAAGCAAATCGTAGCACACGTTTATGATTATGTCGGATTAGTGCAATTCTAATACACCACGTTATATAAAGCACGCGTATAAATGATGGCAAACTACTCTGAGGGCACATTTTGTCCCCGTACAATCTTTATTAATTCGGTTAAAGTCACACATGATTATTCCAGCACTACGTTTAAGCGTTAATAAATCAAAACCTTCATTTTCTGCTTCATCACTGTGCAGATCCTTGAAGGAACAGTAGAGCCTGCAGCAGGTCTAAATGCAGAGTTTGCATTGAAAGGATCACAAAGAGAGGTAAAGAGCAAAAATGCAGAAATAATCCTGAGAAGGATTAAAGGATGAACCCCTTAGAGGTAGATGGAGCTCTACACTATAAACACACCGAATAATTGTCTTTCGGAAATCGGAACACCTAAATTAGACTCACTTAAAAGAGAGAGCTGCGATAAGCAGACCTGACACCTTTCAGTGCATTTAAAGCTCTATCCAAAATACCAAATGATAATATCGCCTGGCATGGCTCTGATCGCTTTCTGGGATCTGATAGCTAGTAGACAAAGTATTGAACCTTGGATTGAATGCAGGGATCCACAGACAGCAATAATCAGCAGAACACTCTCACTTGAGAGAAAAGAGCACGCTTACCACTGGGCTGAACACCACCTTGGAAGTTAGAATTGACATCATTAGTTCCGCTCACTTCTAAACCAGATAAAACAATGTGTACAGATACTTCAAGTATTTTTTGCATACGGAGCCCTAACCTCTGTTCTCTTGCGCCAAAATGACAGACGTAAAGAGAGGGAAGATTACAGCCAAGAAACAGCAAGGGCAATCTTACATCTTCACCCCATATCATCAGGAAGGGATATCTTTGACAAACACGTCACATTCACGAAGGGCTCAGATATTTGTCAATTCTGCACTCTCAAGCAGAACGGTTACAGACAAAAAAACTGTGATTACACTTAATGAGCAGCTCGTGGTGCAGCTTGCTGAAGTTTGACAGCTGTGCTTAGAAGGTCAGCTCACAACAATCAGGGCATACAATTTAGAGGGGAAAGGCAAAGAGAATGTGTTCTCAAACTATAAACATCATCCAGCGGTCAAGGACTGACACCTCTCCAAGGTCAACTTCACAGGCAGTTTTAGTGTGAATAGATTAGGCAAGCTGTCTTCCACTTAATCTTCTGCTTGCAGTCCTCACCTGCAACAGTTTTCTTTCGCCTCTTATTTGCTGATTTTCTGCTCTTCACCAATCATTGGTTTGTTTTTCTTTTTCTTTTTTTTTCTTCGGATCGTATGGCCTTCTTCGTTTGATCTTGAACTCATAGGGCGTCTTTCTTCCCTTTGCACATTTCCTCTAATGCTTATAACCATCTGTTTTTCTCACCTCTCAGACCTGCTTCTCTTCTCTTTTCTTCTCCCCCTCATATTCTCTCGTGCTCTTATTTTCTCTCTCCTTGCCTTTCATTGGCTGCCTCTATTTCTCTCTGCCTCTCTTTGTATACTTTTATTCTTCTTTTACTGAGGTGGGCTTTTATTTTCTGTTATTCCCCTGGTTTTCCTCTTCCTGGACTGCATATGTTGATTTCTTGCAACGCTATCCTGTTGTTAGATGCTGTTTATTGTAGGGCATGGATGGGTGTTGCCTGTGTGTGTCAGTGATGGTGTGTGCACAGGCATTATTGGTGAAAATAAAGGGCATATTTACAACTTTTTGGTGCAGGGCAGCACCACAAGCCTTCTTGCTGCACTGCCTTACGTCAAAAGAAAAGGGCAGGCAGGTGCCATATCTATACGATATGGTACATTCCTGTCCTTTACCCCCTGCAGTGCTGCACAATGGGCCACCATGTACCAACACATGCATGGTGCAAGGGTGTCTGCGTGCTGGACTGATTGTTTTTGTGCAAGAAGGGACACCTTACTGCACAACAACAATCACAAGAGGCATTTTCCTCTTTCTATGTGTTGTGAAGAATACAGCACACATAGAAAAAAGGGTAGTTCTCCTCGTTAGACCGCCCTTTCGTCTCCCTTGGGGAGGCAAAGGCTTTTGATGCATTCCCAGGGTGATGAAGTCTCATAAACCTGGGAATGTATTCAATGCCATGGGTGTTACGTGGGAACAACCACCGTAATACCCATGGCACTCCTCTCAGAGTGAGGCAATGCAGCGACTTGGGCTGCGTTGCCTCAGTCCACATCCACAAAGCCACGCACAGCCACATAAGGTGCATTTACATGGCCTTGTAAATATGACCCTGCAGTGTGTGCCGCCGGACGAGCACTAAAAGTGACGTTCCGGCAACAGACAGTGGTTTGTAAATAAGCCCCCTGCCTGTGCTGAATTTGCGTAAAAAATTACACCATATTTATACTTTGACGGCAGACCCCACGAATGCCAAAATTCCGCTGTGTACGTCATTTCCTGGATGCCTGAAACTGCCTTGTGTTAATAACATGCAAGGTAGGCGTTCCCGTCCAAAAAATGACTTAAGCACCTGCGCGCCATATTTATCCTACCATCCTAAAATCCTGCACGGCTGGCAGGCGGAGTTGGAAAATGACGCACAGCCTGATTTGCGTAAAAAAATAATGCCTGGGTCAGTGCAGGCTTTAAAATGGGGCAAACACACTAGTACTTAAGGAAAACACACAGAAGCAAGAGCAGAGCTCCAAAAGGAAGACATGGAGGTGCTATTCATCCAGCATGCACAAAGATGCAGAGCACAGGACAAACACCAGCAGCTTCCACCACACCAGCAGGGACCCCAAAGGCAACGTAGAAGGCAGGAGAGGATATTCAGGACCAGAACAATCCTTCTGGGACTCGGGCAACAAGACATCATCCAGATGTACAGACTCAACTGGCAAGCCATTCAGCAGCTGCTGTGCCAAATTGAGCCACAGTTGGCACCCAGCTTGCAGACACCCCACATCATTCCACCAGAGACCAAGCTGCTAGCTGTCCTCCACATGTTGGCAAGTGTCTTGTTTCAAACCACTGGTGCCCTGGTTGCCAGGATCTCACAGCCCTCATTCTCTGCCTTCCTGCCCAAGGTATTGGATGCCATCATCTCCTTCACACCCCGCCACATCAGCTTCCCCGACACACAAAAGAAGCAGCAGGAGACCAAACAGGGCTTCTATCAAATCAGCGGCTTCCCACACGTGCTTGGTGCCATTGACTGCACACGTACGGATTGTGCCACCTGCTGCAACCGAGTATCTATACCGCAACAGGAAGCACACACACTCTATCAATGTGCATGCCATTGTCGATCACCGGGGTTTGATTACCAACATCGTGGCAAAGTATCCTGGGAGTGTACATGATTTATTCATCTTCTGCCACTGCACCATCAATCAACACTTCCAGGATGGACAATATGGCAATTGCCTACTTGTTGGTAAGTACAGAAACCTACTTATATACACACAGCACAGCAACCCTGTAAGACACACAACACATACACCACTACATTGACACATGGCCAGGAAAACACTGTGGTTGTGACACTGTTAGTCATGTTTGATATCCTGACCCAATGGGATACACACCTAGGGACAAATGACAGATGCAAATAAAAACAGATGCCAGTCCCCAGACACAAGGGAACAATTTAAAACCACACAGTGACAATGACATGCCCTTAACTGCCAGTACAACTTGGAAGATTAATCTTACAATATCATATCAATAACACTCAATCACATACCCTTCCAAACAATATGTACAGTGTAAGGGGTACGCAATGTGTTTCGCTGCAGGTATAACACCATGACACACATAGCATGATGATGATGACTCTAATGAATGGGACATGGAATCATTGAGGAATCATTGAGGCTGTACCAACATCTCACATCACTCCTGGGCTGACATTGCCCACTACCAATAAGAAAGTGGACTGTGCTAAGAACTCATATTGATGTGACAATATTGCAAAGTGCACATTACTACACATACGGTTTGAGACAATTACACACATATATACAACAGATGTACAGGCATATGGAACGTCTGACACTTAAGCCATCAACCCCACAACCAGTTAGCCAGCTGAACTGGATCAGATTCAGTAGTGTAGATACATGTCTGAACATGAGTCAACTCGGTAAGGGCAGATAAATAGGTCTGCAGAAAACTTGTCACACATGGGATATTTGTGCATTGTCAATTGTCAACACGTCAGTGCTACCAACTTATGGAGATGTGTTGTACATTGTCACCTAGCCAAATCAAAGGGCCTCACTGATGTTTAACAAATAACATTGCATATGTTAAAGTGGATGGGAAGTCCAGGCAATTTAGATGCAACCGTGTTACCACCACTGTGGAATTGATTCTGTGTATGGAAGTATCATGCCACCCCCAGTTAAGACACATGGACACCTCTTTCACATGACATAATGCATGGGAGTACACAATGTACTGCTAGTCTACAATAATACAGCTGACATCCAGTCAATCAGCCAAACATCCCAATCCCGATGGTACATCCTAGAAGCCTAGGATTCCACACAATAACACAAACACAGATGAGTCACAGACAACACAAGAGAACAACTGCCATGCAAAGTGATAATCATGGTTCAAGCTCCATCAACATTTTTCACTAATTTTTTCTTTCAGCTGATCAGGGGTATGGGATCCACCCATGGATCATGACCCCATTTGCAAACCCAAGCACAGCATCAGAGCGTGCCTATAATGATGCACATCGGCGGACACACACCATAGTAGAGAGGATCTTTGGCATCCTGAAGTCAAGATTCAGGTGCCTTGACATCAATGGAGGCAGCCTCCTACACTCACCTGAAATGGTCTGCAAGATAATTTTGACCTGTGCCATCCTGCACAACATTTGTGTAAGGAAGAACATTCCCCTCTATGAACCAGATCCACAAATGCCTGAAGAGGAGGAAAGGAGGATGTTGTCCATCAACATGGGGGGGACCATACAAACACTGCAGCAGGATTGCATCGGAGACAACACATTGTACAAAACTTCTTTTAACTCTTCTCACCATCACCACTGTCTTACCATATGTCATTAACCACCTATTCTAATCACTAAATCATGGTCTGGGTAATTATTTATGCATCGCATTATCCCTAGGATTCATAATCAGAGTTTAGCCTCATGGAGCATTTCAGATATACAGGTTAGGATACTGAAATATCATATTTGATGGGTATGAATGTACAGCCAACTTCACACACTTTGTAAATGACATGTACCCTCTCCATTTCACATTTGAAGGTCAAGATCAGAGGACCACAGCTATGGCACACATACATGTTGGCAACATGGTTCATTGCAGCATATGGCACACAACTAAGACACCATCATTCATAAGGTAAAAAACTGCTTCATACATGAGGCAGTGGATGTGCTATTGCATAGGTAACAGGAGTGTATGACCAGACCCTTGACAGCAGTAAGTGTGACATCAGCTATCTCTGCAAGGAGTATGTGTGACAAGAAGTCCATGAAAGCTGCAAATGGATAGCATGAGTGCCCCAGGCATGACAAGCATTGCTCACAAGGCATGCCCTGCGCAGTCCATCCCAGGTTCATAAGTCCTGCCACTGCCATGTTTTCAGTCTCTCCCCACCCTTCTCTAGGGGGCCCTGGAAATGGACTATTTGTACCTAGATAATCCTTCATCTACACACACCCAGACCCACATTCTGACTCCAGTGTGCTTCCCTCTTTAGTATGGCATGCCATTGTCATAGTTTATCTGTCTGCATGGACTTCAGGTCAGATAATGCACTGCCTGGTAGTCTGTAGGATCTGTAATGACCTATTCATTGCTTCCCATGTGAAAGGTACTGTTGGCCCTTTGAACTTGCATAGGTAACAGGAATGTATGACCAGACCGTTGACAGCAGTAGGTGTGACATCAGCTATCTCTGCAAGGAGTATGTATGACAAGAAGTCCATGCAAGCTGCAAATGGATAGCATGAGTGCCCCAGGTATGACAAGCATTGCTCACAAGACATGCCCTGCGCAGTCCATCCCAGGTTCATAAGTCCTGCCACTGCCATGTTTTCAGTCTCTCCCCACCCTTCTCTAGGGGGCCCTGGAAATTGACTATTTGTACCCAGATAATCCTTCATCTACACACACCCAGACCCACATTCTGACTCCAGTGTGCTTCCCTCTTTATTATGGCATGCCATTGTCATAGTTAATCTGTCTGCATGGACTTCAGGTCAGATAATGCACTGCCTGGTAGTCTGTAGGACCTGTAATGACCTGTTCATTGCTTCCCATGTGAAAGGTACTGTTGGCCCTTTGAACTTGATTCTCACCTACAGGACTTGTGAGAGACTGAAGCTGCACACACCTGTGAGCACTTCCATGCAGACCAGCCATTTGAACCTGCACTGCCCTTGCTGCTGCCTGGAACAGCTTAGAAGCTGCCATTATATGTATATCCTTGTTATGCATTGCCGTATAAATCACTTGTGTAACACAGGCTTTGGGCGATGGTGTAACATTGCAGCCCACAGGACAAATACAATGTTCATTTTCCACAGTGTTGTTCCAGCTTTTCCCAATCTCAGTCTGCTCACTGTGTATTTGCCATGTTCATGTTAGTTCCTGACAGAGCCTCCATCCTGTTAGCCTGATTGGTTCCTGTCTTTCTGTTACCATAAAAGGTTCCCTGTGGCTACATTTGTCTCATAGTTGCTTTTCATGTCCTCACTTTCTTCCTGGGGTATTGTGTCTGGTAGGTCTACGATGAATCCTCAAATAGATTGTATAGAGTAATCAGTTTACTTATCGTATCATGGTGTGGGACATGTCTTCAAATAGCCTAATCACGGCCCATCCCTTGTCTGGGTTTCATGTATGCATGAGTGACAAACAGTGACAGTGTACCATGGCTGTATGTATGGATTGGGTATGGTGCCTCCAGCACAACAAACAATGTTTACTAATGTGCATGAAAGGACAAAACATGTTTGTGCACTGACAGTCCACACACAGATTCACATCGGCCCCAACCTATTGATGGGGCTTGCATGGTGAATAACTGTGAGATTAATCAGCACAGAGGCACTGATGTTCCCGGTTGCAGTGGGAATTTCAGAGGCCATCCTGTGTACAAATGTTGTGATGAAACCTGCCGGTTTAAAATTACTGATTCATTAACTTTGTGAGCACACCAAGATTGCCCTGTTGTCAGTCTCATAAAACTTCTGCAGTGCCATAGCTGGACTATCCCCATGTGTGTTTTCAATTCCTCTTTGGCTTTCGTTCAATTCTGCTTTGAAGGATACTCTGTTAATGCAGGGAATGGCTCTACAGACTCATGACTAGAACTGCACGTCACTGTGACAACATGAACCCCAATAATGACACAAGGTACACATGGCCACACACTTGAACCGGACACCTTTGTGCAATTAACCACTGGAAATATGTGAACACATGCTGCTTGGTCTGCGGGTCCTCCACTGCCACAAGAGAAACATAGGTCATTTATATGACTCAAACTGTGGAGTGGCATTACATTTTTGGATTGGTTTTGGGACTCTGTCTCACAACACTGTACATACATAGCATTTTCAAATGCCTGATTCATGGGTAGTATCCAAACAAGTGACCAGGAAGTGGTGTCCAACATTCCAGTACATGTGATGGCTTAGTCTTGTACCATTGTCATTATCACCCGTCCTCTATCTATCCTGTGCATAGTTTGTCATGGGAGATGCTTTTGTCCCAAAAGTCAGGGAAGTTCACAAGGCATTTGTTGCTACATGCATGACAAACACATTTCCTGACTCATTTCCACACTGAATAGCATCTGATGGTTATCCACATTTACAACACATGCATACAAGCACATTTATGAAAACACTTCTTGTGATGTTCACACAGAGGGCCAACTGAAATTGAAATAGCCAATTCACAGACTTTGACACACAGGTAATGAGTTAATGTATTATGTTGCGTAGCCTTGCTATCCTCTGTTGATGTACTACCTTCTCAAACTGGGTAATACCATGTTGTATTCCAAAAGTTTGGGTATCTATTGCATCAGTGAAGAGTGCTAATCCGGTACAACAACTAGAGGATCATGGTCCGCAGTAGTGTGATCTGCCACATGTGCCCAAACACTGGAATACACAACGTAGGTGCAAACAGCCTATCTCTGTATAGTTACAGCTGTCATGTACTATACAAATGTGAGAAATGACTCAAACCAAGTAAAAGACAAATTTTTAGGCATACGCGTAAAAAAAATGCATATGTGTAAAAATTCACTGCATATGCGTAGAAAAATGACTCTCACAGCCATGATACACCCCTTGGCCCGAGTGGTAATTCCTACACTGTACCCCATGAAATAGGTTACCAATGCAAAATATTTGGAACTATGGATGTGGGGTAATTTTTGAACATGTGCGTCAAAAACATTGGCACACAGACTGTGAGTGTCATAATATTTTGATGCATCATAATAAAAACGCACTGCATTTGAGGAAGGAAGTGATGTAATAGGATATCCTGTTTACAGAATTGGTACAGTGGGTGTACTTTCACTTTCACTTTGCAGTCTGTGATTTTTCTAGACTGTGTGGCTGTGCTTAGAGTTTTGTCCGTCCCAATTGTGATTTTGTCTCCTGTGTGCCATCCTATGCCATCCTATTTGTCATCTGTGTTATTTGTAATTGTCTCAGGTGTTCATTATAAGTGTTTATTTGTCATTTTTGGGTCTAATTTTGTCTTTGTACTGTTGGGAGTCTGTTGTGAGTATTGTTAGTTTGGGGATAGTTGGGCTGTTTTAGGGTTACTTTTATTTCATTTTCCTCCCTCCTTTCCCTTTGTTATTCTCTGTGCCCTTTAATTTTCATATTATTTCTCTCATGTTGGGTAGGCCACGTCTGGGGAGAATAGGTGAGGAGGAGCTAGGGCATTCATTTGGCTAGTGTGCCACTTCCTCCCCTTGATGATCGAAGCAGGTGGCAGGGTTAAACAGGGGTATCACACAGAGGTGAGGAGGCTCTGGTGGTCAAAGGTATTGTACCATCTGCATCGCATCTGCAACACACCGCGTAATGACCACCAACTAAAGCACCACTTGGATTACCTTGTTGCCAGAGAGCAAGACCTGCTAGACCACCTGAGTATAGTGATTGGTGGCCATGTTGGTGAGTACAATTCAGAGTAATTTGCACATTTAAATGCTCTGTAGTGACAGTAGCAGATTTGTTGTTATGCTGCAGGCAATGTTTTTGGACATGTGGAATGCAAGTTAAACATACAGTGGCACTGAGTTATACAATAATTGGCACACATTACTGTCATTTGTTGATGCAACAGCTGCACTAAGTTACAAAACACAACTGGAGCTTGTAAATTAGTGCTGCCTTCACATCAATAGATGATGCTAATGCGGCTCAAACATATGTTTTAACCATGGTCTGTGAGTGTACCAGGAAAGAGATGTTTTTCACCAGCTAATTCAAAGAATTAATATGTTCCCCAATTATTTTGAGTACATGTCTGAACTGTATTTTGGCCCATGCATACCAATTTCTTTCTAACCTCAGGTAATATCTTAGGCTGATAGTTTGACTTGGTTGTGACGCAATTAAATTAGAAATGGTTGCCAAAGTAATGCACAGAGGTTCATTTCTAAATAGTGCTACTTCTATTGCTGCAGCATATAACATGAAGCAAATGATACAAATTGAGGGATACCAACTATCCCTGGCCCTCTGTTCATTGTACCTGTGTGTTTTAAATTGGTCCTGGGCACAATAGCTGAAACAGACCTAATGCATTTCCCATCTGTGTTACTCTATAGCCATGCACTTCCCATAAGTTATGGGGTCATCATGGGACACCTGATGTTGGGGAATGCATGGTCACAATGTATTGCATGCATGATGTCGTGCAAGGGACCCCTGACCAATTCCATCATACATATAAAGTTCCCTGATACTTTGCTAGTTTCGTTTGGTACAACCCTGCTGATCTAGTGCAGCATATGTACAATAACTAACTTCCCAGTATGGAGGCTATCACAGACATGGGTGTATGCTAAGATCAGAAGACCAGCATTCCTGTGACTGCTGCCATTCCAAAGGTACATACAAATTTAAACCTACATCATCATGATTGACACCTTGGTACATTTGCTAAACCATGTTTTAATAATGTGACAGTGTAAGTTTGCTGTATACCCCTGATCTCTCAACTTGGTAAATGTAAGATGATGAATGTGGCTAACTGTGATTTCCAAAACCCATTATGGGTACACAGGGCAATGAGTGACACATTTCAGGTGCAATGACACCTGTGCCCATGCATTCTGTCATGGATGACCACAATATACACTGTCAGCATATATCTCATTGTTGTATTAAAATATTAAAAATGGCCAATCCATGTCTTGCCTCAAATTGTCACCAAGTAACGCACAGGATCCCTGCCATTATGGTGTCATAGGGGGCATATGTGGCTCAGGGTACACTGTTAATGTAGCATATGTAACCTACACACAACACAGGCTCTACATGTAAGGGACCATAGAAAGCATAATAAATCATGACCTTAAATCAACCCACATGAGCATCACACAGCAACTGATTGTCCCTTGATGCACAAGCCACAATACCTGAGTGACTGGTATTGCAGTGCTCCAGGAATGTGGCTTTGCATGTCTCTCATTACTACAAATGATGAGAGGATTACACTCCATAAATAAGTCTGCAACTAATTGATGGAGCATGTTTGTCACCACATGATAGTTAGGGCCACTGCATGTGTGCAGATGTCTGTGTATCACCCACTGGAGTGACAGGGTCTATATATGTTTGCAGCGGTATGTATGTTGGAGTATCTTCATGCCTGAGAGGCTGGACTTTCATATATAATGTTACACACAGTAATTTTATTTGAAAGTGTTGTACAATGCACAGACATTGAGCACATTTCTCCCTTCCATGCTTTACAGGTGGACCTGCCCCCTACACAATTGGCGAAGGGGCTCGATTTGCGGACCCAGACATATCCAGTAAGTGTTGATATTTCTGTTCTGTGTTGTGTTTGCAGCTGTTGTGTGATTGACACCTGTGTGTTGGACACATAGCAAGGTATGATGTGCTGGCACATGATCTGATATGTAACTTGACTGGAGTTTCACTTTTTTTCCATATTTGAGTTGGCCAACCAGTAGCGTATAGTGATATTTTGGATTGTAGTGCAGCCCTGTAGGCATGGCCATGTGAATAGGGTGACATTTGTCGTTAACATATTTATAAAGAAAATTTAGCAGAGGGCCATATTCATGATTTAGTCAGCAAATCAGACCCTGAATCTCACAGAATAGGGATGCCAAAGTCTGACCCACAGACTTGAGCCTCCCTGTTCACTAATGAACATGTTCAACTGTAGGTTTGACTTCCTAGCAGCATGTAGCTCCACATGTTGTGCTATGTGTATGTGGCACTTGAGTACAATGTCTAGGTGTGCATGCAGCTCATGCCCAGATGTGTGATGGCATCTATCTGCTTGTTGCAGGACAGGTATTAGTGGTATCAAATGATGTTGACAATTGTCTGCAATTACAAACATTAATGTGGATGGGATTGTCCAAGGTTTGTGTCTATTCTAGTTGGACACCCTCCTTACCTGTGGTGGACCGCCTGAACCCAAGTACAGCTGTCCAAAGCTTCCTGGGTGTCCTTGATGTTTGTAAGTATGTGTTGTTTGTCCATCCCCCCCGAGGCACAGGCTTAGGGTTATGAAATGTGTACCTAGGTGTGATGATCCCAGTTTAGTACACAGGACTGTAAATCTGTAAATCACTTGTCTAAACCTAGGATACCCACTCTTGATTAGCAACAGCATACCATCCTGGCAATTCCATTTACAAATCACAGATCTTGTGGCCCTTGATTGTTATCCAGAAGATAGTTATTAGTTGGCCTGTCACATGTGGAGGACTTGCAGCATTTTTTACGTGACTAATGGCTGAACAATGATGCATAGGTCACTTAAGTTGGTACATATCTTTTGGAGCATTGCTGTGCTGTTAGATAGGACATGTGTAGGCTGCATTGGCATGCACTTCCTCAGGGAGAATCTGTGATCTGCATGGTGATATGGCCTGTTTCAGCTGCATTAGATACATTGTCTGATTTTCATCAGTAGCTATATATCACAAAATGAAGTACCTAATGTTTGGCTTTATCTTGTTTAACAGCAGCCAATATGGATGCCAGCCAGATCCGTGAATTTCAGTCGCAAGCGACGTGTTACCGCCACATTCTGGATGTGGAGTCTGGTTTCCACCACATGGCACTGCGTTATCGCCATGAAAGAGCCTCAGGGGTGTGGAGGTCATTTGCCCAAGGGGGCCCTTCGGTGTCCGCAACAGCCGCCACTACCAGCACCACCACTGCAACCCAGGTGGCGCTAAGGATGATAGCCACCACTGCAGGACCATCAACTTCCTCAGCTCCAGGACCACTGACAGCAGCACCTGCACCTCCCACTTCAAGCATGGCACCACCAACCGGACAACCCTCAACAAATGGCACTCAGACCACCCCTGCTGCAGTCATTGACCCTGGTGATTTTAGAGCTATGCAACGTGACATGCAACGAATGTTGCGCATACTGAAAGGCTGCAGCAGGAGGTGTCACAAATAAATAAGAGGGTGTGTGCCATTAAGAAGACCCTGTGGAGGGCGAATTTGTGAATCTGATAACCTCACCCATGATTCCCTCCCTCCTCTTTCCTGGTTCTTTTAATTAGTGGGTTTAGGGGGCTTAGTGTTAGGTTAGAATAGGCTGTTAGTTTAGTTAGTAGTAGTGGGTTGGGGGTATGATATTTTTACATGTTTGTTTAATGTATGTGGTTGGGTGGTTGCTGGATGGTTTAAAAAAAAATCCAAAAAATATATATTTGTTTAGTAAAAGATAGTATGTGTTTAGGTTAGTATATGCTGTCCTCCATGTGTCCCGTCTTATAACGGGGTGGGGGGTTGATGTTTAGAGTGTTTGGTTAAATGTGATAAGTAAGTTTAGCTTAGGTTAGTTAGGGCCAGTTGTGGGTAATGGGTAGTTAGGATAGGTTAGGTTAGTTAAGGTGTTTTCCCTAGTTTTAGTTTCCTTTTTTACAGTTAAATAAATATTTAGGTACTCCTTTACAGTATTTGGCATATGCTTGGGGATCAGGGCCTTGGCATGGGTGAACAGTGTCAATTTAGTATTTGCATTTGTGTTCCATCCTGCATCCAAATCCCAATTGAGCTGTCACATTGGCAGCTACACCAAAGCTACTTCTCTCTGCATCTGCCATCCATTGCACCCACCACTTAAGGCTACTATGGATCCAAATGTGTTGTTAAGTTTGGATGTATGTTTTCAATCTGACATACTTTGAGACCAGATTGGGTATTGAGGACACTGTGTTACGTCTGCCTGCAGCCTGATGTTCATGTGAACCCTGAGAAGGTGATTGATGGTATAATCTCATGTAGTATAGTATACATAACTCACACCTATCATTTGTTACATTCTACAGCCAGGTTACTTATTTGTACTTACAATCATACACATCCATTCCTGCTGTATGGTGTGTGTGAGGAACAATTGGTGTCAAATGTCACATATGTAAAGATTGTCTGGAAGAAAAATTAGAAGAGAATATTTTTCTGCTTAGATGTCCCTAGAAGAAGAATTATTCTGTCCAACACAGCATTATACTGTAATTTTTCTATTTACGTCAGAAATAACCCATAGGAAGGACAGATGATAGTACAATCCAGACCACAGTGCATAGTTATCAGCCCACATTATTTCAGGCCAGTTGTATTGACATTTTATAGGCATTGACATGAGGCAAACATCACTAATCTCCCTCACATTTGATGTGTCACATTACACAGAGACAAATTGGTTGTGTTAGTGCTATTCATTTTAAAGTGCTGTAGTGCTATTTTACATGGTCCAGGATTGGGAGTCCATTAGTGTGACACCTTCCATTGTGACCCTGCACAAGTGCAAATAGACATGTCATTGGGCATGCTGGGATTAAGTGTCATACAGTGCAGAGGGAGAAGAATTGCCAATGAGGTAGTGAGAGACAATCACAGGGCATAGTAACAAGATAAACCATGGGCTGGAGAACAGTGCATGTGAGTAGCTGTTGCAAGACTGGCATGTTACAAAGCACAGGACCTTGGTTATAAGTGGCCATGTGGCATGGACTTGTGCTACCGTGTACTCTTATGGGTGAAGATGATCTGTTCCATGTCTTCATCTTCTGATTTGTGTGTCGTCTCCTCTGCCCTTGGTGGTGGTGGGTTTGAAGGGACAACACACACTTCAGTGTTTGAAGACGTGGAGTCAGAAATCCCGGTAGCTGCCAATTGTGAGGCTTTTAAGGGCAGTACTGCAGCAAGCAGGAGCTGCTGGTTCTTAAGGATAGCAGCTACATCACTGTGGTAGGCAGCCAGGTCGGCCCTGAGGGGCTCAATATTGCATTTGTGCATGCAGTGAAAGGTTTGTTGTTGGAGGTGTTGTGTCAACTCTTACAGCTGTGCTGATTTCCTTGGCACTTTTTTCAAGTTCTTGCAAGATTGATTTTCGCCCTTGCATGGCTGCTGCCTGTTCTGCAGTTGACATCATGCACGAACGCACACCCTCTAGGCTGGCTGCCATATTTTCCATCCCCACCCGCACCTCCTTGGCCAGCTCCCACTGTGCTCCAACTACAGTTCTCTCAAAGCTGGTGCCAGTGTCTTCAGAGTCCTCATCTGGGTTGGAGCTGGCAGGTCATACAATTAGGGTGGTGGGTGGATCCTCTGTGATGGCTGCTGTATCTGTGCTCATCCTTGCGACTGTAGGTGGGGTCTGGAGGGTTCCAAGGACATCTTGGAAGGTCTGCTGGCTGATTTTTGTCAGCTCATCCTGCATGTCATCAGGGAAGTCCAGGACAGGCAAATTCCCAGGAGAGCCATCGTCCTCTGCAATGAGATATGGTACAATTAGTGTATCTGTGTTGTGGCATTTGTAATGTGACATGCCTGACTTCCTAATAGTTGTTTCTGTCATTAATATTAGCAATCTCCCAGGTCTATGCCCCACCTGCATGTCACATGTAGTGTGGGCAGTTTGGGGCAATGTCAGCATCATATCCTCTAGGTGTAGGTTCTTCCCAAATTGTATGTTGCCACCTTCTTGTCCTATTCATCCCACCGTCTACTTCCATTCTCATGTTGTGGCCTTGCACTGGCTGTAGGTGTGCTGATGGCACTTGCACCACACTTAACAATGTGGAACTGCCCCAGTCTCAGATATTTCACATCCAGCTAAATGTTTCTGAGACCTAGCATATACTATGAATAGCATTGGAGTGGCACACTTCAGATGTCAGCACTGGTAGTGTGTAATGTTGATGTTGGGGAATGTGTGCTACATTGGATTGCACTGATGGTCCTAGCAGTGTTCCAGTTCCTCTTCCGATTGTGCGGGTGTATTTCACTAGCCAGTTACATATGTCCTCCCCCAATGCTGTTGTCTGAGCAGTAGAACAGTAGAATTATTGTGACCCAGGCACAGGGTGGACCCTGACATATGCAGCATGGGTATGACATTACTGCTGTGTACTTCATAATGTTTATGACAAAGGCTGATGTTTATAGCGACTATGGACATTCACATTTGTCTGGTTTGGCACATTATGATTGATTTCAGGGGATTGATAACGTTGTCATCCTGAACCCTCTAATTTGGATGTGTTTGATCCATGGGCACTTAACTGCCATTAGCTACTTGACCTGCGCACACAGCAGAGGTGGTAGTGGCAACTGTTCTCAATGTTAAATTCCACTTGTGGATATGGTCTGAGACTATTAATTGAGCCCTAGTTCATGTAGTGAAAATACCAGCTGGCATGTGGCAGCAGGCCAGTTTTACATTGTACCCTAACCTCCTGGACTGACTTTACCTTTCCATCATCCTTGGCATGGCAGCATAGCCCACTGCTAAGGTTGTTGGTGTAGTGTAGTACTGTGCCCCAGGTTTCCTCTGAACAGCCCATGCCCCCGTGCCATGCCCCTTTGCCCATTCCTCTCCCTGAATATCATGATTTCCATGCATTGTGTAGTAGGTAGGTTCCCCCCCTGCTCACAGTTTACAAAGAGCCATTTTTGTTCCCCATGCGACTTACCCTGCATCTGTGTTGTCTCCTGGTAGTCTGCGCTGTCCTGTCCTTGAATCCCTGTGACGATATCCTCAGGGATGACTGCTGCCACCATCTCCTCCATGTGGTCCAGGGCCTCCTGAGGTGCTGGACTCCCACCTCCAGTCTGCAGTGCTGCCTTCCAGTTCTTTGCCATCTTTTCCTCGGTCCTGAGCTTGAAGTCATGCCAGCGTTTCGTGCACTCAATGACTGTTCTCCGTACTTCAGCCACACTGTTTATCTTGTCCACAGTTTGTTCCCAAATTGCCTCTCTCCTACCAATTGGCAATCTAGAGGTGACAAAAAGTTGGTCCTGGTGTTCCGTCACCTCTCTGACCAGTATTTCCTGCTCCTATGCACTGAACCGACACTTCCTTTTCTTCTTCTCCCTCTCCTGGGTCTTGTGTGGATCCTCCTGGCTGGTTTCTGGTCTATTGTCATCTTACTGGGGTCTCTCGAAGCTTCTGGGATCCATTTTGGCTCTCCATTGCATATTTTGCAGTGTTTGCACTGCTTTTTGACACAATTGCATCACAAAAAAACTGCGTTTCCGGTTTGCGACATCGTAAACAGGCTCAAAATCATTTTCGCCGCATCAACGTCGTTTTTCTTTACGATGTGACGCATTGGTTTGAGTAAAAAAAAAATGACTCACACCGGTAGTTTGTGCCGCCGTGCGTCAAAGTATAAATTTGATGCCCGAGTGGCGCAAATAAATGGCGTTAGCCGGTGTTACAGTTTTGCAGCTGGTTGGTGCAGTTTTGCGTCAGAAAGTATAAATATGGCCCTAAGTGTCTATATTTCAGGAACAAGTTAGCTAAAGAGGAATTCAAATACTGCCATCAGGCGCCATTTTAAGTAATTGTATTGTTAACCTAACTAGATGGCGATCTTAACTAGCTGCGGGAAAATTCAGACAGTTTTTTCATGCGTAACACGCAAAATTGACAAGAAAGTAACCTGTATTTTGCGTATCATAGATTACATTGATTTTTATAAACCTTCTACACGAGGTATGTCCTCGGGTAC
Source organism: Pleurodeles waltl (assembly GCF_031143425.1). Classification (NCBI taxonomy): domain Eukaryota; kingdom Metazoa; phylum Chordata; class Amphibia; order Caudata; family Salamandridae; genus Pleurodeles; species Pleurodeles waltl. The sequence continues at coordinate 1,423,987,383 of NC_090440.1, read as the reverse complement.
AAATGTTATGCAAGGTACCAGCACAATGTATTTTCAATCAAGTCATGTGATGCATGTTTTAAACGTAGTGCATGCAGAAGTACCTATTTCACAATTTTCAGTTAGACATTTTTGCTTTAACAGAAATCGCACATAAAACATAAGTTCCTCAGCTTAGGTGTACCCTAGTAATTGGGAGTTATGTGAAGTGGCTCTCATAAAAAAAAGAAAATCACCTAAACCTAATGTCAACATATAGAGTACAGTAGGTTGAAGCAAAGGGTGAGTGAAGTTAATACGCATACCTGTAAAGTAGGTCAAATGTTTGTTCTTCAGAATTAAGTGAGAAGAATGACTTCACAAAGACACAGGGCCAGATTTACTACAAAATGACAAAGGCGGTGATTCTAACCGCGGCGGGCGGCGGTCGCCGCCCGCCATGCGGTTACCGCCAAATGACCGCACCGCGGTCACAAGACCGCGGCGGCCATTCTGGCTTTCCCGCTGTGCTGGCGGGCGACCGCGAAAAGGCCGCCCGCCAGCACAGCGGGAAAGACCCAGCAACAATGAAGCCGGCTCCGAATGGAGCCGGCGGAGTTGCTGGAGTGCGACGGGTGCAGTAGCACCCGTCGCAAATTTCAGTGTCTGCAAAGCAGACACTGAAATTCCTTTTGGGGCCCGCTTACGGGGGCCCCTGCAGTGCCCATGCCATTGGCATGGGCACTGCAGGGGCCCCCAGGGGCCCCGCGGCACCCCCTACCGCCATCCTGTTCCTGGCGGGAGACCCGCCAGGAACAGGATGGCGGTAGGGGGATTCTGCAGGGCAGCGGGAAACCGGCGGGAAACCGGCGGGAGACCGCCGGTTTCCCGCTACTGACCGCGGCAGAACCGCCGCGGTCAGAATGCCCAGCGGTGCACCGCCAGCCTGTTGGCGGTGCTACCGCGGTCATTCGCCCTGGCGGTTTTTACCGCCAGGGTTAGAATGACCACCAAAGTGTAGTGTTGCACCAAAATTTGCAGCACACCCCTGTGTTTTCCCCTGCGCCAGCGCTAAATATAGCTGCCAGCGCCAACACGGGCATACTTGCACCATAGTGCAAGGGTGTCTGCGCTGAAGGGAATGATTGCACATAAACAATCTACAATGGCGATTTGGCACTTCTATGTGTGCTGCAGAATGCAGCACACCTAAAAGTAGCAAATTGTCATTTTTGAATAATTGTTTATGTGCAGAAAGGGACACCTTCCTGCATATAAACAATCATTCATAGCCTTTTGCTCATTTTATGTGTGCTGCACAATGCAGCAAACATGGAAAAATCAAAAACTAGGAGTAATAAAAGTAGTCCTCTTCTTTGCACCATGCTAACGCCACCCTGGGTGGTGTTAGTTTTTGGCGATGCCATAAATTTGTGACTTCTTGTAAATCTGGCGCAGCCTCAAAAGCAATGGATGTTGCGGTAGAACACCCACACGAACACCTATTGCACGCCCCTCTGACGCAGAAAACTGCATCGGAGGGGACCATATTTACAAAGTGGCAGTAAGCCACAAATGTGGTCCAGCGCCGCCTTGTAAAGGTGGTGCACTGTACAGCACCACTGAAGCTTCACAAGAAGTGATGCTCCAGTGGAGCAAAGGCCTTGTAAATCTGGCCCATAGTTTCAGTTTCTCCACTGGGGCAGATTCCTTTAGGAAAGATGTCCTGCTGAACATAGAAGGACTAAAGTAAACTGTTTTTTTTCCACTTTTACAGCGATACAGCAATGAATCTCGTGAGCTGCTCCCCACTAGTGCTTTTCCCAGAGGTCTTCAAAGAGACTCGTGTCAGTAGGACAATGAGACATGTATGAACAACAATGCTGGAAACCTATAATAATAAGCTGGCAAACAGGCAGTGTTCATAGATCTGTGCAGCCACTTTTTTTTTTAACTCATTTTTACATTCACTAGACTTTGGCTGGCAAATTTGAAGTTGCTTTATTAAATTGGAAAACTGAAAACTCTAGGACTTTGAACAGCAGTAGACCGGTACTGGCTGTAGTCTATCTAATGGCTTTGGTATTGTAATTAGGCACAGGGAAATGGAAAATTCTCCTCTCTACATTGTTCTCTATTAATTTTTTGGGAAGCTCCTAAACCTTAATCTGTCTACCCGTCAATTATTCGTTTTCTCTGTGCTGGATTTTTTGGGTTGAGATTTTTACTCACTTCCAGGTCACAGTTTGTGTGGTCGTCATAAAATAGCTACATTTAAAACGCTTTGTCCAAAAGGTTGAGATTTGTTTTGGTCCGGATAGTGAACTTCTATCATCTGTGTACAGCCACCAAAATATTTTGGATATATGTAATTTGGTCTACTGCAAAAACAAAATTGATAACACTGGCTATGGCAAATCGTCTGAGGGCCCAGAAGGGGTGTGCGATGTTGAGATGTGGAGGCCCCTCGGTAGTTAGGGGTTTTTGGGCTTCAATTGTATCCTTAATATATTGGATCTAAAACTGTGCACCACGCACACTTTATTATCACTCGAAAATTGCCAGGTACGAAAAGGAAAGTGGGCTAGACTAGAAGCTCAGCACACATTAAAGATGATAGTAACACCCAATGACGCTACCACTTCAGTCACTGCTTTTATTTTTTAAAGGAGAAATGCTTTATTCTATGCACACCAAGTACGTGAAAATGCAAATGAGCATGGAGGAACAACAAACAATGTAATAGAGACTATACGCAATAAGCAGACCTCAACCTTTAGGCGTTAACAAAAGCTTTTTAATCAATGACCTACTATTTATTGGCTTCAAAATAGGTTTTAATAATCCATCACCCCTTTCCCTATAGTCAATGGCAGAGGTTTCGTTCACAAAAAAATAGGGCCAGTGGCAATTATTTTCATTTTATTCTGTACAATCAATCATCCACTGCCTTTGACATTGGCAGTCCGTGTCTTTGGCACACAATGAAGTGAAGAGTAAGTGTGTTTGGGCCATGAGGTAGAGAGCACCAGGTAGGACGGCACCGCTATGCCTCAATCAGCGCCATAATCCGTTTGAGTTAATCAGAGTACTTGCAGGCAGGCTGGGACAAGATAGCTCCCTGAATTCTTTTTTTTTTTTTTCTTCTTCTTTTTTCTTTTTTTTATATGTTTATTGAGAAGTACATGTCAATATACAGACTGTGTTAAATAGAGAAACAATACATCAAATTATGGCCATATATGAAAAATATTATTAAATATTAACTTCTCAGATTTCTAAACACAAAAAAAACCCACAAAAAAAAAAACATTATACATATATCAGTAAATGCAATATATGAGATTATTTATAAGGCATCCAACTGTGCATTAACTCTTAGAAGTAGACCTATAACAGAAAATCTGGAAAGAAAGAATTATGCAATATGTATTAAACCATATATTATAGGTTGTTAGAAGACAGTCAAGATAGTAATATCATGCAAATCCACATATATAACATTTCAAATGGAGATATTCCTGCCAATTCAACAGCGTTGAATTGGTGAACATTAAGTCCTACTTAAAATAACAGTGTTAATGGGCGAGATGTCAATTGTCTTAATAACAGCATGACTCAAAACAATAACAAAAAAGTCTTAATAAAGATAGGAGACAAAGAATGAGAAAACGTTTATGTGTGAATATTAATAGAATATGTATTAGCTAGAAAGGGTTTCCAAATTTGGATGAAAATCCCAACATTATCTTGCAATCTGTAAATCAGCTTTTCATATGATGCCATGTTATACATTTCAATAAGCCATTCATCATGTGTAGGACGTTGTGGTGTTCTCCAATGTCGTAATATACAAATGTTTGCTACAGTGAGTGCAATAGCAATCAATCATTTTGTATGGTTTGTTAGATTTGGGAGATCAGTAACATCATGTAATATAACTAATTTTTCTGTTAAAGGAATGGACACATGTAAAGCTCTGTGTATAGAGGAAGATATAGAAGACCAGTATTCCGTCAAAACTGGACATTGAAATAAAATGTGTAGGATATCACAGTCCTCATGAGGACACCTCCAACAGGTAGAATGGTGTAGTAAACCTGCTGCCTTGATTTTTTGTGGTGACCAGTACCAATTATGAAGAATTTTGAAAAGAGTAAATTTCATTCTTGCCTCTCTGATTCCTTTATCCATGTTCATAACAACATCCGTCCAGTCCTCATTGGAATACGCTACATTAAGTAATCCTTGCCATTTGACGTGGAGTTGTGCTAGTAATGGTGATGAATGTAGTTTATGCACAATGAGATTATAAAATCCAGAGACCGCTCCTTTCAATTTCCCCCAAGTTTTTAAGTATTGTACGACTGGGGAATCCTCAGGTATCCACGGAAATGGACCTAGTCTACTAAGTAGAGCTTGTTTCAATTGTAAGTATTTCACCTTTTGAGAGCTAGGGAGTTGAAATTCTATCTGAAGCATCGTAAAGGTTTTAAGCTTGCCTTCCAAAGTGAATAAATGATCCAGCATTAGAATACCTGCTCTCTCCCATGTATCCCAGGAAATTGTCTGTTTCCCTATTCTAATATCAGCGTTATGCCATATGGGAGCCTTATTATGTAGCCTTGGATTACTCTTAAGGAGTTTGTGGGAGTGTATCCAAATCTTAAGCATAGACTGAATAATAGGTTAGAACTTTATAAAGCAGGTGATTTATGAGTATAAAACATTTGCAAACCTGAAGATACCTGCAAAGATTGCTTTTCAATGAGAACCCATAGTGGGGGGTCATCCTGTATAGGCCAAAGATAAACCAATTGAGATAAATGGAGGGCTGTATAGTAATGTTCAATGCATGGTAAACTAATTTGCAGTCCACTTATCCATGCTCAGAAGCTCACTTAGTTTATGCTGCCAATGCAGGTGGGTCGACACCTATCTGTTCCCCACTTTGACAATATGACTTGCTTTGCTGAACAGAGGGTGAGGGTGATAGCCCTTGCCCTCGTTGATCGTAAGGAGTATGTTAGTGTATTGAAATGATCCAACAAGATGTAGGTGTGGGACCTGGATCAGTGTTGTACATCTTATTAATATCTGCCAATATATCCGTCCAATATTATTGTCTTTTAGGGCAATGGCAGAGAATATGTGTCAGTGTGCCTAGATGTCCACACTGCCTCAAGCAGCCATCATCACTTCCTGTTTCCATCTAGCTATTCTAGCGGGCGTGTAATACCAATAAAGCAAAAACAATGTAAAGGTCTCATACAAGCAGATGTGTGAGTTCAGTGAAAGATGTCCGACCACTCTCTAGGGGCGAAGATGTGTTCACAATCTAGTTCCCATCGCCGTTGTGCCGGGGCGTTAGTATTAGCTGTCAGTGCGGTAAGGATACCTGGATGCCAGACAGGAGGCCTTTGTCTGAATTATAAGTGAGAAGCCATTCCTCAACAGGTGAGGGCATGCGACCATATGTATGACTGCGTGGCCTAGTGGCTATTGGGGACATACTATCAGTGTGCACTAGGAAGGACACTATAATTAGTTGGGGTTTGTGCAAAGTCCATAATGCCATCTTGATCAAATAAGTCCCCCACCCTCTTACAAATAGCATTTTACCACTTTGCGAATGCAGTTTCCTGAGTGGCCAGCAGGAAGTCAGGATTTTTCAGAATTGGTGTAGGAGGTGATAGGCAGGTAGAACGCTGCTTAGCCAACTGTAACTTGTCCTAGATCTCCACTGTTGCCCTAACTATGGGGGAGATTTAGACCCTTGATTGCTGGTGTGGCTTGGAGAACCATGGTACTTTCCTATCTACTGCTTAGTCCATAAGGCATCAGTGCTTCTCAGTGCCAGGCTTAGACCAATTTATGTTTTTTTATGTGGTTTGGAGGGTTTGCCAGCTTGTATTACTGGTGATATCACTGAACACATCCAGGGCAGGTTAAGGATCAAACATGATCTAGGTTGTCTTGAGTCAAAGCAAGGGCACACACAGAGTTCTAGGGATGTGGGGCTGACTGTTCCTTGTAGAGGTCACCCTCCCTCTGTGGGCCTTAATGTGATAGTGGAGAGAGAGATCATTGCTTCCTTACATGGCAGGTTCCTAAACTGTGATATCTTCTTGTAGACAACTTGTCTTGTAGACAGTGTTCCACTCCTAGCACCCTCTTGCACAATAGTTGACTTCCACCTTCAAGTCACATTTAAGTAGAACATCTAGCACATTTGTGGACCCTATGTTTCATATACAGCTCCTAGTCACCATGTAACTGGGTAGATGGGTCCACAGGGTAGGTACTCATCAGAAAAATGCAGTCTGCCATTTTCCATTAACCAACAGGAAGTTTGTCCCTTTTGTAGGATCTTGTTGCAGGTTATGTTCACAACCAGGCTTTCAAAGACACATCCTCAGAACTCAAAAAATGCTATTGCTAATGCTGTGTTGTGGATCCTGGACACAGATCCATGAGAAAAACTTTGACTTCTGACTTGGGGTTTATATTGAGTCCTGGACAGCAGGCAACAATGTTGTTTACAGAATCCTTATCTGTTTTGAGTTATTTCTACTTTTTGGGTTGTTGAACATTTTCATACGATCTGCACAAGCCACAGACTTTAACTTGCATAATCAGCAGAAAGTGGCAGTGGGTATGTCCTGCCTTCAAGTAGAACACAAAAATATAAAGAAGAAAGAGACATTCTCACTGTCGACTACACAAATCTCTCTTCGTTGACACCGTTATGCACAACGAAAGCAGGAAGGGGATCTTTGCACTTAAAAGAAAAATTCCACTCCATTATCCAGACAGAAGGGGAAAATTCCACTTCGAAGGCCATATTGCTCAATGTTTTAAGGTGTCTTGCATTCCATAAAAGAACTTAAGCAGAGTATTCTCTATCCAACATCTTGTTATTAATCAGTACACATGATTTCTAAGATGGAGTCCTGTCTAAATGCCGAAAAGTACAGCACATGTAATGCACGCTAACCGTACTTCACATATGCAGAGCAAACATGCAGTCTCCATACATGAGCAAGTCCTCAGTTCAGGCAGATGTCTCATTTGGAGTGGTCAGTTGTCATCTCTCATGTGCATGTGATTGGCCATAAAAGGACACCTCCTTTCTATTGTATTCCTTTTCTGCTTCCAGTGTCAGTCGCTCTGAGTCTGATGTCTTTGAGTCTGATGTGAGGGCTGTTGCCAATCGCTGTGTTGGCAAGCACAAGCAAGATTTCTGAATGCGGATGGTTGCTGCAGGTCGCGACCGCCCATGTTGAGAAAGCTGTCACTCGTGTTGAGAAAGCTGCTGCTTGAGTAGAAAATCTACTCGTGCGGCAGAATGAAGTTAGTGCCCACAGAGAATTTACTGCTGTGACTTACCTAAACTCTGCTTCTTGTGGAACTCAGTGTAGTGCAGCAGAGTTTTTGGTTTTTTTTGCAGAGTTCCACGTAACGGAACTCAGTGAACTGAACAGCACCTTCATTACTTTCCAATATTTCCTTTTAATGTTTTGGCTTTCTATTAGGATGAGCGTTAGGAGATCTAAAGTGAGTTGTGTCTATAGTTTGATTTGTTTTAAATACCTGCAGGATAAACAACAGATGCTTTTGAATACTGTTAGCAGTGCTTTGGATTTGAGCCTCAAATCAAGTTTCATTCAGAGTAGTTTCTTCAGACTCAGGTTACACATCACTGCTTCTGCTACTACAATGAAAACAATGTTTTTGCATTGTGTTGCTAATCTATTTCCTGCTGTCCCATTATTATAACCAAATCATAGAAGCCTCACAAAATGCAAGCTCTCATGTTTTAGGTTATTCTAGTAGCAGAATGTCCTAATTCAACACAGTATCATTGTGTTATGAGATTTCCGACAGATGTGTGGTGCTAAGGTTTATGTCACTTTATGTTTCTTTTTTAACATCCAATGATCTTTTTTCCCTTCAATTTTCCTCCTTGGCGCTTGAAAATAACTTCAATGTTTCATAAATACTATGCAAAAAAAACATGTTACCTTCTCTGGTCTTGCCTATATATTTCTTTGCTCTTTTTTGTTCTCTCCTTAGTAGAACAAGCTTTTCATGTAGTTAGCAGTTTATACACAGGGCCTTGTTTACGAGGATGTAGCAACACAGTGCACAACCGGAGCATCATTTGTTTTACGCTCCGGTGACGCAGTGTTCCAGACCATATTTATAATGCCATGCAAAGCCACCTTGCCTGGCTTTTCATGGCCTTGTAAATACAGTCCCCTTTCATGCATAATACTGCATAAAGGGGTATTCCATGGGTGTTGCTTGGGTTGTTCCCACACAGCACCCATGAAACCAGAAGAAATCTAATGCATTTCCAGATTTACAAGTCTGGGAATGAGTTAGAATCCTACGCCACCTCAGGGACGAGGTAAGAATGATGCAACAGGGAGAAATATCTTTATTTTTCCTCATTTTTTCCTCTTATGGATTATGCAGCACACATAGAAAGAGGAAACACCTCTTGTGATTGTTTTTGTGTAGGGAGGTGTCACTTCCTGCACAAAAACGATCATCCCTGCAACACAGGCATCGTAGCACCATGGAGCAAGGGTGTCTGCATTGGCGCTAAGCAGCAATTTGAGCGCCAGTACTATTTTAACAATTGAACTGCCCTAAAAAGTCCTCCACTCACTGCTACTCTGTAGTTGTAATTTTGCTCCTAAGCCTCATAAGGAAGGGAGCTGCTATGAAGATGCCCATAGCTATTGGTAGTGGTGAGAGCTCTGGACACGTGGCAATATAAATGCATTGATTGGTGGTATGGTTGTTATGAGAATGAATGATTTTGTGACTCTTAAGCCCCTCTTCCCATTGCTGCACTTCTCCAGTCACAAAGTTCAAGTTTTCACCTCCTCCAGGGCATCTACTGACCTATTCCCATGAGAAGGCACTGGAGCAAGATAGCTCTAACTGTCATCACCTAGCCAATTCCCCATCATAGCAATGTGCAGCACAAATGAAAACCAACTTTCTCTATCTCTGGTGCCTGTCTGTCAAGAGACATCCCCAGTCTTACACCCTTGTAATATTACTAGACAGATAAATCGACATGGCAACCGCCAACATGAACAACTATCCCTCTCTAATTATTCCATCACTGGTTAGCTAACTCATCAGAGCAACTACAAGAATATGAAACTATTTTCCATGGCCACATTGCTGATACACACACACACACATTAGTCATATAAATCACCAGAGACAAACTTTGTTCTAGAAATGCAAGACTTAGGAACAGTGAACCATTGCAGCCTGAACTGCTGCTCCTCTGAAAAGAAGAACCACTAAAACCAGCCTATTCACTAAGGAAACATCAACTCATCTTTCATGAATTCTGATCAAAGCAAGATCCTTAGATATCAATAGAATCCATATTTACCCTGCAATCTGACTCCAAAGAGTACTCGCTCTATATCACAGACACTTGGCTGGAAGAACATGGTTTTTCCATTCTATATGTGGCCTGATCAAGAGAAGATGTGTTTAGCTAGTGATGGCCCTAGAACTGTTTTTCAAAAATAATTTGAATAATTGCAAACATCAATGACCACACAACAGTGGTGTGTGAGCCTTTACTTGAATACTGCTAACTTGATCCAACACTTACTGATCACCCCCTCGCAACACTGTTTTTAGAGATGCCCACCTGAATTCTATTTAAGACATCATAAGTCACCACCCAAATCTATTTATGGTGGCCATAGCATTGAGTTCAACAAGCCTCAACTGCATCTTGCTTCATAACCAATTTCTAACCTTTAAAATCTTGACCCCTACCAATGAATTACTGGACTGACCTATTATAAAAGACGTGCTCAGCATGCAATTAAATCCTCAAAATTACCGATCCCACTCTCAATCAAATAATCAGCTTCAACTTCAACATCTCCTTTTCTCCCCAGTCTCCAGTGGCCCCCTTCACAAATACTATGAGCAGTTCACTGCATAGACAATAACTATCTGCACCATGGCCACTGAACCTTCAGATGATTCTGAACAAGTTTTGTCAGTGGTGTTCAAATATTTTCTCAAAGCTCTTATTCTTGAGCCTTATGAAACCTGGCTGTCGTGTTCTGAATTGTTTGGAGTCTATTTAGGAGCCGAGAGGATATGCCAGCACAGAGATAGATTAAGTGAATTGGCAAATAATTATGAGGTTGACATTTTCAAACGTTTTCCGTTACAGAGAAGTTTTAGGGTGCAATTGGATGATGAATCAATTGAGAACATGCGTTATTCAGGAATACAAATTCATCGCACTGAATGAATAAAATGTGTAAGCATATGGACTGAATTTAAGAAATATGAAAACAATTGGTCACAGAACCCTGACAAGAAAAACGAATAGGCAGAAGGGGCTGAGGGGAAAAGAAAGCAAACAAACTACACCTCTTGAAAAAGGGAACTACTGCTTATACTTTAAGAGAGATGCAAGATAGAGGTTATGTTCATGTCCCTTGGAGGAGGGGAGACCTTGCATCATTGCCAAACAAGTTTCCAAAGTTGAGGGAAAGTCCTATGCAATGGTATAAACATGTTGAGAAATTTGTTAAAATGTCAAAGGTGTTGACAACTAATTTAAACATGTTCTTTGACATTGTGGTTCCGATTGATTTGTGGGCAGAATGCAAGATTGCTGTTCAATGTCCGGATGCAGAACTGGCAGGAGATAGTCCTCGCCTCTTGTAATGACTAAGGGGGTCATACCAACCCTGGCGGTCGGTGTTAAAGCGGCGGCCAACCCGCCAACAGGCAGGCGGTAAAAAAAATGGAATTCTGACCCTGGCGGGAACCGCCAACACAGCCCGCCACTTTAACACTCCGACCGCCACGGCGGGACAAACAAACAGCGCGGCGGTCACCGCCAACAGACAGGCGGCAGACAATGTACCGCCCACCCTATCATGACCCACCAATCCGCCACCATTTCCGGGGCGGGAGCCGCGCCAATAAAAACACGGCGGAAACAGAGCATGAACGGGAAAACGCTCACCTCTATACACTCCACGAGGAATCTGGACAGCATGGAACCCGAATTAAACATCCTACCAGCTATTGTCTACCTGCTCCTCTACCAGGAGCATGAACGCCGCCGCAGGAGACAACGGTGAGTACTGCACCTACGACACAGGGGAGGGGGGAGGAGAAAAGGTTACGGGCACACACATACGCAACCCCCCCCCCCAAATTCCTACACACCAATGCAGAGCAACAACTCAGAGTGACACCCTCCAAACCCCCCGGAATAATGCAAAGACAAAATATAAAGATCATTAAAATGAAGTATATTATAGTATATTTGAACTTAAGTGAAATATCAAATCTATAAAATAAATATATTACAACATTAACAATATATACATAGTCCAAAAGTCCGGCACATATTGGCAACATTCTATCGCTCGTGGGCCAATGTGCATAAACACATGGGCAAAGCCCATACACGAGACCCAATTCCATTGGAGAGAACACTGCTGGGGCATCAGATAATAAAACGACAGGCACCTCAGGGGGAAGGGAAGGGGGGGCACCTCAGCCACATGAGTCCACGACGCCAGATCCACGAGGGGCCTCCATGCCCACGGCAACATCCTGGGCAGTGCAAAGCCACAGTCTCTCAAGTCTCTACAGTGGGTGGATTGCACACTGTACCATCCTGGGGAGTGCAAAGCCACAGTCCATCAGGTGGATTACAGACTCCACTGGTTATGGTTGAGGCATGTTGGCCAGAGTGCTTCGTGAAGCCCTGCCCGACACAAATCCGGCCCTGCCAATGGGCCAGTGGTGCTTGAGATGAAGGGCCCAGCGGAGCGGTGCTTGACAGGAAGGGCCCAGCGGAGCGGTTCTGAGACGGCGGTGCCCAGCGGAGCGGTGCTTGAGATGAAGGGCCCAGCGGAGCGGTGCTTGACAGGAAGGGCCCAGCGGAGCGGTTCTGAGACGGCGGTGCCCAGCGGAGCGGTGCTTGAGATGAAGGGCCCAGCGGAGCGGTGCTTGACAGGAAGGGCCCAGCGGAGCGGTGCTTGAGATGAAGGGCCCAGCGGAGCGGTGCTTGAGTTGAAGGGCCCAGCGGAGCGGTGCTTGAGATGAAGGGCCCAGCGGAGCGGTGCTTGAGATGAAGGGCTCAGCGGAGCGGTGCTTGACAGGAAGGGCCCAGCGGAGCGGTTCTGAGACGGCGGTGCCCAGCGGAGCGGTGCTTGAGATGAAGGGCCCAGCGGAGCGGTGCTTGACAGGAAGGGCCCAGCGGAGCGGTGCTTGAGTTGAAGGGCGGAGCGGTGCTTGACAGGAAGGGCCCAGCGGAGAGGTGCTTGAGATGAAGGGCCCAGCGGAGCGGTGCTTGAGTTGAAGGGCCCAGCGGAGCGGTGCTTGACAGGAAGGGCCCAGCGGAGCGGTTCTGAGACGGCGGTGCCCAGCGGAGCGGTGCTTGAGATTAAGGGCCCAGCGGAGCGGTGCTTGAGATGAAGGGCCCAGCGGAGCGGTGCTTGAGTTGAAGGGCCCAGCGGAGCGGTGCTTGAGATGAAGGGCCCAGCGGAGCGGTGCTTGAGTTGAAGGGCCCAGCGGAGCGGTGCTTGACAGGAAGGGCCCAGCGGAGCGGTTCTGAGACAGCGGTGCCCAGCGGAGCGGTGCTTGAGATGAAGGGCCCAGTGGAGCGGTGCTTGACAGGAAGGGCCCAGCGGAGCGGTGCTTGAGATGAAGGGCCCAGCGGAGCGGTGCTTGAGATGAAGGGCCCAGCGGAGCGGTGCTTGACAGGAAGGGCCCAGCGGAGCGGTTCTGAGACGGCGGTGCCCAGCGGAGCGGTGCTTGAGATGAAGGGCCCAGCGGAGCGGTGCTTGACAGGAAGGGCCCAGCGGAGCGGTGCTTGAGTTGAAGGGCCCAGCGGAGCGGTGCTTGACAGGAAGGGCCCAGCGGAGCGGTGCTTGAGTTGAAGGGCCCAGCGGAGCGGTGCTTGACAGGAAGGGCCCAGCGGAGCGGTGCTTGAGATGAAGGGCCCAGCGGAGCGGTGCTTTACAGGAAGGGCCCAGCGGAGCGGTGCTTGAGATGAAGGGCCCAGCGGAGCGGTGCTTGAGTTGAAGGGCCCAGCGGAGCGGTGCTTGAGATGAAGGGCCCAGCGGAGCGGTGCTTGAGATGAAGGGCCCAGCGGAGCGGTTCTGAGACGGCGGTGCCCAGCGGAGCGGTGCTTGAGATGAAGGGCCCAGCGGAGCGGTGCTTGACAGGAAGGGCCCAGCGGAGCGGTGCTTGAGATGAAGGGCCCTGCGGAGTGGTGCTTGAGTTGAAGGGCCCAGCGGAGCGGTGCTTGAGATGAAGGACCCAGCGGAGCGGTGCTTGAGATGAAGGGCCCAGCGGAGCGGTGCTTGACAGGAAGGGCCCAGCGGAGCGGTTCTGAGACGGCGGTGCCCAGGGGAGCGGTGCTTGAGATGAAGGGCCCAGCGGAGCGGTGCTTGACAGGAAGGGCCCAGCGGAGCGGTGCTTGAGTTGAAGGGCGGAGCGGTGCTTGACAGGAAGGGCCCAGCGGAGCGGTGCTTAAGATGAAGGGCCCAGCGGAGCGGTGCCTGAGTTGAAGGGCCCAGCGGAGCGGTTCTTGACAGGAAGGGCCCAGCGGAGCGGTTCTGAGACGGCGGTGCCCAGCGGAGCGGTGCTTAAGATGAAGGGCCCAGCGGAGCGGTGCTTGACAGGAAGGGCCCATCGAAGCGGTGCTTGAGATGAAGGGCCCAGCGGAGCGGTGCTTGAGTTGAAGGGCCCAGCGGAGCGGTGCTTGAGATGAAGGGCCTAGCGGAGCAGTGCTTGAGATGAAGGGCCCAGCGGAGCGGTGCTTGACAGGAAGGGCCCAGCGGAGCGGTTCTGAGACGGCGGTGCCCAGCGGAGCGGTGCTTGAGATGAAGGGCCCAGCGGAGCGGTGCTTGACAGGAAGGGCCCAGCGGAGCGGTGCTTGAGTTGAAGGGCGGACCAGTGCTTGACAGTAAGGGCCCAGCGGAGCGGTGCTTGAGATGAAGGGCCCAGCGGAGCGGTGCTTGAGTTGAAGGGCCCAGCGGAGCGGTGCTTGACAGGAAGGGCCCAGCGGAGCGGTTCTGAGACGGCGGTGCCCAGCGGAGCGGTGCTTGAGATTAAGGGCCCAGCGGAGCGGTGCTTGAGATGAAGGGCCCAGCGGAGCGGTGCTTGAGTTGAAGGGCCCAGCGGAGCGGTGCTTGAGATGAAGGGCCCAGCGGAGCGGTGCTTGAGTTGAAGGGCCCAGCGGAGCGGTGCTTGACAGGAAGGGCCCAGCGGAGCGGTTCTGAGACAGCGGTGCCCAGCGGAGCGGTGCTTGAGATGAAGGGCCCAGTGGAGCGGTGCTTGACAGGAAGGGCCCAGCGGAGCGGTGCTTGAGATGTAGGGCCCAGCGGAGCGGTGCTTGAGATGAAGGACCCAGCGGAGCGGTGCTTGACAGGAAGGGCCCAGCGGAGCGGTTCTGAGACGGCGGTGCCCAGCGGAGCGGTGCTTGAGATGAAGGGCCCAGCGGAGCGGTGCTTGACAGGAAGGGCCCAGCGGAGCGGTGCTTGAGTTGAAGGGCCCAGCGGAGCGGTGCTTGACAGGAAGGGCCCAGCGGAGCGGTGCTTGAGTTGAAGGGCCCAGCGGAGCGGTGCTTGACAGGAAGGGCCCAGCGGAGCGGTGCTTGAGATGAAGGGCCCAGCGGAGCGGTGCTTTACAGGAAGGGCCCAGCGGAGCGGTGCTTGAGATGAAGGGCCCAGCGGAGCGGTGCTTGAGTTGAAGGGCCCAGCGGAGCGGTGCTTGAGATGAAGGGCCCAGCGGAGCGGTGCTTGAGATGAAGGGCCCAGCGGAGCGGTTCTGAGACGGCGGTGCCCAGCGGAGCGGTGCTTGAGATGAAGGGCCCAGCGGAGCGGTGCTTGACAGGAAGGGCCCAGCGGAGCGGTGCTTGAGATGAAGGGCCCTGCGGAGTGGTGCTTGAGTTGAAGGGCCCAGCGGAGCGGTGCTTGAGATGAAGGACCCAGCGGAGCGGTGCTTGAGATGAAGGGCCCAGCGGAGCGGTGCTTGAGATGAAGGGCCCAGCGGAGCGGTGCTTGACAGGAAGGGCCCAGCGGAGCGGTTCTGAGACGGCGGTGCCCAGCGGAGCGGTGCTTGAGATGAAGGGCCCAGCGGAGCGGTGCTTGACAGGAAGGGCCCAGCGGAGCGGTGCTTGAGTTGAAGGGCGGAGCGGTGCTTGACAGGAAGGGCCCAGCGGAGCGGTGCTTAAGATGAAGGGCCCAGCGGAGCGGTGCCTGAGTTGAAGGGCCCAGCGGAGCGGTTCTTGACAGGAAGGGCCCAGCGGAGCGGTTCTGAGACGGCGGTGCCCAGCGGAGCGGTGCTTGAGATGAAGGGGCCAGCGGAGTGGTGCTTGAGATGAAGGGCCCAGCGGAGCGGTGCTTGAGTTGAAGGGCCCAGCGGAGCGGTGCTTGAGATGAAGGGCCCAGCGGAGCGGTGCTTGAGTTGAAGGGCCCAGCGGAACGGTCCTTGACAGGAAGGGCCCAGCGGAGCGGTTCTGAGACGGCGGTGCCCAGCGGAGCAGTGCTTGAGATGAAGGGCCCAGCGGAGCGGTGCTTGACAGGAAGGGCCCAGCGGAGCGGTGCTTGAGATGAAGTGCCCAGCGGAGCGGTGCTTGACAGGAAGGGCCCAGCGGAGCGGTGCTTGAGATGAAGGGCCCAGCGGAGCGGTGCTTGAGATGAAGTCCCCATCGGAGCGGTGCTTGACAGGAAGGGCCCAGCGGAGCGGTTCTGAGACGGCGGTGCCCAGCGGAGCGGTGCTTGAGATGAAGGGCCCAGCGGAGCGGTGCTTGACAGGAAGGGCCCAGCGGAGCGGTTCTGAGACGGCGGTGCCCAGCGGAGCGGTGCTTGAGATGAAGGGCCCAGCGGAGCGGTGCTTGACAGGAAGGGCCCAGCGGAGCGATGCTTGAGTTGAAGGGCCCAGCGGAGCGGTGCTTGACAGGAAGGGCCCAGCGGAGCGGTGCTTGAGTTGAAGGGCCCAGCGGAGCGGTGCTTGACAGGAAGGGCCCAGCGGAGCGGTTCTGAGACGGCGGTGCCCAGCGGAGCGGTGCTTGAGATGAAGGGCCCAGCGGAGCGGTGCTTTACACGAAGGGCCCAGCGGAGCGGTGCTTGAGATGAAGGGCCCAGCGGAGCGGTGCTTGACAGGAAGGGCCCAGCGGAGCGGTGCTTGAGATGAAGGGCCCAGCGGAGCGGAGCTTGACAGGAAGGGCCCAGCGGAGCGGTTCTGAGACGGCAGTGCCCAGCGGAGCGGTGCTTGACAGGAAGGGCCCTGTTCAGCGGTGCTTCTCACGGCGGGGCCCTGTTCAGCGGTGCTTCTCACGGCGGGGCCCTGTTCAGCGGTACTTGTCTTGGCGGGGCCCTGTTCAGCGGTGCTTCTCACGGCGGGCCCTGTTCAGCAGTGCTTCTAACGGCGGGCCCTGTTCAGCGGTGCTTCTCACGGCGGGGCCCTGTTCAGCGGTGCTTCTCACGGCGGGGCCCTGTTCAGCGGTGCTTGTCTTGGCGGGGCCCTGTTCAGCGGTGCTTGTCTTGGCGGGGCCCTGTTCAGCGGTGCTTCTCACGGCGGGGCCCTGTTCAGCGGTGCTTCTCACGGCGGGGCCCTGTTCATCGGTGCTTCTCACGCCGGGGCCCTGTTCAGCTGTGCTTCTCACGGCGGGGCCCTGTTCTGCGGTGCTTGTCTTGGCGGGGCTCTGTTCGGCGGTGCTTGTCTTGGCGGGGCCCTGTTCAGCGGTGCTTCTCACGGCGGGGCCCTGTTCAGCGGTGCTTCTCACGGCGGGGCCCTGTTCAGCGGTGCTTGTCTTGGCGGGGCCCTGTTCAGCGGTGCTTGTCTTGGCGGGCCCTGTTCAGCGGTGCTTCTCGCGGCGGGCCCTGTTCAGTGGTGCATGTCTTGGCGGGGCCCTGTTCAGCGGTGCTTCTCACGGCGGGCCCTGTTCAGCGGTGCTTGTCTTGACGGGGCCCTGTTCAGCGGTGCTTGTCTTGGCGGGGCCCTGTTCAGCATTGCTTGTCTTGGCGGGGCCCTGTTCAGCGGTGCTTCTCAAGGCGGGGCCCTGTTCAGCGGTGCTTGTCTTGTGTTCCTAGGGAACCAGATCTGGCCAATAATTGCTGCTCAGTCGCCATCCGACCTTCCGCTTGCGGGGCCCTCCTGTGCTGTAGTCCTGGGCCCGTGGGTGTCCTCCGTCACACCCCAAATGGGGCTGGTGGGGCCCTCCTGGGCAGCTCGCCTGCTGCCGGACTTCTTCGCCCTGCTGCCCTTGCCCTCCTTGGAAGAATCTCTGGGGCCCTTGCCTCCCTTGGAAGAATCTCTGGGGCCCTTGCCCTCCTTGGAAGAATCTCTGGGGCCCTTGCCTCCCTTGGTGGATGGGCCAGGTGACGGTGCAAGGCTGGTGTCCTTGGGGGCAGCCGTCTCAGGCCTGTGGCGCCGGCCCTTCCTTTTTTTGGTTCTTTTCCCAGGGGGTGGGCTGGCTGTCCCCTTGCTGCTGGCCGATGTTCCTGCCCTAGGAGCTGGTGGACTCCAATAGCCCTGAACGATGGTCCTAGTAGGTGCAGGGCTTGTGGTGGCTGAGGTGCTGGTTGGAGTCTTACGAGATGGAGGGGGTGGGTCAATTGTTGGAAAGAGATCAAGGTTGGAAAGGAAAATCAATTTAGAAAGACAGGGACGGGTAGTTGTAGTGGGTATGGGAGTGGAGGAAGAGGATGTGGTTGTAGGAGAGTCAAGTGTGCTGTCTTTGGGTGCAGGTGCTTGTGACGGAGGCTGTTGTGAGGTGGATGGCTGTTGGGTGGGTGGCTGCCTGCGTTTGTGTGGTTTGGAAGAGGGGGTGACAGACACACTGGGAGAGGACACAGGGGACGTGTAAATGGTAGTGGGGGTGGTGACTGCACGTGTGCGGACTGTTCTGGTGGGTGTGGTGGTGATGGACGTACTGGCTGATGGTGGTGTGCATGCAGGTGTGAGTGGAGACGTCACAGGGAGGGAGGAGGGAGACGAGGAGGAGGGGGACACAGAGGAGGCAGTGGCTGTTGGCATGTCTGCATGTGGATGTTGCTTGGGTGAATGCTTGTGTGATCTGTGATGCTTATGTCTGGATGAGCTGCCCTTGGGTGTTGATGTGTGTGCAGGCTGGTCTGTAGGTGTGTCTGAAATAGGCAGAGGAACAGGGGAGTGGGACTGGGTTGAGGAAGTTGGAATACACATTGCACTCAGTAATCCGAATTAGAAAGTGCTCCTCGTCATTTAGTCAAGTGAATTTCCACTGCTTCATAAGACATCTTGCTAGCTCCACACATCTACTTAGCCACCCTGGGCTCCTCCTGGGTAGCAACTCCTGCTGTCGCTCACCTTCTATTCTGCTGGCATCCAATTTTCAAGAAAATATGAAAGACAGCTCGACTTCTGACGCTCTCTGCGGCAGTTTAAGCTTACATGCCTGCAAGAATACAATGGTCACTGAAGACCTTGGCAGGCTCAGGTGGGAAACGCAGCAACACCAGCTAGTTATAAATATAGCAGCCCCAGCCCTCCCCAAGGATATGTTCAACAATGACAGCATTTGATGCCTAACGCGGGTAAACACCCATTGTGTATACCGATCAAACTTAATTTTGTCCACCTTTCATTTTCCTTGGATATCGAAGTTGTCTGTCTGGCACCAAGGTAACGAAATGAACCAAGGGGCGGGGGATTACATCCATTATCTGTCCATCCCCATAAAACATGTGAGTGTCCAGTCCAAGAAACCTGATTCCCTTATGATAGGGGTTTTGAACTGAGGTCTACACGTGGGATGGCCCAGCGTCGAGAGTCGCCGCTTTCACACTGCCGTTTTTAAAACACCTGCCCTCTGTTGTTCTGTTTTCTGTCATGTAGTCTTGTTGGGCATGTTCTCTGAGTGTTAGGATTCTGCCAGAAGATATTGGCAACCCTAAAAGTTGAAAGTGTTAAGCGAGGATCAATAACTCCTTAAGAGTTTTACATTTGAACTTATATTTGAAACCAATCATTATATACCTTGCAGTACATCTCAAGCGTGTGGCAGGCAGGCTTGTACAGTTTTGTTTTCTTCAGCCAGCAAAGAACATAAGTAAAAGGCCGCACAGGGCCCTAACTTAGAGTCTGTGTTTTTTTTCTTTTTCTTGGCCAGGATTCAGACCCGGCAGCCCCTGGCACAGTTAGAGCATTGCCATTGATCCATTTGCCTTACCTAATAAAATTGAACATATTTTGATTTGCAACTCGAACAGTCCTAGACTTTTTGTGGAAATTAAGCATTTGCAGCTAAAAGGTGCAGTATGTAACCTTATTTTCCCCAAACAGGATCCAGGACATAAGAAAAACTTACAAAATTAATTTTCAAATGTGATATGTCTGAGCTCTGTTATGTTGTTAATGAGCGTCTTAAGGGGCATATTTAAAAAAAGTGACGCTGCACACAGTGCAGCAACACTTTTCCTATGCCCCTTAGCATCCTCCTAATGCCACGATGTGTGCGCCATATTTAAAATATGCCGTACAATGATGGTAGTTAGGGGATTAGCATCAGAAATGTTTACAATAGTCCGGCGCTTTGCAGGATTAGTGAACAAAATTCTGACAATAATCCTGCAAACATTTTTTGGGCCTCCCTAATGGGGGAACACCCCCTTTGCATACATTATTGCTGGTGTAGGTTTAATATAGCACAAAGGGTTACAAAGTGGCACAATGCAAGCACTGTGCCACTTTGTAAGTATGGCCTGCAGTTTTGGCCTTGTAAGGCCACATTAGCGTAACAAAATGAAACTAATGTGGGGTTGAATGGTGCTTTGGGCTATTAAATATACCCGTAAGTGTGCAGGAACATTCTTAGTTTGGGGAAGTGCTCTTTTCCCAAATTATTCAGTCAATTTAAAATTGGCTCAAGTCACAAAGGTAAATTTTATCAACTTAAAACTGTCTGCTATGACCACCTAAATTAACCCAAATAAACGTATGCAGGACCACCAGAAACAAAGCAACTAACAGAAGCAAAGGTCTGTTTAAAGTGGCCAAGCACTGCATCTGCCTTCAACCAGATGTTTAAAAACTATCAAGCAGTTTGCGTGTGGAGCACCAACAATCACTTCCTACCCAAAAGGATAAACAAAATCAGGTCCAGAATAAAGAGGCCTTCCAGTGTATCCTACAAAAAACCTCATCCTCAAATAGACAGCATTCATCCCCTCTATCTTTCTGAACTAATCAGTAAGCTCAATGTAGTCTACGATACCTCCTATGAAAATGACATTTTACCATATTTCATCATGAAATAATTTCATGCTACTTAAGAAATATCCTCAGCATTGTTAATGTATTCTTAGACAAGGATCTTTCCAACTCACCTTAAAACAATACATATTTGACTATACTGAAAAAAGCACCATTGTACACAGACTACCTTGAAAACCAGCGACCAATCCCCCACCTTCCTTTCATTAGAAAAATCATTGAGAAAGTAGTCACTATCCAAAAACAAGATCAATGGATTAGGAACAACCTGCTATGAATTTATTGATACAAATTCAGCTCACACAGCAACATGGAGACATCTACCATGCAGGTAGTGAATTGACACCTTCATCTTCAAAGGCTAATATTAGCCTTGCCTCTTGATGTTCTTCAATCTCCAGCTGTCTTTGACACAGTTGACCACTAAGCTGTGATACCTCTGAAACATTTATTGGTTTCATTGACATAACTTTCTTGATGTAATGGACTTATGCACCAAGACAAGGCCCAATTTAAAAGATTAGCCTTTAATTAGATTTTATTGTGTATTATTTGTTGGTGGCCCATGTCTAAGAACAAATGATGGTTCCTTGAGAGCAGTTCACTGTATCTGCACAATACAAGAAACAATAGAAGTTTTGCAGCTTCAGGGAGTATCTTCAGCACATTGTAGAATTGATTGCTCTTACCAGAGCTTGCAGCTTGATGACCCAAATGAGAGTGACTATATTTACAGATAGTCACTATGGCTTTGGTATGGTCACAAAGAGGGGTTATGTCTTCATCTGATTCACCGATAAGAAATGGTGAACAGGTGAGGTGACTGCTGGAAGTTCTACAGCTTCCAACTGAAATTGCTGTCAATTGTGCTGCACAGAGGAGAGACAATGGTTATGTTACTATCTGCAATAGAAATGCAGTTAAAGTGCTACGCTATTGTGCACTTGTAGCCTGTACATTTAATGAGACATTTGAAGATGGATCTCAATAGGTGTTGGAAAATGAGTTATTGGTAAGGGAAGGTAAGTACCTACACTTAGCAATAGGCCACTAACCTACACTTAGGTCCAATTAGGTCTCAATAAATTAAACCCAGCTCAACCTTTGGTAGCTTGGCAAAGAGCGACAAGGCTTAACTTAGGGAACATATGTATAAAGCATTTAAAAATCACAAAACAGTAAATAAGTAAAACACAAAACACAATAAAACTCCAACACCAATTTATAAAAATAGATTTTATTTTCATCATTAAAATGACACCAAAATTAATAAAATCGGATAAGGGGAACCGGAGATCTGAATTTTTAAAGAATGAATGCTTTCTTGCACATAGAAGTGCCAATCTGGTCATCTGGCGCACCTCGACCGGGGCAAAGGCAAAGTTTAAGGCCAACCGCGATGGAGCCCGGCTCGGCTACATCCCACGGGAGGCCTCGGTCAAAAGTTTACCTTAGGTCTTAGTTATTTTTCTGGAGATTTTCATCAGCGGAACCAAGTCGCCAGTCCAATCAGACCTCCTGGAACTCTTCCTCGGGTTCCGCGTCGCGGGAGCCCTCGGAGGAGATTTTTACCTTCGGACTTAGTCCTTTTTTCGAAGTGAAAATCCTTCAACTGGGGCAAACCTGAATCTTGATCTGACGTCCTTGAAGCCCTCTTTGCATACACTGCCTGGGAGGTCCCGGTCAACTGCCTACGTTCAGACTTAGCCCCTTTTTTGGAGATTTTCTTCACCGGGACAAACCTGTAAGTCAGGCCGGGTCGCGGTTGAGGCAAACCTGCTGGAGTTGCCACGGCGGGTCAATCCCTTTATGGAGCTTTTTTTCAAAAGTTCTCCAAACTTCTGGATCGTCTTCCAGATGTTCCTTTGAGGGTCTTTTGAGGTCCACAGCTCACCTCAAGGTTCCAGAAGCTCTGAGATGCTCCTTGAGGGTGCGGACTACAACTCCCAGAATGCACCTGGCGCGAATGCTTTTTTGGCCACTGGGCAGTGGTCAGCTGGTTGGTTTCTTCAGGAGTTGGTGCAGGAGATTGTGGTTAGCAAGTTTCCACCTGTACCAAACAGGGAGTCTCTCCTTGAACCAGTTGAAGTGAGGCAAAGTCCTTCTTGTGGTGAAGCCCAAGTGTGCAGTTGGTGCAGTCCTCCAGAGTGCAGTGTCCAGGTGCAGGTCAGGGTTTGAGCAGGGCAGTCCTTCTTCTTCTGTAGTTCTTCCTTGTTGGAATCTGATAGGGATCTGAGGTGTGGGTGCAGGTCTGCCAGTTTTATCCTTGCTCCTGGGTGAAAAACAGTGGTGTCCTGGTTCTCCAATGAGGGGCAGGGTCCTTCCACCTGTGATGACCACTTCCTGGGAAGTGTGGCAAAAATCAATCTCAGGGAGCAACATTCCTCAAATATCCATCATGGCTGAAAGTGATTTTTGAGGTTACATCTGGATGAGCCCACCCACTGGTGTGGCTAAAAATCCTAAACACACCCCTCTCCTGCCCTCTCCTAATCTAATCAAGGGGGCACCTAATTGTCTGGGTTTGCAGGAGATGAGGGTGTTGCTGGGTTGCTCCAAATGTCCTTCCCTGCCTTTGAAGACCAGTTTGCAGCCTTCACCCTTCCTGTATCCCCATCTGCTGAGGGGAGATCTCCTCCCCCAGGCACATCTCTTTGAGTTGAGTCAGGCCACTTCACACCTCATCCAGGCTGCCAGAGGCTGGCCAATCAGAGCAAAGCAGCAAAAATACTGCAGGGCTGAAGTTGGCAACTTTTCGGGTAAGGTTTAAAACTCCTTACCTGAACAAGTTATATTAAATCCCACAACTGGAAGTTGTGGGATTTATTAGAACAATTCATTTGATACCAAACTTGTAGTATCTGTCACTTAAGGGGACTTTTTAAATTAAAATAAAGTCTCCCCATTCTAGCCTATGAAGGCCATTCACTACAACGAGGGAAAAACACATTTGGCTGTTTCACTTCACCAGGGCTTATAAAACTATGTTATAAGGTCCCTGCTTATAGTTACATGACACCCAGCTGTAGGGGCACATAGGGCACACCTTAGGGGTGACGTATATGTAAAAATAAGGTTGTTTAAGACTTTGGAACTACTTATAATTCCAAAGTCGAAATTGCATGTAACTTTAATTTAAAAGCAGCCAGCAAGGCAGGCCTGCCTATAAAATGACACTGGTCACCTAAGCAGT